>NC_060281.1:27212892-27512892 GCF_021613505.1 Equus quagga
GTGGGGGTGGGGGTGTTGGGGTGTGGGTGTGGGGGTGTGGGCTGTGGGGCTGTGGGGGTATGGGTGTGGGGTGTGGGCTGTGGGGCTGTGGGGTTGTGGGGGTGGGGGTATGGGGGTGTGGGGTGTTGGGGTGTGGGCTGTGGGAGTGTGGGGCTGTAGGGGTATGAGTGTGGGGGTGTGGGCTGTGGGGGTGGGGGTATGGAGGTGTGGGGTATGGGGGTATGGGAGTATGGGGCTGTGGGGGTATGGGTGTGGGGTATGGGGGTGTGGGGCATTGGGGTGTGGGCTGTGGGGGTATGGGGCTGTGGGGGTATGGGTGTGGGGGTGTGGGCTGTGGGGCTGTGGGGGTGGGGGTATGGGGGTGTGGGGCATTGGGGTGTGGGCTGCGGGGGTGTGGGGCTGTGGGGGAATGGGTGTGGGGGTGTGGGCTGTGGGGCTGTGGGGCTGTGTGAGGAGAAAGACAGCAGCTGTGCTGAGGAGTGGGACTTGGGAAAGAAGATAAGTCCCTCCGTGCTTCGGGGACGTATTTTCCCCTTTGTGCTTTTCAGAAAAGACCTACTGTGTTACTTTCCAAGCTGTGTTGGAAGGCTGAGCTTCTTTTGAATGCTGTCACAGGCCTCGAGGTGACCCAATATATCTGGGTTACATTTGCAAAATTTCTGACACATTGTAGGGGCTCCCAGTTATTCTGGAAGACACACACGAGGGCTGGGTATCTTCAAAGAGCAGGCAGAACGCATCCTGAGCCACCAGGCCACTGAGGAGGTTCAAGGAGTGCTATGCCCCAACCCTCCCTCTCTCTAGAGCTGCACTGTCCAATATGGTGGCCACTAGCCACATATTTACATTTAAATTAAATTAAAATTAAAATTCTTTTTTTCCTTCCTAAAGCCCCAGTGCATGGTTGTATATCCCAGTTGTAAGTGGTTCTGGTTCTTCTATGTGAGCCACCGCCACAGCATGGCAGCTGACAGATGGGCCACGGAAGTGGTGAGTGCTGAACTTTAACCACTAAGCCATCAGGGCTGGCTCTAAATTTAAATATTTTAGAAATAAAAAATTCAGTCCCTAAGTCACACTTAGCCGCACATGAAGTGTTCAATAGCCAGGTGTAGCTAGTGGCTGCCACATTGCACAACACAGATATAGACCATTTCCATCAGCACAGACACTTCCATTGGACAGTGTGCTCTAGAAAGATGAGGAAAAAGCCCAAGTAGGTCGGTTTGTTTGTTTTTACCCTGACTTGTTTCTAAAAGGATCTGAGGTAGCTGAGGACAGCCCAAGGCCATCAGACCAGTGCCCCCTGGCTGGAGGTGGGAAGGTTGGTGCCTGGGCTGAGCCGGTCACTAGTAGGGAAGCGAGGCCCCTAGAGGGCGGAGCTCCAGGGCCCAGGTAAGAAGTGGGAGGGAAAGTGGAGGTGGGGACGTTGTGGGAGCGACTGTCAAAGGACAAGGTGGTGAGCCGTCAGATGTTGAACAATGAGAGAGCTACGGGAATGAAGCTCTTCGTTCCTCTTAGCAATATACGGTTATCTGACCTGTTAATCAAGGAGTCCCCTGTGCCCTTCTGTTCTCAGATACAAATTCCAAATTCCAGCTAATCAGATGCAATTAAAGGATGTTGTTGGCTGGGTGCAAGTTCTGACTTGCAACACCAGGGTAGGCTGCCAGGCTTGGAACCGTGCTCACCACCTGGCTGTTAGGTTTTGAGCAGCCATGCCAGAGGCAGCAGAATGGGGAAACATCCTTCCCCATGGGTGATGTGAGTAGAAAGGCTCTCGCTGAAGGGAGCCAGGCCCTGCGTGCTTTCGTGCAGTACTTTCAAAGCCAAGATACACTCTAGAGGTGGGCTTTTTTTTTTTTTCTTCTGAGGAAGATTAGCCCTGAGCTAAGATCTGTGCCAATCTTCCTCTATTTCATATGTGGGTCACCAGCACAGCATGGCTGACGAGTGGTGTTGGTCTGCACCTGGGATCTGAACTCGTGAACCTGGCCTGCTGAAGCAGAGCGTGCCAAACTTAACCACTATGCCATGGGTCCGGCCCTTAGGGATGGTCTCTTTTTGAGGGCAAATCAGAGTTTTAAAAACGTTTGCTCAATTTGACATTTGTGTTAAACTCATTGGCTTGTGGGATTAAAGGCAAGCCAAACATATATTAAGATGATTTTAATTTAAGCTTTGTTGGGAAGTTAAAGACATCACAGAGTGGGATGGGGTGCCAAGGGGAGCAGCTTCTTGTTGCTTAATTTGAGATAATGTATTCCCATAAATTTTATTTTTACGTTTATTTTGAGGTATAACAGACACAGCAAAGTGATCTTTACTAATCTTTAACGTACAGCCTGGTGGATTTTTACGTATGTATGTACCTGTGTGACCTCCACCCAGATCAGGATACAGAACATTTCCAGCGCCTTGGAAGGTTCCTCCTTTCTCCCTCCTGTTCAATTCTCCTCCCCAGACGTAATTGCTGTTCTGATTTCTACCACTGTCAATTAGCTTTGCCTGCTCTCGAACTTCATATAAAGAGGATTGTAGCTTCTATCTGCTCTGTGTCTGACTCCTTTTATTCGTAAGCTTGTGAACTTTTTTAGGAGAAATTTTATAAATACAGACCCACAGTCCTTTACCTAAAACCATTGGGGCCAGATAGGTTTCAGAATTTTCATCGTTGAGAAGGGTGCGACGAGCGAGGAGTTCACTTACACTCAATGTTATAAAATGCCCCCAGCAGGGCCGGGGCAGCACCTGGTAAACAATAAACATTTCTGAGCAAAGTCTACGAATATATGAAGTGCTGTAAATAAAGGCTGTAAATAGCCTCACGTCAGTTGAGGTCGGTTTTGCTGCCAGATGAGTTCACGTCAGGTCAGGCCTTGCCGTCAAAAGCCTTATGATAAAAATGGTTTTATCATACAGTTTTCCAAGGTTTGGGGCTTTTGAAACTGAGAATAAGGGATAGCAGACCTGTGAGTTCTCCACAAGCCATCAGCTCTGTGGGAGGCAAGCTTCCTAGGTAACGTGAGGTTCCAGTGCTGATGGAAGGTTACAGAAAGCAGCCGCCCCCAGGAAAGTGTGTGCCCAGCTGGGCGGGCCAGGAACAGGCCCTCTTGGCTGGGGCTCTCTGAGGTCGGCGCACAAACTCCTGACACTGAGGGCAGGTCTTTGCGTGGGCGTGCGCATTTGGGCATTTTCTGGGATCCCTGTCTTTGCTTAGATTTTCGAAGGAAATCTGCTACACAAATAAGGCTAAGAGCCCAGTGAGAAGATGCCCTTGAAGGTCAAAGCAGGGCTCCGTTGGAGCCCCTCAGCTGTAGACCTGGGTGTCTAAGGGACGTGACTCTGATGACAGTGTCTCGGTGACTATCAGTGACCGTCCGGGAGGGGGAGGATGAGCTGGAGCAAACAGAGGTTGAGGAGAAGGAGCGGGGAGGAGGAGAAGAGAAGGTCAGGATTAGGGTGAGGGGAGCCAAGAAGACCACACACACAGACCGCCATAGGAGAGGTTCACCTGGGGCTGGGGGTGACGTCTTCGGTTCCCGAGCCTGCGGGGAGCACCTGCTTTGTGCCCAGCACTGGGGATACAGCGAATAAGACCTGCTCCTTGCCCTGGGGCCTGGGGGGGGACATAGTGCTCCTCTTTGAGGAGTTCCCTTTGCATACCCCCCCCCCCCACTACCACCACCAAAGGCTACACCAGGAGTGGCCTTGAAGTGCCCACCTCACTTTCCAGACCTTTTGGGCCCTTTCGCCCACCTCCCATCAGAAGGCCTGGGTCCCATGTCCCGTGTGGATAAAGCCCAGTGTACAGAAGTGGGGGCATTCTTTGCTGACAGTGGCATGCAGCTGTTAAAGTGACATGTTGATCAGAGGCGTGGAGTGGCATTGACGGGGACTGGTTCCTCTCCTCCACTTAGTTGTGTGACCTTGGGCAAGTCCCCTGCCCCTGTCTCAGTGTCCTCATCTATGGAATAAACTTATAAAGTCTACTGCCCCTTGCTTCACAGGGCGTTGTGAGGATCAAAGGAAGTCGTATGGAGGAGGATGGAAATGGCGGGCTTGCCCAGGTCTGCACCATGCTTTTGACGTGCTTCTTGTACCCCAATCAAACAGCCTTCCCTCGGCACCTTGAATAGCAGTGTGTTAGGGGTTATATGGCTTCATTCTCCCTGTTAGGCACCCAGGGGTGCTGAGGGGCTGGCTGGCCTCACGGGTGACCCAGTAAAGCGTTCTCCCCACCCAAATGTGGTTTTACTCTCTGGTTGCAACAGTTCTCTGGAAAATAATAGTTGTTCACAGATGTTCATTACAGTGTTATTAATAATAGCCCAAGAAAAGGTATTCTTCACTATAATCCCCAAGCCCCAATGCATACAAGCACTCAAGAAATGCTTAAGCAGACCCCACCTCCACCCCTCCCATGCCCCCTTTTGTGGTCGTGGGATAAACCCCTCCCCCACCGAATAAGGGCTGGGTGAGGAGTTGGGGCAAGAGCCACCGGGACCCCAGAACCTGAGAGTCAAAAATTGTCTTTCACATGGGTCCAGCCTGGTGGTGTAGTGGTATGTTCCACACTCTCCACTTCAGCTGCAGGGGGTTCGCTGGTTCAGATCCCGGGCACAGACACACACCACTCATCAAGCCATGCTGTGTTGGCGTCCCATATACAAAATGGAGGAAGATTGGCATAGATGTTAGCTCAGAGACAATCTTCCTCATCAAAAAAGAAAAAACAGTCTTTCACAAGGCCGGCCCCATGGCCTAGTGGTTAAATTCGGGCGCTCTGCTTTGGCGACCTGGGTTTGGTTCCTGGGTGTGGACCTATACCACTTATCAGCTGAGGAAGATTGGCACAGGTGTTAGCTCAGGGCAAATCTTCATCAAGCTAAAAGAGGAGGATTGGGAACAGATGTTAGCTCAAGGCGAATCTTCCTCAGCAAAAAAAATTGTCTTTCACATGGAAAACAGTCCTACTTCTGGAATGTTTTTGAACAACAAAGGGGGAAGTACCAGAATGGTCATCACAGAGTTATTTGCAATAGCAATAAGTTGAAAACACCATAATGTCCACTCATTGAGGGATGCTGAAATAAACTGTGGTGTCCACATGCAACTGGCTTCTGTGCAGCCATGATGAAGAATGTCACAGAACAGCGTTTCTCACCTGATGTTCCCCAGACCCAAGCCTCAAGAGGATCCCTCAAGGGATTTCACAGTGAAGTGTGTTTAGGAAACGCCAGTCTCCTCTCGATGATTCAGAACTCGAGTTCGCAAATTAAAGACTCTGAGAAGTCCTCCAGGAAGGAAGCCCATTTAAGTTGGCATAAGCCACTGCGTCCCAAGCAGCCGGGGAAGGACTCCCCTATTAATAGCAAAATGGCCCTGGTGCTCTGAGGGACCAGTCTGGGAAACACTGGTATGGCAGCCTCATGTAGACAGAGCTGAGCAGGGCCAGCCGGTGGCCGAGTGGTTAAGTTCGAGAACTCTGCTTTGCCGGCCCGGGGTTTCCCAGTTTGGATCCTGGGGGCAGATGTGGCACTGCTCATCAGGCCATGCTGAGGCCGTATCCCACATGGCACAACCAGAGGCACTCACAACTAGATTATACAACTATGCACTGGGGGGGTTTGGGGAGAAGTAAAGAAAAAAAAGATTGGCAACAGATGTTAGCTCAGGTGCCAATCTTAAAAAAAAAACTGAGCAAAACACGCAGGATCTGAAGAGTCTCTGCAGCATGATTTAAACAAACAACAAACTTCCGTATATGTTTGTGTTTGAAAAAAGTCTGGCAGGATGCATCCCAGAACTTTAATGGTGTTTGGGGTGTTGGGATTACAGGTGACTTTTATTTCCATCTTTCCTTGTTTTCTTTGTTTAGCTTATTTGGGTTTTCTAAACTGCCTCTCATCACTGTGTACAATTTTCATAATTGGTCAAAAAAGAAAAAGAAACAACTGTTAGGAAAGAATGGAGGGACAGCTGAAGGCGTATCCGCAGCTCTACCGCACCTAGAGGAGCAGGGCCTCCAGCCCGAGGAGCGGCCAGGCCCTTATTTAGGCAGAGACGTCCCGAGCTCGCATTCCAGTGGGAATCCTCCCCGGCGCATTCCTCCTCCAGCGCCGCCTCCTCCAGCTGCAGCCGCTCCCTCCTCCCAGGGCCTCCCTCTCCTTTGGTAGCCGCCGCGGCCGAGCCAGACTGCGCATCTGGACCTCATTAGGGGCCGCCAGCACCAAAGCCGACACATCTGGCCGCCGCGAGGCGAGTGCGCGGCAGGGCAGCGGAGGGGAAGGGGCACGTCAGGACAGGGCCGCCCGGCGCGCGCCGAGGCATCTGGAAGTGGGAAGGCGGTGGGCAGCTGGCCGCAGACACTGCGCTGCCGGCTGGGCTGGCCCTGGCCTGGGAGCCCAGTGGCATAGTGTCCTTGCTGGCAGGGAGCCTGCGGCCCCCAGAGGCCTCCCACGCTGTGGGGGCGGGCAGGCCCGGGGAAAGGCAGGGACTCTGGACTCCATGCACAGTGCTCGTGATCTCAGTGAGGCGTGACGCTGGCTCCTGTGGGCCTGTCAGGATGGGGAGCAGAGGGCAGCGTCGGGACCCGCTGCAAAGAAGGAATGGCCAGTAACGGGGATTGCCTCGGCTTGTTGTGGCCAAGCCTTACGGTGGTGGAGCTTTGGGGCGCAGGTCGGAGGCTGTCTTCTCCATCACGTCAGAGTCCTCCTGTTTGAAATGAGAAGGAGGGAGGTGCACTGAGGCCTGTTGTAAACAGAGTGTCCTTGCTGCCTCTTCCTCACACCGGGAGAGCCCAAGTCCCTGCCTCTACCCCTGGGGTGCCATTATTTGTCCCCTTTGGGGCCTGCACATCTAAGGCTTCAGCAGCCCTGCTGATTGTTTCCTTGAGACAGCTGCAGATGCTCCTGAGATCCTTTCCAAAGCAAGGCAGAGATCAAAGAAAGAGCCCGTCAATAAAACGTCAGGCCTAGCAGCTCAGCCCTGCCCCTCCCCTTGGTCCCGGGGCCTTAGTCCTTGCCTGGCTCCCACCTGGATGGTCCCATTATCACAGCAACCCACAGATTCCCTTGCCTCTGCTCTCCATCTCCCCGCCTCGTCCCCACCCACCGCAGCGAGCAGCTGACCAATGGGTGCACGTGCCCGCACTAGCACCCTCGGAAGAATTCCCAGAAGGATCCAGTAGGTGCTAGTTCAAGTAGAAGCTCAGGAGCCCACTGAAGGCTCAAGGCTTTGAACCAAACGGATAGGGTCCAAAATCCCACTCTTACCCCTCTGAACACCAATTTCCTCATCTATGAGATGAGGGTAATCTCTCTTAGAGAACTGTTTTAAGCTTTGCGATAGAAATATTATATTTTTCTCCAGTAGAAATATAAGGTAATTGCATCTGTAATTGGGGGGCTATTTTAACAATTTTCATTTTGGAATCATTTTAGGTTTATAGAAAAATCGCAGAGATCGTACAGAGAGTTCCAGCAAACCTTTCATCCAACTTCTCCCGATGTTAACATCTTGCATAACCAGGTACATTTGCCGAAACTAAGGAATTCACATTGGCACGCTGCTATCAGCTAAACCACAGACTTTATTCAGATTTTGCCAGTTTTCCCAAAACATATATAATTAAAAATTTTCTACTAGGTACATTAAAAAAATAAAAATAAACATAAAATTAATTTTAATAATATATTTTATTTAACTCAATATATCCAAAATATTTTCATCTCAGCATTAATCAATATAAAAGACATTGTGAATGAGATATTTTACATTTTTTTATACCAAATCTTTGAAATCAGTGTGAATTTTTCACTCACAGTCATTTCCATTTGGACTCTAAATTATCACCAGAAATACTTGATCTGTAGTTAGATTTCCACAAAATTTACAGGTGAAATAGTAGACTCACACACCCAAGTTGTTCCAGACATACTTAAAAATTTTCCAGGGGCTGGCCCTGTGGCCGAATGGTTGAGTTGGAGCGCTCTGCTTCAGCGGCCCAGGGTTTCGCTGGTTTGGATCCTGGGCGCAGACCTAGCACTGCTCAACAAGCCACGCTGAGGTGGCGTCCCACATAACACAACCAGAAGGACCTACAACTAGAATATATAGCTATGTACTGGGGGACTTTGGGGAGAAGAAGGGAAAAAAAGAGAGTAAGATCAATTGATGTTTTTTAAAAAAAGTTTTCCAATAACTGAATTGAGTATCAAAGGTTTTTAAAAATTTATTTTGTATTTTATTTATTTATTTATTTTTTTGATGAGGAAGATTGGCCCTGAGCTAATATCCGTTGCCAATCCTCCTCTTTTTGCTTGAAGAAGATTGTCGCTGAGCTAATGTCTGCACCAGTCTTCCTCTATTTTGTATGTGAGATGCTGCCACAGCGTGACTTGATGAGTGGTGTGTACGTCCGTGCCCGGGATCCGAACCCATGAACCCTGGGCTGCCAAAGCAGAGCATGCAAACTTAATCACTATACCATGGGGACGGCCCTGAGTATCAGGTTTTAAATTCAAAATTAAATTAAATTGAAAATTTAGTTCCTTGGTTGCAATTAGCCACTTTCCAAGTGCTCAACAGCTGCATATGACCAGCAGCTATAATATTGGACAGCTCAGATTCAAGGATTAAATGAGATAATGTGTGAAGAACAGTGCCTAGCACACAGTAGGTATTCAGTAAAGGGTGTCTGTTGTCATTATTAAAGCATAGAGTTGCTGCCGGTAAAATCCAGTTTCCAATCACATTGTCGAGACTTTTGTGCCCATCAAGTGCCAGGTGTAATGAGAGATATTGGTCTGGGAAGAGAAAACAAGGAGGAGGGAGCCCATACTTCTTTAGCCCATGTGCTCGGCTCCCAGTACACCCCCCCTTCACCCTCTCTTGCATGCAGGTCCTCTGACTGTCTTCAGAGCAGGTACTGTTACCTCTGCTCACAGATGAGCAAGTTGAACAACAAACCGAGTTGAAGCAATAGAGAGGGGGAGCCCCGAGTTCCCACCCAGCCACTCCTTCTCTCATTCTGAGGTCCGGGTGCTCTTTTCCCTCTCTGGGCCTCAGTTTCCCCAAGTGAGTTAGGTAAATGAGAGAGAGGTTGTTTTTGGTTACTGGGTCCATCAAGACATTTTAGAACTATTTGAATAGGGGCCGTTTGGCTGGCCCACACTTCTCAAAATTCCCCTAGTGCTGATTTGTAGCTAAGTAAATAGAAAGAGAACTTATTTTTTGATTCATAGTGAGGGCAGGGGAGACTGGCCGTGTAGTTCATGATCTTTGCGTTCACAGGTTGGGACACCCTCTCCCGGTCTCGAGGCGCCTAGGAAACCTAATTAATGATGGAATTATGGAGCGCCGCTTGTGCTAATATAGAATCAGGGCCGAGGGAGTTAGGCGTCTCAGGGGATATTTATAACGAGCTGTGGCGGTCTGGTGAGTCACTGCTCTGCTCTCCAAGAGGACACACCTGCCTCCCAGGAGGAGAGGCTGTCGCTCGCTTCCCTGGCTGGGCTGGAGACACACACACTGTTGGGGAACCGGCCCTCCTGCCCTGGGCTCCCTTGGATACTGATCAATACAACTCCCCCGCCCCCATTTCAGCAGAATTTCCCAACAGCCTCCCACTTCCCAGACTCGGGCTGCACCGTCCACTGATGATGCTGCAGACTGGCTGCACCCTGGGAACGTCTCCTTCCAGAGGGATTCTTTCTGGGAAGGTTTTCTACGGTCAAGCCCGGCTGTGCAGCCAGGCTCTTGAGCAGCCTCCATCAGGGGCCAATTCTTCCGGGACGAAGAGAGGCAAAGGCCAGAGACGAGAGAGGACATTGAGCCCCTTCTCTGTGCCAAGCCCTGGGCAGGGCACTTGGCATCTCTTAGCTCACTAAAGTGTCACAGTAAACTGTATTTCATCACCCTCATTTTACAGACAGAGAAACTGAGACTCAGGGAAAAGCAGCTAGCAAGGAGCATGTAGCTAGAAAATTCTACAGCCAGGGTTCCAATCCAGCCTGTCTGTCTCTGAAGCTCTTATTTTCATAAGATCATCTCAAGCTATCAGAGTAGTGGTACAAAGCACTTTCATATACATATATCTTGCATAACCCTCAAAATATTGAGGGCAGGGCCAAACAAACAAAGAGGCATAATCTCCAAACTAGCAGAGGGAAACATTCAATGGGGAAAAAATAGTAAATTCAAAAGAAGGGGAAAATAGAGGAGAGAAAAAGGAACATAAAACAGATAGAACGAATAAAAAGCACAGAGTAGATTCAGTCCCAAATATATTCATAATTACATTAAATATAGATGGACTAAATGGTCCTGTTAAAAGATAAAGTTTGTCGGAGTGGATAGAGAACAAATCCCGACTTGGGTTTGCAAGAGCCATGTACATCCACGACATATTGGGGGTTCAGGAAGGTTAAGGGCAGAGCCAAAGTCTGAACCAGGGGTCTCTGAGGCAGCAGGACATGCTGTCTCGCCCAGATCTCAGCCCTCCAACTTGTCCCTTTCACACCTTGGCCTCAGTCGTCCAGTGAGCATGCGGTTTGATGGAAGGCGCTCAGGCACTGGTGTTAAATGAACCAACCTTGCGACCCTGGACTTTCTAAGGTGACCTGAGCCTCAATGTCCTCCTCTGTAAAATGGAACAATAGTTCATACTTTATGGGGCTGCAGTAAGAGTTAGAGGCATGTTCAAGGCACCCAGCACGAAGTAGAACTCTTATGTTTGTTTTTGTTAATAGTATGATAAGTCTATGTGTGCCTATGTAATCAATGAGACCCTATGGGCTGTCCCTGGCTTCCTGAGAGAGTATTAAAACCTTTTCCCGTGTGTTTTTGGTGAGGGCCAAGCACGGTGGGCAGGGATTGGGGGTGAGGTCACTGTTCCTTCCAGGCTGGGAAATTTGAGTCGGGTCATGAGGTGACTCCAGGATGCCCTCTTCCTGTTTGTTTGCAAGCCTGACCCATCTGTCACTCTGTCTTTGATTAAGTCACACTCCTGCTCAGGCCCTAACCTTGGAGACTTCCTACCATCCATGTGTCAGTTTCCCTCCTGTCTCCAAGGCCCTTGATGGCTTGCTTTCTGCCCACTCCTTCCGTCTGTGGACTCACCCCTGCAGGCAAACAACCTCTCAGCCCTGCCCCCGTACAGGACACCCCTCCACTCCCTGCACCCCCATATCCTCCCAGCCCCCCTGCCCCCACTCCAAGCCTGGGAGACTCTCCCCACTGTCCCCACCAGGGCTGCCCCTGCCCCTCTGTCATCCAAGTTCACACCCCCTTATCTGCAATTCTGAAAGCTCTAAAAACCAGAGTTTTGAAAATAAGTTTGATATAAACTAATTTGACCGCAGATCTGGTCTGCCCTGATGCGAGGGTCTTTCAAGTCTTTATTTTGTCTCTTACCGCTCAGACGTTTTTACTTGGCTGTGCTTCCTTAAGGGTGCTGCCCCCGGACCCTGCTGGGGTGTTACGTCGTGTCAGTGAGGGTATCACGTGACCCTTCTGAACCCTCAGTGGCTCTGAAAATGCGCTTTTGAGCCCAGGGCCTCCGTGAGGGGCAGTGGGTCTGCAGTAGGGACAGCCCGAGGGCCTGCCCCGTGCAGGCGCTTTCTGTACTTAGCTCTCATCCCAGTCAGCCCTGTAACGTGGGCCTTAGCCCCTGCATTTCAGAAGTAAGGATGCCGAGGGCCAAGGTTGCACAGCTGGGAGAAGGGCTGAGCCGAGGCCTTCTGATGCTCAGCCTCCCACACTCTCTCCCCTTTGCACCAGTTTCTCTCCTTGCCTTGCGAGCTAGCCCCCAGCTCCCCCTTCTCTGTCCTTCCGGCGCTCCTGGGGCTTCTGTGTATAATAATGCCTAGTTTTGTTCACTCAGCAGTATTCAGTGAGGGCTTCTCACGCTCTAATGTGCACACAAAATCTTAAGATGCTGGTTCTGATTTAACAGGTCCGGGTGTGACCTCCTGCATTCCTAGCAAGTTCCCGGTTGCTGTTGGACCCCACTTTGAGGAGTAAGGGGCTAGGGGACAGGTGGGAATACAGAGTTGAATAAGACTCAACCCCTGCTGTCATCACTCATGTATGCAAGCTCTCTATGTACCTGATGCGGAGGTGGGTACTATTATTATCCTCATTTGACACATGAGGAAACAAACACAGAGAGGTTAAGTAACTTGCCCAAGGGCACACAGCTCAGAAGTGGCAGAGCTGGGATTTGAACCTGATGAGCCTGGCTGCAGAGTTCACGCTGTTAACTACTCCACACTACACAAATTGGAGAGATGGACTTGTCGGTGCAGTGCGATGAGACAATCATGGCAGGCAGGACTGGCAATCCTGGAGCACTCAGAGGAGGGCTGGGCTCCTTTGTAGCACATGGTGGATTTTCAGAATAAATGGAATGCTCCCCTCGAAACACCCCACGTGGTTTTCTTTAGAAGCTCTTTCTGAAATCAATTGTACATCTTCCTGCTATATGTAATTTAACGTTTTCTTGATAACTCAAGGCCCCTATTTTTTTTTTTTTTGAGAAAGATTAGCGCTGAGCTAACATTCGCCACCAATCCTCCTCTTTTTGTGCTGAGGAAGATTGGCCCTGAGCTAACATCTGTGCCCATCTTCCTCTACTTTATATGTGGGACACCTGCCATAGCATAGCTTGATGAGCAGTGCATACGTCTGCACCCGGGATCCTAACTGGTGGACCCTGGGCCGCCAAAATGGAACGTGTGAACTTAACCACTGCACCACCGGGCTGGCCCCTCAAGGCCACTATTATGAATCCTGATATTTGGAACTATCCTAAGACCTTAATTCTCAAGCCCTCAGCTCTCAGTTTCTCAGAGCTGTTCGTATGCATGCTTCCAATAAACTGTGGGCTGGAAACCAAGCGACCGACCTCATTAGAACTGTGTGTAAAGTAAGGGTACATAGGAGCAGAGAGAGGCTAGAGCAGTTACTTAAGATGAGCAGGCTTCAGCTTTTGTGCGTGGAATTTACAAGATTCAGTGGTTGCTCATTTACATATTTTTATTATTTCCTGGTTCATGGCCGTGTTTTTGAGAGTTGAGGGGGCTGGATAGGCATCTTGTATATCTGATTTTCAAACTGGAATGTGATCAGACTCCCAGGGGAATGTTTCAAAGCCACCCAGAGTCCTATTCTATCCTCTGAGGTGGGATGCGGGCCTCTGCATTTTGAAAAACTGCATTTGGAACCATCAGCATTTATTGATCACCTACTGTATGCTCACAAGCGCTGGGCACTATGGACAAGAGAACCTGTGAGCCTAGTCTTCATGCATTACAACACTGAGTTGAGTAGACAAGTTGCAACACATGAGGCCAACTAAGGCTAGTTCACCTTTGAACAGAGAGGGCTAGTGACAGCAGTACTGTGGCACAGTGAGGACATCTGTGAGGAGGAAGGGGGGGCCACTTGGTGTGGTGAGAGCATCCTGGATGTGGGGTCAGCAAACCTGGCTCTGAGTTTCTGCTCCTGGACCTGCCAGCAGACTCGTATCCTCTCTGAACATCAGTTTCCTCATCTGTAAAATGGGGATAAGCCGCTCTCCCTCCCAGGGTTGTGATGATGAGAGAATGCCTGGGGAAGCACCATGTAAGCTGTAAAGTGCAGTGCATGCGTGTGCTGTGAGACTGCTGCAGGCTACAGGAGACCAACCCACTCTGGTTACTTCCAGAGATGAGGCTTCCTTGTAAGGCTGTGCAGGGAATGTAAGGACCTTGGGGGGTCTCAGAGAGAGAGCAGCCCTCCGGGACAACTGGATGCTTGTTCTGAGTCCTTGGATGCTCACACCAAACCCGATTACGGGCGCTCTCCGCCTGATGTCCTCTGTTGCCTCTTGGCTTCCACCTCCTGGCTCCTGCCTACTACCTTCTCCTCACGTGGCCCTCACCTCCTGCCCACTTAATGGTCCTCTGGTTTTCAAGCATCCCTGTGACAGAGAGCTGGCTTGGTGAACCACTGTCCAATGCTGAAAGTCCCCACTGGGCAGAGTTTTAATGCTGGGCTGCCCTCCTACACGCCTCTCCTGCATATCCAGCCTGTAAATGGCTGCCTTTGTGTCAGGCCAAACCTTGGCCCAGGCGGCTGCAGCCAGGGTGTGGGCTCCTACGCGCCGGCAGCACAAGGTTGCGCCCGTGGGGGCTGTGGGTGTGGCTCGCCCTCACAGGGAGCAGCGTGAACTGCCCATCACAGAATGTGAGCTATTTTTATAGAGGGAGGATGGCACTAAGGCAGTTAATCTGGCCAGCAAACAGCATCTGCCTGTCATGTCTCACGTGCCATTCAATGAGGGCCAGCCGCAGGCCACTTGTGCAAGCTGGGCAGGTAGGGGTGCCCTCAGTCTCCACGTTCTGTAGTTTCCCTGGTGGATGACTCTCTTCTCAATGGCCCCCGCCCCTAGATGGGGACGTTTCTGTGTCTGCTCCTCAACCCCATAATTCAAACCTGCCTGCAGCATTTCTGCAAGAGGATGTTCGTTGCAGCATTGAATATAGGAGAGAAAAATTAGAACCAGCTCAAATGTCCATCGGTGGAGGGACTAGTTACTCCCAATATACTTGAGTATATTTATGTGACAGTGTGCATGTATGCATTAAGACTTATGTGATCAAAAATATTTAATGACATGATATAACATTAAAGGAAAGTGCCAATTTGGCATTATTTATATGTGTGTACATGAATGTGTTTGTATACATTTATCTATACATATATAATTTACATAGAATTTTTTTTTTGGGGGGGAAGATTAGTCCTGAGCTAACTGCTGCCAATCCTCCTCTTTTTGCTGAGGAAGACTGGCCCTGACCTAACATCCATGCTCATCTTCCTCTACTTAATATGTGGGACGCCTACCACAGCATGGTGCCATGTCCGCACCTGGGATCCGAACTGGCGAACCCTGGGCTGCCAAAGCAGAACGTGCAAGCTTAACCGCTGCGCCACCAGGCTGGCCCAGATTTTTTTTTTTATGAAGATTTGCCCTGAGCTAAAATCTGTTGCCAGTCTTGCTCTTTTCGCTTGGGGAAAATTGTTGTTGAACTAACATCTGTGCCAATCTTCCTCTGTTTTGTATGTGGGATGCCACCACAGCATGGCTTGATGAGCAGTGTGTAGGTCTGAGCCCGGGATCCAAACCTGCAAACCCCAGGCTGCCGAAGCAGAGTGCACGAACTTAACCACTATGCCACCTGGCTGACCTCAGAAGATTTTGATATAATAATGTTGCTAGTGTTTATCTCTGGGTGACATTTTATAAGCAAATTTTGTTTTGTTTTTTCTTACTTATGATTTTCTCTTTTTCTACAACAAATGTGTTATTTTTATAATTAGGAAAAAAATCACATAAATATCATTTAGAAAAAAACAACCATGTCCTCAGGAAAGAAACTTACAACTCACTTTCTATTCTGCAGTCTTACAGGAGTCACAGTTCCCAAGAGGAAGTGGTATTTTCAGGCAAAATGAAGTTTTCTGTTTAAAGTCTGACTTTCTGATGGTGGGGCTTCAGTGATCTAAGAGCAAGGCGTTTGGAGGACAGCAAAGCCTGCTAGTTGCCTTGAAACCAAACCCCAGAACCCTCCTCTGGTCTGCCTTGAGGGGAGGCTGTAAGGATGGCCGGAGGTGGGGGAGGTAGACGTGTCTGGAGTGGAGGAGCCAGGACACTTCCCAGACAGAGCACTGTATCACCAACATATTTAGAAGGAATTAGAGTGAAATGGACATTTATGTTGTCAGTCAAAACAGTGACCGAGTTTTTGTTTCCCTTCCAAAACCTGCTGCACCCTTCCGTCCAAAGGGAGGAGAAGGAGCGAGAAGGAACCTTAACAAACGCTATCAAACGGCCAACACCGCTGACCTCCGGGCGCATGGGGGAAGGGAGAGTCAGAGCCGGGAGATGAGGGCATTTGCTTTTTGCCTCTCATCCTCTGTACAGTTCAAAAAGAGAGAGCAGTACGGGTGATTTTTATTTTGCGCCTATGTGGGTTTTTGGGTAGTCCTCAACTTTTTTATTTTGCATACAACATACTTTTGTAATCAAGGGAAGACAGGTCATAATGAAAAAACCAATCCGAAGTGGTTAGCCACTGGGTGGCCATCCCACTGTCCCCACCTGCAGCCGCGCACCACCCTTGCCCCAGGGCTGGAATCCCTGGGCTCGTGGCTGCCCACACTTGGCAGGGGTGGGAGTAGGGCAGAGAGCGAGCAGCCTTGGTCCTCCGCTGTGCCCACTCCGGCCCCTCTGGGCAAATCTCTGACCCCTGGGCGGCAGACCCCGCCGGCTGATATTGCTGTCGTGGCCTTGGCTATCTCCCACGCCTCCCGGCCGGGTGCCAGCTGCCAGGCCTCCCTGCTCAGCTGGACTGCGGCCCACCCCCTTCTGACCAGCCTTTCCCGGGGCTGGGATCATCCTAGCGTTTCAGCTGCTGACACATGGCACTTGGCTGGGTCGTTGATGCTGCAACTCTGATCTCAAGAAAGGCACCTCCAGCCTTCACCCAGACTGTCCGGAGTCTGTTTGGCCATGAAGACCAAGGCTCATCCTCCCAGTCAGCAGGTGAGCATAGCACAAGGTCAACAGAGACCCTGGAGAGAGAGAGTGAATCTGGCCCTGGCTTTGCGAGGCCCCCTGCAAAAGCCTCACAGATTTTGGGGTCCTGAGATGCCTGCTTCCAGTAATTGTGATCCCAGCTGGGGGACCTCAAGCACGTCCCTCCTCTGTAACATGGAGATGGCAAGGATCTCTTTTATCCAGGGACTCTGTCAGGAGCAAATAGGTTAATGTACGGGAAGATGCTCGTGAGTTGAAGGGACTTAAACGGGATTTTCTGTGAAAACCCATTCTGGCGCTTTGCGAAGTTTAAAAAAATCCACTAGTTCTCAAGAGCTTGTTACCCACCGACTCTGTGTGCCTAGTACCTCAACTTAATTCCCCCAGCAAGTCAAGACATAGAAGATGCATATGGCTCGTCACCAAGGAACTTACACTCAACTGGGGGAAATGGAGCGCTCACACCAGAAGTCTGTTTTGTTTCTGTCAGTGATTGGGTGCTGGAATCAGGACATGTTCAGCCGGGGGGTGGGGGGGGATGGAGGGGGTGAGGGGGTGGGGCCAGGGCCAGCAAGAGACCCCACTTTGGAGGTAGACAAACCTGAGTACAAATGGCGGCTCTTCCCCTCGCTAAGTTCCTTGAGACTGTGGCTGAATCAGTTTCTCTCACTGGGCTGCAAGTTCCCAGGCTGTGAGAAAGAGATACTGAAACCCACCACGGTAAGTCACGGCGAGAGTTAAAGGAAATAGTGTACACGGAGTGACCAGCTTGGTCCGTCTTATAAATACCTCCAAAGTGAGGAAATCAACAAGCTTCCCCCCTTTTATACATTTATTTTTAATTATGGTAAAAACACGTAAAATTTACCCTCTTCACCATTTTTAACCATACAGTTGAGTAGTGTTAAGCGTATCCACACTGTTGTGCAATGAATCTCTAGAACATTTTTATGTTGCAAAACTGAAACTCTATACCCATTAAACAACAACTCCCCATTTTCCCCTCCCCCTAGTCTCTGGTAACCACTCTTCTACTTTCTGTTTCTGTGAACTTGACCACTTTAGATATTTCCTATAAGTGTGATTATTCGGAATTTGTCCTTTTGGGTCTAGCTTATTTCACTTCGCATAACGTCCTCGAGGTTCATCTATGTTGTGGCATGTGACGGGATTTCCTTCCTTTTTAAGGCTGAGTAATATTCCATTGTGTGTATATACCACGTTTTGTTTATCCATTATCCTCGATGGGCATTTGGATTGCTTCCTCTCTCAGTGGAATTGTGGGTAACACTGCAATGAACACGGGTGTGCAAATATTTCTTCAACACCCACCTTTAAACTCTTTTGGATGTGTATTCAGAAGTGGGATTGCCGCCGCCGAGGAGGAAACAAGGCACTCACCAGGCAGTCTGATCCCCTCGTGCCACGTGTCACCCTTCACGGTGGCCTGTCACTGCTGTTATCTTGCTCCTGACATCTCTCCAAAGGTCACCTTTGACGAAGAAATTGTTGTTGAGAAGTTCAAAGCCAGGACTGTTTGGCTGTGTTGAAAGAGCTTTGGGAGAAGGGCCTCGAGGCATGACTGAGGGCCAAGAAGAGAGGCGGCCTGCGCTGGGGTGCTGCGCGGCTGGAGGAGGGCCCGCTCTGGGGAAGCTGAGTCAAAAGCCCAGGTGCTGCCCAGGAGGAAGAGACAAGCGAGAGAAGATTCCAGACATGGGGCCCTGCAGGAAGAGAACATCATTGACTGTTGGGGCGCAGTTGAGCAGGGCCTGCAGCATTCCCCAAAAGGAGAGTGTGTGCAGTGGTTTGAGCATGGCTTGTAAAGTCAGATAAGACTCGGGAGCAAACCTGCCCTGGCCCCACCACTTAGTAACTGTGTGGTCTTGGGCAAGTTATGGAACCTCTCTGGGCCTCCATTTCTTATCTTTAAAAGGGGAACTAAAATGCAACCTCAAGGAGATCAGGATTGTTTATCACAACAGCCCCTGTTTATTAAGCACCCATTGTGTGCCAGGGGCTTTATCAGGCACCTTCTAAGCACGGGAGTGAATGCTCTGGAGTTTCACAGACTGTGGTTAAAGGCCCAGGTCTGCTACTTGTTAACTGTGTGGCCCCAGACAAGGCTCTTAAACTCCCTGGGCCTCAGTCTGCTCGTCTTTTAACGGGGAGGATACATGGGAATGGTAATGCCGGTCCCCGCAGGCTGACACAGGCAACAACGAGGTACCACACAGAGTTTTCATTCCACCGTGCCCAGGGCATGCCTCCTCTGTGCCCACGCTGTGCAATCAAGGATGAATTAGACAAAACCCTGCCTTCAGGAAGTCACGCTGTAGTGAACGAGACAGACAAGGAGACAGCTCTTAGACCTGACATGGAGCGGGGAAGGTGGGCAGCCGTGCTCTCCATGTGGGCAGAGGCTGGAAACTGCATTTGCAAAGCGCCTTCACGTGAAATAAGGATGGTTCCTATCAAAGCCTGGTGGAGCTGAGGGAGAGGGGGCATCACGTCCAGCCCCTCTCGATGCCGCCCCTGTTTTTCTGGACTCCTGTGACTCTCGGGCTGGGGAATGGGGAGCCCCACATTCCTCTTTGTCAGTTCCCCCCTCCCAGGGCAAATGGAGGGGTGGGGTGGGGTAGGGTGTCCTGAGGCTTGGAAACTGTCCCGGTGTCCACCCCAGCCCGGACAAGAGGCTCCGCAGAACTCATGAATGGACCGATCTGCCGGAGACTTAGCATTCTGGGATGAAGACGCCATCAGACTGAGGGCAGCAGGGGTGAGCTCTGGCACTGGAAGAAGTAGCCTGATGTCTGGAGGCCATGAGAGAGGGCAGTTGTCGTGTCCAAAGGGCCTCCCAAGAGACCCACCACTGACCGCTTGGCCCCTCGTTTTCCCTGGAAGGCTGTTGTGGGCACACTTGTCCTGCCTCCTGTTCCGCTGAGAGCTGGCAGGAGCAGGCACCTTGGCTGGGGGCCCTGAGCTCCTTCCATCCAGCCCCTTGCCGTTCAGCACGTGCCTCTGCGGGCCAGCTTCTTGGGTTTCAGGCTCACAGCCTCCCAACCCAGGAGTGAACCTGCCCCTCTCACCAGAGATGTGTGAGCCTGACAGTGAGGGTGGCCGAGATGGTCTCTTGTCAACACAGACAGAGCAGGAGAGAAGGAGGGCTGGAGTGGGGGCGCTGGCTGAGCCTGAAGGCACAGAGGCCTGGTCCCTGGGAGTGTCACTGACCCCAGCAGCTGGGCCTAAGAGCGCCAGCCTGGGCCAACTCTGCTCCCCCTCACACAGAGGGAGGCTCTCGAGCCAGCCGCCTCGCTTCTCCTCCTCCAGGCCCGTCACCGTTTCCACACACAGCAGGGCCTGTGGGGGTGGAGGCTTTTTCCAGACATGTATTTAAGTGAGGAGAGAAAACAAGGCGAGTCGCCCGGGATTTGCCAAGTCAGTAGGCAGGAACCCAACCCGGGAGGCCAAAAATAAGACGCTGGCGAGGGTCACCCTGCTCCCCAGAGCCGGAGACAGTCTACGGCCCGTGCTGAACATTCCACAATCGCATTTCTGTTTGAGGTTGGCCCTTGATCCCAGGGCATCGGTCTCCTGGTTGAAAGGTAGCAGAGCCCGATTGTGGGCAGTGAGTAATGGTGACTCAGGGAAATTCACAAGGACACAGGGAACAGCCCCGAAGTCATGCGGGGACATGCCCTGCTTCCCCCTGCCGGTCAGGGAGCCAGAATCTCTGGTCCCCATCGTAAAGGAGGAATTTCTAAAGTTTTCTCTGGAACTTTGGCAGAATTCTATGGGATCTTTCAGAGAAAGCATCAGGCTTTGGGTGTTTTTTTGGGGGAAATTACTAAAATTTTTTCACCCTTATGTCTATTTATGAATTAGGTCTTTTAGCTCCAGATTATAGTTGTCTCTTTATTCCGATGGGGTGTTTGTTACCTTGTATGACGAACAATATTCCAGAAAGCAAATAATGACAGTAATAAAACAGCTAACATTTATTCAGCCCTTACAACATGCCAGGTACTGGTCTCACCACGTGTTTTTGTTTTTCATCAAATCTAAGGCTCCATTGGTCTTCAGATATACCATTATTTTTGTCCCATTAAAGAATGCTGCCAATTAATCTATGACATGCCGTTGATTATAAGACACCCTGATTTCAGAAAAGTTAAAATGGGAATCTTAGAATCAGTGAAATGCAGTAACTAATTCTCGGTTATCATCTTTGCCTTACAGATGGGTAAACTGAGGAGCAAACAGGTTGAGTGAACTGGCCCCAATGTCACATAGCAAGTGTGTGGTAGAAATAGAATTTGAACCCAGAGTCGGGGCTCCAAAGCCTGTACCCGTAGCCACTGTGCTATATTGTGTCTGAGGATGTGGTATCTGTCCACGGGCAGGACAGAGGGAAGGACACAAGATAATAGAGGGAAAGTTGGGCCCCACCCTCTCCTCCCTCTTTCTTATCACCCCCAGGGCCACTGTTGATGTCCCTTCCAAAAATTGCTCCTCCTCTCACTCTCAGCACTTGGCACCCTGGTTCTTTTCTTCCTCGCCTCTCTCTTGCCCCTGCTTGGACTATTGCAGTAGCCTCTTAGCTGTTACCCTCCTCCAATCTCCCCACCCCCAACCCACACTGAGTCAGTCATCTTCCTAAAATGTGAATCTTATCTTGTCACTCTCTTCCTACACCTCTTAGGGATCCAAATCCCGGCAAGCATTTGTTCATGGACTCATCTGTTTTAGCACCTACTCTGTGTCAGGCTCAGAGGACGTAAAGGTGAGCAAATCCCATTGTGGTCCATGGCCATGGTCTCCTGGAAAAGTGAGACCCCTCAGCGGGCAGGTATGACTCAGTGTGAAAATGCATAAATGGGGGCGTGCTGGGCCCGTTGGGCATGTGGGAGGAGCACCCGCTCTGGGGACTCAGGGATCCCTTCATGGAGAATGAGTAGGGGTTCACCAGGCAAAGGACAGCGAGGATTCCCAGGCAGAGGGGACAGCACGTGCAAAGGCCCAGAGCTGAGAGAGAGGTTGGAGCAGAGTGCCAGATATGATGAGACTAGAAGGACAGGCTTGAGGGGGTGGGGAACTGGGCAAGGCTGTCTCGTACTGGCCCTACTTTTCTTTTCTTTTTTTTTTTTTGGCTTTTTTTAAAGATTGGCACCTGAACTAACAAATGTTGGCAATCTTCTTCTTCATTTTTTTTTTTGCTTTTTCTCCCCAAATCCCCCCAGCACACAGCTGTACGTTTTAGCTGTGTGTCTTTCCAGTTGTGGCATGTGGGACGCTGCCTCAATGTGGCCTGATGAGTGGTGCCATGTCTTCACCCAGGATCCAAACCAGCGAAACCCTGGGCCGCCAAAGTGGAGTGCACGAACTTAACCACTCGGCCATGGGGCTGGCCCCCCTACTTTTCTTTTAAGCCTCTACTCCCTTCTCTTCCTCTCCCCAAAACATCCCTCTGCAGTAGATACTTGTTTCCCAAATGGGCATCTTCCTCTTTACACATTCTCCACAGGAGCAATCCTCTCCTCAGCAAACTCATCCTTCCAGGACTTGCCCAGTAAACAGCCCTGACCCTTGGCTTAGCTCTCTGAGCTCTGAGCCAGGCAGAAGAAGCCTGGGCAGCTGGTCTCGGGTTCGACGGGGGGATTTTAGAGCATTCTGACAGGATTCAGCTGAGTAAAAGCCCGAAGTTCTTACAAAGGCCATTAGGACCCTGCACAGTCTGGACCACCCCCAGCTCTCTGACCCTCTCTTCCACGGCTCTCCCCTTTGCCAGCTCTGCTTCAGCTACAGTGGTCTCCTTGCTGTTCCTTAAATACCCACCCCTGGCATTCCTACCCCAGGTCCTTTGTACTTGCTGTTCCTGGTACACTTTTTCCCTCCCTTGTTTGCACAGCTCCCTTCTTCTTCTTTATCAGATTTTGCCCAAATATCACCTTCTCAGAGAGATTCACCCCAACACCCTATTTAAAATCGCAGCCCCATCTTGTACTCTTCCCTGCTTTATTTTTCTCTGTTGCACTCACCATCTTCAAGAGCTTGTATGATTCACTTATTTATTTGTTTACTGTCTGTCTTTCCCCCTTGAGGTCTGCCTGGTTCCCTCTGTCTCCCCAGCACCTAGCACATTGCCTGGCATACAGTAGGTGCTTAGTGAATATTTGTTGATTGAATGAATGAATTCTGAATTCTGACAGTGTGCCAGGCAGGCTCTGCCCTGGGTGCCAGGGAGGACCGAGAGCTGACGAACGAGGCCTCTGCCCCTCCACGGGTGCTGGTTGAGCTGGTTCTGGCGGGCAGTGGGCCGGGTCCCCTGAGAGCCAGGTGAATCACCGCTAATGAGACAGTGAGCGCCACGCCAAGCCGCTTCCCACACTGGCGGCCGACAGGTCACTGCCTGTCGCCAGGAAACTCCTCAGTAAGGATTGAACAGGACCCTGGGCTGGGGCAGGAGGAAGTACCTGCCTCCCCGGGAGACCCCACCCATTCCTGAGGACTGAGTCGCTCACCTGCCTGGTTCCCCCACCCCCAGGCCTTGGCGAGACGCTGGCGAGATTTCCTTCCTAAAGGAGTTTCGCTCTCCGCGTCCCACGCCCCTCCTGGGCAGGGCCTGTTGTCAGCTAGCCCTGTCTGGGGCACGGAGCCTGCAGAGGGATGGCAGCCGGGCCTGGCCGACACCCATGGGCAGCCCTAGGAGAGTCGGTTGACCAGTTGACTAGGGGTTATTAAGTGTGTGAACAGCATCAATGGAGCTTTTTAAGCCCAACTGGACAGTGACGCGGCCTCTCTGACCACATTGCGCCTGCCCCGCTGGAGCTGTGCGCCCACCAGAGATGCCCATCCAGGGGCAGGACATCGATTTCCGTGAGCCTCTGTTTCCTCATCTGCAGAGCGGGGCAAAGCCTCCTGCCCCGTGGGTGGCTGCAGGGCCCGGGTGAGATCATGGGTACACAGAGCGAGGAATGCAGCTGGGGAGCCAGGCCTCCACCCCGCAGCCCAGGAGATGTGGCTGATGTCTGGGGAGGAGGCCGGCCAGGCCCCAGCCCAGAGCGAACGCAGCCGGTCCATCAGCACCTCCCTGCCTTCCTCTCAGCTCGGCATACTTGAGTCCCCAGACGGCCCTTCTGTCCCCAAACCCAAAGACCCCCTAGCTGGGTTGCCTCACCCCAGCCCCCTGTCCAGGTCTGAAATCCCCACTCTTGTTCATTTGTATCCCTGTCACACGTCTATAGCTTTCAAGGGATGTGTTGGTCAGTCATCAGATGTCCGAGGGGCCCAGTGCCTGATGGGTGAGTGCAGAGGTGGTGAGACCCGGCCCCTGTCTCAAGGACGCACAGTTGCGGGATGGGCAGTCTTGTAAATACACCACGCATGAGAACACCAGCAGGGCCCTCAGACCCGCACACCTCTGCGCAGGGCTCCGCGGGCGAGCGGAGAAGGCAGTGGGTGGGGGTGAGGGTGGGTGTCGACAAAGGAGCTGCAGCTCGAGCAGGGCTGTCTTTGTGCATTGGTGACCTACATTTGTTAGTTAATCCTCACGACAGCCCTGTGATCCTGGCAGCACAGGTATCATCACGCCCGTTTTATGGATGACAAAACCAAGGTTCAAAGAGGTGAAGTGACTTGCCCGAGGCGTCGATGACTGTGAGTGGCAGGGGCTCACCCAGAGTGCCAGTCTCCCGAGCCTCGTGCAGCCGTCTCTCGTGCCCTGCCCCGAGTTCCTTCCTCTCTTCGTGTGTTCGTTTGTCTGACAAACACCTCTCGGGCACTTTCTATCAGCTGGGCGCTGTCCCAAGCTTGTGACTTAGAGGTGGCAAGGTCCTGTTTGGAGGGGAGACCACACACATCCCCAGATGGCAGACTCTCATTCAACTATCCGTTCGACAGATATTCGCTGAGCGCCTACTGTGCGCCAGGCCGTCGGCCAGGTACTGGAGACACAGCAGCGGACAAAATAGACCCAGGACTGCCCGCACAGAGCTTTCTTCCCTGCGGGAAAGCAGACGGTAATGAAATAAGTGAGCAGCGCTCCTGCGGGAACAGGACGCGAGGCCAGGAGTGAAGAGCGGCCGGTGCTATTTCAGACGGGGTGGTCAGGGAGGGCCTTTCCAAGATAGGTCATATTTGCCTACGGTTGTTTTTGAGATGAGATTTGAGCAACCAAGACCTGTGGGTCTCTGAGGAAACATGCCAGGCAAAGGGAACAGCTGGTGCAAAGGCCCTGAGGCAGGAGTGTGCTTGGGCTGCTCTGAGGAGCACCAGGGAGCTGGATAGGGAAGGCAGGGGGTGGTGGGAAGTGAGGTCAGGGGGTCACGGGAGTGGGAGAGGCCTGGATCCTAAAGACTTTGGAGGTCGTAGGAAGGTCTTTGCTTTTATCCCTGGAGAGATGGGAGATGTGGAGGGTTTTGAGCTGGGGATTGACTTAATTCGACCTAAGTTTTCAAAGGGTCTCTCTGGCTGGTTTGGAGAAGAGCCTCTAATGGGGTAGGGGTGGCGTGGGGGCAGGTCACAATGAGGAGGCTACTGAGCTCATCTGGGCAGAGATGGGCCAGGTTGGTGGTGGTGGAGTGGGGAGAAGTGGTCACCTTTGGACGTGTAGCCCCGACAGCATTTGCAGCCAGCCTGGACATGAGGTGTGAGAGAGAGTGAGGGGTCAACGGCAACCCTGGCTCCAAGAACAGGAGGCCAGCCCTGCCCAGGCCATCTCTGGCCTGAGGGGCCACATCCTTCACCTGGAACATGGTACTGCCTGGGATGACACGGAGGTTGGCCAGTGCTGGGCCCCCTTCCCACCCCTCGGCAGCTTGGGCCTCCTAGTTTCCTCTCAAATGTCATGAATTGGGCCCAGCACCTGCCAGTATCCTCCCACCCCTGGTGGGACTGTCAATCTGCATGGCTTTTTTGGAAAGCAGTTTGTCCATATGTATCAAGAGTCTTAAAACTTTTCATGCCCTTTGACCCACTGAGTCCTTTTCTAGGAAGTTCCCCTGGGGAAGTCACCTGAAATGCAGGCGGTGCCTAATGCGTCAAGAGCTTCACTTAGGGGCCGGCCCAGTGGCGGAGCGGTTAAGTTTGAGTGCTCTGCCGCGGGCGGCCCAGGGTTTCTCTGGTTCGGATCCTGGGTGCGGACATGGCACTGCTCATCAGGCCACGTTGAGGTGGTGTCCCACACGCCACAACTAGAAGGACCTGCAGCTAAGGTAAACAACTATGTACCGGGGGGATTTGGAGAGAAAAAGGAAAAATTAAAAAAAAAAAGATTGGCAAAAGTTGTTAGCTCAGGTGCCAATCTTAAAAAAAAAAAAGACCTTCTCCTAGATTATTACGCTGCCCTTAAGCTCATGCTTCCTAAGAGTTTTAATGTCAAAGGACAGCGCTTATACTACAATGTCAAGTGGATACAATATTGTGCATGAGACACAGACAAGGAAATAAATGGACTGGCAGTAGTTATCTCCGAGTGACTGGATCATGGATTGCCATTTTCATTTTCTTCTTTACATTTTTCTGCATTGTATTAATGTTCTAAGACAGACATGCATTGCCTTTATGATAATTTGATTAAAAAGCAGTATTCAAAAAGGAAGGAGAAAGGTAATGTGAGTTCCCAGAAGCTGAGGAAGGACAGCAGAGGCCAAGCCAGGGGCAGAGAACCAATTGCCCTGTCCCTTCCAGGGAACGGCAGCAGCCACGTGGAGCCGGGCAGGCCTGGTGCCCCGCCAGCCGGCCCCTGGGCTCACCTCCTCCAGCACCACTGCCGGGGGCGGGGCTGAGGGTTGCGGCCTTGTGGCGGGAGAGAGCAGAGCCGGTCCAGAGGCCCCTCCTTCTCCCCCTCCTACAGCCCAGGCCACAGCTGGAGTGTGTGTGTGTGTCTACCTCCTCCTTGGCCCCTGCAGCCCTCAGAGTTTGCCCTCCATCTCCTCTGCTTCCATTGCGTCTGGAGGAGGCCTCTGCCTTTGTGCCCTTGTATAATCCTGGTGTCTCCCCTGACTGACTATGAGCATCCTGTAACCAGGGGTTCTCAAAGTTTGGTCCCCAGACAGGCAGCATCAGCACCATCCAGGAACTCATCAGCAATGCAAATTCACAGGTCCCACCCCAGACCCACTGATCTGAAACTCTGGAGGTGGGGCCCGGCAACCTGCTTTGACAAGCCCTCCAGGGCTACAGTTTGAGAACCACTGCCTGATGGTACAGCCCCACTGTGATCCATGTTTTACGCTGATTATTTCATTTTACAGATCATCACGATTCCCACTTAACAGACACAGAAATGAACTCAGAGAGTTTAAGGGACTTGCCCAAGGTCACACAGCCTGCCAGAGGCAGCGCTGGGACCATGAGCCCATGCTTTTATTTTAACCTCTGTGCTTTGCCGCTGCCTGGACTGCAGGCTCAACGTGGGGTCCAGTTGGGCACTGGGCATAGAGAGTGCCACGGACACGGGGTGAACTGGAGTTGGGCACTGTGGTGTCAGAGCCCTGGCTACTCTATTGGAAAGCCAGACTGATTGCCCATGGGACCCAGGCAGCCCTGGTCCCTCCGTGGAGTGAGGGAGGTGGGCTGTGTGCCTGCGGAGGCCTCTCCAGTGATGACAGCCAGTGGCGGTCAGGATGGACAAACACGGCAGAGGAGGAGAGCAGCGCCGCCTGCTGGCCGGAAGGACAACGTCGGTGATGCTGGCGGATAAATACTGGGACCCACAGACAGATCTCAGGGACACGGTGACAGATATGCACGTGTCTCCTCCCACTGCACGTGGGTATACACATCCACATGTGGATGTCTGGTCTGGTGGGCATGTGGGGCTCTCAGCCACACGGCCTGGCAGATAGCACTAACTTCTCTCATTTATTCCCTCATCAAATGTTCATTGAGATGTGCCAAGCCCACAGTTGCTGCCCTTGGTCACCTGTAGGCTGGTGATGGTCAAGAGATGAGGCAATCACATGGTGATGTGGATAAGGGTCCAGGGAAGGATGCAGCCGGTGAGGTCATGGAGGTAGCCCCTAATTCATCTGGACTGAGATTGGGAGCAGTGAAGACCCCCCAGGAAATCCATGCCCCGCTGGGTCTTCTCAGGCGAGCGGGAGATGGCTGGGTGAAGGAGGCAGGGGCTCAGCAGAGCAGAGCTGGAGGAGGAGCTGAGAGGGGAGCTGGGGCCGCTGGCAGAGTGTCATGCACAGGCCGCAGGGTCTGGCCTCTGTCCCCGCAGGCAGTGGGGAGCACGCTGCTGTACCATATTAACACTTTTGTCCTAAAGCTTAGGACCCGGGCCTCTCTCAGCCCCTTCTGGGCTGGGCCTTGGATGCGATTTTTCCCTGCGCACTGTCTCCTCTTGCTGCAGCGGCTGTGCTTGGACGCGTCTGGGGTGGGGAGAGGCACCCCCGTCCCCAGAGAGAAGCCTGTGTCCGGTCTAGAAATGAGGGGGGCAAACAGCAGCCACCGCTAAGTCAGGCTCCCGTGTGCCCCGTAGATGCCTCTTTTCAGCTTGCTAGGCCCCTGAGACAGGTCAGAGGGCGCGGCTGTTCCAGAGCAAACCTCCCTGTGCCCCCCCGGGCACCCCGACTTCCCCCACTCGAGAGTCAGTGCCTCTCTGAGGGGACGGGAACCAGACGGTGAGTTGTGACGGGCGGTGAACGCGGCAGGGGGTTCTAGAGGACTGACACAGGACCATCCAGTCGGAGGGCTGGTGGACAGTGGGGAGGGAACCCCCTGCAGCTGAGAGGGAGGGGAACAGCATGGAGACCCCCCCCAAAGACGAGGTGGCAGGTGGTGCCGAAGAGGAAACGGCAGCTTCCCAATTCTCTCGAGCCTCGCCCGAGGCCTTGACTTTGTCAATGGCTAGCCCTGCTCCCGCTGGCCCCTGGCCTGGCCTCCGGCCTGCGGTTTTCCTCCGTAGAGCAGCGGTGGCGGCTTCCGAGAAGCCCCGTCAAGACTTTCCTGTCAGGGCCACTCCAAGTTCCTCTTACTGAGGAAGGGGAAGTGGCGGAGTTTCTCCTAAGGGCTTTCAGTTTCTTTCTAAGAAGCTGGAGTGTCCCAACCCCGGGGCCCTTGGCAGAGGCAGGTGTCAGCGGGAGGGAGGTCCCACCACAGGGGCTTTCCCACTTCGGTTCCAACCAGAGCGCATTTGTTGGGGCTGGTAGTGGACATTCCAGAGGAGGAAATGAGACGTGTGTGTTCTGCAGGCCCTTTCTCACGCCCCCTCCTTTCTTCCTCCTCCAGGGACATCCCCCAGCCCCCTCTCTGTCCCCCACAACAGGCACGCGCACACGAAATGTCACATCCCTCCCTCAGGAGCATCCAGGGTAGAAAACTTATGATCTCAACCCTGGAAGCCAACCTCTTTTGAGTCCTGCTTCCTCAGGGCTCTGCCGGGCGACTGCGAATCTAACCAGATGACGAACTGACAGGTGACACTGGCTTAATGCAGGTTCCAGTCCGGGAGACGTGCCCGTTTTGGAGGCCCAAAGCTTCTTGAGGATAAACTGTGGGCGCCCAGAGAACTGAGAGGGCGCCTTCTTGAGAAGGCCCGTTGACTTGGTGGGAAAGGAAGTTCTCACGCTGTCATAACAATAGCCACCACTCATGTTAAGTGCTCACTGTGTGCCAGGCACTGTGCGAAGCATCTTGCTTTAATTTCCCCCTACACAAAGTCCCCACAGTGATCCCAGGACGAAGGCACAATCCCCGACATCAAGCAACCTGCCCAGCTCACACTGCTCTACCGAGCCCGTCCTTCCAAGCACACCTGGTCTCAGAAAGGCGGGGAAGGAGGAACAGCAGACCCTCAGAGGAGCTGGCTGGGAAGGGCTGGTCTCCCACCTCCCTGAGATTCTCCAAGCTCTCTGTGCCTCTCTGAGAGGTGGAGAGCCTGCCATCTAGTTAAAGCTGCCTTCCCAGTGCTAACATGGCTGGGGGCCTCCTCGAGGCATTATGAGCTCCTGTCACCTCTTCTATTTTCCTCTACAGGCATTGTTTTAGGGTTTCTGCTTTGCCAACACATGCGTTATGGGGACAGTGGGGGATTCCCCCAAACCATGATGCTGTTCCGTTCAAAAGCATTTGCCTAGAGGTCCACAACTGTGTGACTCATGGGCTGCTGAGGTGGCAAGAAAACTCACAGCTGCAGGGCAGGGTGGGCGGTGTGGGGGTGTGGGAGATGTGTGTGCGTAGGGGACACGGGGAATGGAGGGGGCCTGACCCAGAGCAAAGGTGACACTCAGAGAGCGGCCAGTTTAGTAAATAAAAATACAGGACGTCCAGCTAAATTTGAATTTCAGATAAACAACAACACTTGGGATATCCTTATGCTAAAAAAAACTATTTGTTGTTTATCTGAAATTCAAATGTAACTGGGCATCCTGTTTTGTATCTGGCAACTCTAGACGCTCAACACCTGGGGCAAAGCTCCAGCCTTCCCCAAGGCCTCAGCAGGATGCTGCAAGAGAAAGACAGCAAAGCCAGGAGAAACGCTGGCCTGGGAGGAAAACAAACCTGAGCCTTCTGATGGTCAGAGAAGGGTGGAAACACTCTGCTTCAGGAGTTCCTCCTGCACACTCTCTAAATCTTAACCTCAACCCAGGGCAGAGGCCCCCTTTCAAATCCCACGCAAGTGTCGGTGTTCCTGAAGGAGACCCTCACGTCTCTGGGCTCAGTTTTCTCATCTCTATAATGGGGAGGAGGTTTGGATTCTATGATGCTAAGGACCTCCCAGTCCTTGGCTTTTCTGGCCTAGTGGGAAATCTGCTAGAAGCAAGAGAAGGTGTATGCTAGCCAAGGAGCAAGTTTAGAGAGGAAGAGGGGACAGCTCTGCTGGAAAAGTGCCCCTCCTTCTCCCCTGCAGCACTGGAAGGGGGGTGGGGCATTGCAACTGGCCACCAGGTGCTGGGAGGGCTCCTCTTGGGTCAGGCACACCCAGTGCATGCTGGGACCTCCTGGGAAGGGCCCTCGGGACTACCCACAGCTGGGTCCACAGCTGGTGCCCAGGGCCAGCCAGCTTTTCAAACATCCGTGGAAACACCTGAGCCACAGCCAGGATCATTACCAGCTCTAAAATTAGGAAAGTATGCTGTAAGGATGAAATGATTAAATGTCTACAAAAGGTTGACTAGACAATTGCAACTCAGTGCCTATAGTTTATGTAAATTATATGTGATGTGGCACGTGTCTGCTTTTGGATACGTTTGAGGGGTGTGGCCTCTGAGAGGAAGAATGCCCAGGGCTTCAAGCTTGGCTAAGGGCATGGATGTGGAGACAGGCAATCTCCCCCAGACCAGCAACCACGCTCCAGGGTCTGATGGCGGTGGGGAGTCAAAACTTAGCAGCCAGAATCTCTGGTGACAGAGATGGGAGAGGTGGTCTGGGAGTCAGAGAACTGAGAGGAGTGTCAGGGCCCCAAATGGTCCCTGGAGACAGGCCTGGCAAGACCAGGTGGAGGCCTCAGGGCCCGGCTGCAGCTTCAAACAGGGCTGCAGTCTTGACAGGTTAATTGGAAGCCACATGGCGAGGCAAGTCCTGGGTGCTCCTCACGCTGGGTGGGTGCTGACATTACTTTTCCACCTCGCCTGCTGGAAAGGCCAGGGATGCTAACATGCAGCCTGCGGTGGTGGCACCTCAGGGGGTAGGGGTACCCAAGGCCCCCATAACCACCACCAGCCCCATACCTCTGAGCCACCACCAGTAGGTAATAGTCTTTGCTGTGTATGAAGGCCATTTTGTCCATCTTACATTAAAGTGTGTCTCTAGGAAACTGGGTGCGTTCGTTCGCTCAGGAGGCCATAACAGTACCACTGTCGAGATGGCTTCCACAGCAGAAATGGATTTCCTCACCGTCCTGGGGGCTCCAAGTCTGAGATCAAGGTGTTGACAGGGTTGGTGTCTTCCGAGGCCTCTCTTCTCCTCTTTGTCTTCATGTTGCTCCCTCTGTACCTGTCTGCGTCCTTATCTCCTCTTCCCATAAGGACACAAGTCGTATTGGATTAGGGCCCACCCTATGACCTCATCTTACCTTGATTACCTCTTTAAAGACCCTGTCTCCAAATAGAGTCATGTTCTGAGGTACCAGGGGTTTAAAATTTCAAAATGTGAATTTGGGGGACACCATTTCAGCCCATAACACCTGCTGATTTTTACCCTACAGTGGAAGTGAAACTGTGCTGGCTTTGGAGATACAGGTTGGGGACCGGGCCCAAGACCACTCCTCAGAGATGACCACCTCCCTCTGGCGATCCTGGAGTCTCCCCTGCCTGCCAGTTTTGATCAGGGGTAGTTTGGGGACACAGCCTCTGGACGTGGCCCCCACTGGCCGGCCGGCTGGGAGGGCTCAGTGTTGTGACCAAAATGCTGGGACTTCTCAGAGAAGAGTGGGCAGCCCTCTCTACCCAACGATAAAGGTCTGATCATCTTTGTCCGTGACAAACTGTCATCTTTAAAAACAAAGTTTCAAATTCGCCACCAGGAGCTGTTATTCACAGGATCATCCATGAATCTTTGGGAAAAAAGAGAGAAACTTTTAGCATTTGTGTTTTTCCAAAAGTAGCCCATGTTTATTGTTGAAAACACAGATAGACGCAAAAGAAGAAAACAAAATGAACGATAATCGGGCCTCCCAGAGATAATCGCTGTTAACGCTTTGGTTTCTACATCTATCTGCATCTATGGATGTGTCGTAATTGCCATCTCCATCTCCGCTTATGCAGCTGAATTCACTTTAAAGATAAGATTGTGCTGTACCATTTCATAACTTCTTATCAACTACTATATCAGGATCACTGGGCTCTGACTTGCTGTCTACACTGCCCCTTTCCACCGCGGCAGAGTGTGCGAGTGCCGCAAGCTGTTCAACAGATTTCCTATTGTTGAATAGTTGGGTTGGTTTACCATTTTTATGATTTAAGATGGAGCGGCAACACAGCCTTATGGCCAAATCTTTGCCACAATTATTTACTAAGGATAAGTTCCTAGGAGTGAAATTTCTGAGTTGAAGAGAAAGCACTATTTAAAAGTTTTAAACTACTTATTTTTGAGTAAATAGTATATTCAAGAGTTTCGAAATTTAAAAGGGATCTCCTCACCTCTGTTCTCATGTCACCCAGTTCCCTCCCCAGAGGCAGTCACTATTGCCAGTGTCTCCTGTTCTTCCCAGAGATATTTTGCACCTATATTCTATATATGTCTACAGTATCTGTGTATGTATATATACACATATACAAAATACAGGCGTATTCTCTATAAATATGCCTATGTACACACATATATATAAATAATTTTCTTCACAGATGGTAGTATCCTCTGTATACTATTCTGCACTTTGCATTTTTCACTTAACAAATTATCTTGGAGAGTTCTCCATGCCAGTACATAAAGATCTTCCTAATTTTTTTTAACAGCTGTATAGTATTTCATTATAGTCATGCGTCACTTAATGATGGGGATACTTTCTGAGAAATGTGTCGTTAGACAATTTCGTCATTGTGTGAACATCATAGAGTGCACTTACACAAACCTAGATGGCACAGCCTACTACACACCTAGGCTCTATGGTGCCAATCTTACGGGACCACCTTAGTATATGAGGTCTGTCATCGACTAAAATGTTATTATGTGGCGCTTGACTGTATCTGCACATACTGTAATATATTTAAATAGTCCCCTACTGATGGACATACAAGTTGTGTATTAATTACATAGGGCTGTGTAACAAATTACCCCAAAACATAGTGACATAAAATAACAATAAAAATTTATTTTCTCTTATGGTTTCTGTTGGCCAGAAATCTGAGAAGGACTCAGCCAGACAGTTCTCACTTGAGGTCTCTCGTGAGGCTGCGGTCAGATGTTGGCTGGGGCTCAAGTGGCATTGGAGGATCCATTTCTAAGGGTACTCACTCTACAGCTGTCAAGTTGGTGCCGGCTGTAGGCTGGGGGCCTCAGCTCCTCTCCCCATGCGCCTCTCCACGGAGCTGCTCGAGCGTCTTCGTGACATGGTGGCTGGCTTTTGCAGTGAGTTACCCGAAAGGCCAAGGTGGAAGCTGCAATGCCTTTTATAACCTAGTCTTGGAAGCCACACACCTTCACTTCCACAGTATCCTATTGGTTGTGGCAACTACAAAAGTCTGTCCAGGTTCAAGAGGAGGGAATAGACCGTACCTCTCAATGGAGGAGTGCCAACATCACATTGTAAGAAGAGCATGGGAAATGGGCTATATTGGTGCTTCCACCTTTAGAAAATACGATCTGCCATAGATAATTCCCAATGTTTTGCTATTATGAAAAAATGTTGGTGAGTACATATTTAAGACCTTTGATGCGTATTACCAAATTCCTTCTAGAAAGTTGTACCAATTTAGACTCCCACCAGTGGTGACTGAGAAACTCCATTTCTCAACATCCTTACTACTAAATTTACCTTTTTTTTTTTTTGAGGAAGATTAGCCCTGAGCTAACACTTGCTGCCAATCCTCCTCTTTTTGCTGAGGAAGACTGGCCCTGAGCTAACATCCATGCCCATCTTCCTCTACTTTATATGTGGAACGCCTACCACAGCATGGCTTGCCAAGCGGTGCCATGTCCGCACCTGGGATCCAAACCTGCGAACCCCGGGCTGCCAAAGCAGAACGTGCGATTGTAACTGCTGAGTTACCGGGCCGGCCCCTAAATTTACCTTTTAAAAATCATTGCCAATTTGATATACAAGAAATGGTATCTCATTGTTTTGAGAAAATTCCTTCCAAGAAAGTGGAAGCTCTAAATTTGAGCATCAGCTCTGTATTAGTTTGTTAGGACTGCCATGACAAAATACTGTCAACTGGGAGGCTGAAAACAACAGAAATTTATTTTCTCATAGTTCTGGAGCCTGGAAGTCCGTGATCAAGTGTCAGCAGGTTTGGTTTCTCCTGAGGCCTCTCTCCTTGGCTTGCACACAGCTGCCTTCTTGCTGTGTCCTCACGTGGCTTATTCTCTGTGTGGGTGCATCCCTGATGTCCCTTCCTCTTGTTATAAGGACACCAGTCCTATTGGACTAGGTCCCACTGTTTTGACCTCAATTTAACCTTAATTACCTCTTTAAAGACCTTGTTTTTAAATACAGTCATATGGGGGGTTAGGGTCTCATCCACAGTGTCTGTAACAGCATCCCTACTGACCTGCTGAGTAACCCTGGAGCAGTCACATATCTTTCTGTGCCTCAGTTTTCTCCCCTGTTCAATGGAGATACGCCACATGCCCTCTTCTCCTTCCTCACTGGATAGTCATGACATTAAATTGGATAGTACATGTGAAGAGGTTCTGGAGAATATGATTATTAATACATAAGATACTTGTAATTCTTGGTCTCACACTTCTGAGTTTGACTAACATGAGAGATCCTTTGTAGACTTGGGCAGTAAATTTATAGGGTAGAGGGATGTATCAGCTATCTGTTGCTGTGTAACAAACCATCCAAAAACTTAGTGACTTAAAACAATGATCTGTTATTTCTCACAGATCCGTGAGTTTGGCTGGGTGGTTCCTCTGCTGTTCCCACTCATGTAGCTGCAGTCTGCTGATGGCCCCCCTCAGTGGGTGGTCTAGGATGGCTCGGATGCCTAGGCCTTTCTCTCCCTGAGGTCTTTCATGCTGGGTTTCTTCACATGATCATAGAAACATTCCAAAAGAGAGAAAGCAGAAGCCGAGCCTCAGAAGTTGCCCAGCATCACTTCTTCCATGTCATATTGGTCAAAGCAACTCACAAGGCCAACCCAGATTCAAAGGGAGGCGAAACAGATTCCACCTGGTGATAGCAGAAGCACAAAGTCACAGGGTGGGGGCAATTCTATGGGGGGCCGTTATTGGCACAATTCTCCGTAGGGATGGTGTGCAAAGTCCATAAGCTGGGTCAGCGTGACCCACACGTGCACTCAGAGACCAATGAACTTTGGCCTCACTCTTGGCAACAACCTGGTGCCTCCCAACGTCTTCCTAACCCCATTCTCAGCTAGACCAGCTCGGAAGCTGTGCCATTGGCTGTGTCTCTGGTTTGCGGTTCTGTTTATGCCCCTTGGCCTTCCGGGTGCATCTGAGGACGCTGGTTTGGATCACTCCGCCAGCCTTCTGGCTCCTGATTGGCCCCTGCTCTGCTTCCTGGAGCTCACAGCCCGCCCAGCCCCTCAGCTGCCCTCAGGCAGGGCCCCGCCTGCCCTCCCTCCGGGGAAGGTCCTGCAACACCGGGGGATTGTCTTCACCTGTTTCCCAGGAAAACTGCTTAATATGTCTGAAAGGACAAAATATTTCTTTCCCCTTTTATTCACCCCACCCTAATAAATTTCAGCAATTCAGGCCTTTGAGAAATTCCAGAATTTATGCTCCAAATTTTAGTGACTTTTTTTTGATCTCTCACACATGTCCTTTAGAGCTCATGATTTATTGAGAAGATAAACCCATGATGTTGTTATTGATAAGAGCTATAAAAGGAAAAGATAATACCAAGAAGACAGAATCTCGCAGAATGGTTTATTGGGTGGGCTGGCGAAAAGTGACATGAATCACCTTTTCTAATTGAATCATATTTTTTGATGTAGTGGCAGGACTTGCTGCCTGAGGACCCTCGGAGGGCTATAAGGCAGAGCACAGAATTATTTGGTAATAAAAATTTGGATTTTTTTATAAACCAAGTTTTTTGTAAGGGGCAGCTTTTTGGTAAAGATAACAATTTGCTAATTGTTAAAATGATTCTAGTGTTTTAAGATGTATTGTTAAAGTACACAAAAAGTGCATAGTTAAGTACCAGTTGTGCAAAAAGGAGAGAATATATCCAATATAGTATACCATAATGTGTGTGTGTGTGTGTCCACATATCTCCTTTCTTTGGAGGTGTAAGAAACCGGTAATATTGACTCTTGGGAGAAAAACAATGGGTGTCTGACAGCAGAATGAAAGGAAGATTTCTCAGTTTATCGTTTGTACCTTTTGAATTTTGTACCAAAAATAAATCAATACTGTGGGAGGAGATATTGCCTGGGAGGGGGCAGGAGCGAGCCCACCAGGGTGCTGGAATGTTCTGGGTCTTGTGTGAGTGGTGGTTGTGAGGGTGAACACACGTGAAAAGTCAACCCTCCGTGCACTTGAGATCCGTGCACCTCATCGTGAGGTATACCTCCAAGAAAGCAAGGTCTTTTTAATGCAAAAATTAAATATGTGAAAAAATAATTTTTTAAACAGAAAAATAAAGTCAGACCAGGATTTATTACCTTGTTCCGTAACAGTGGATGTGTTTCTGAAAAGCGTACGTAAGCCAGTCTCCATAAGGCGAAGCACAATTTCCAACTGGCTTCCATTACGGTGTGTGAGCGTGTCCGTGGACTTGCTCCGGTGCTGGTCTCCATCGTTGGAGCCTGGGGGGCGAGCCCTCCCGCCCTCTGAGCGTGGGCCTGATGACAGAGAGGGAAGGGAGCGGTGACGAGTCTTCCCGAAAGGCTGCAGAAATAGGAGCCCCTCGGAGAACAGAGGACTAGAAGTGGCACTTACTGAGCGCCCCCGTGTCCAGGAGCCTGCTGGATGCCACACACACTGGTGCAACCGAGGCAGGCAAAGAACCCTTCTGAGAGGTGAGAGAGAAAATAAAAATTGGAAAACAAACCATATACTAATAATCCACTCATTTGCTTAGCATTTTACCATTTTCAAAGCCCTTTTATAGCCATGATATCACTGGGCCCTGGAATAGCCCTATGGATGGACAGGGTATGTGTTGGTCATCCCAGTTTATGAATGAGGAAGGGAGCTGAGGCCTAGAGAGCCAAGTTACAAGGAGGTGACAGAGGCAAGACTCAAAGCTGTGTTTAAAAGTCTGAGTCCAATGTAGTTTTTGCTGCTTCCCAGAGAGGTTACAGAGCGTCTAGAGTCAGCTCTGGCTTCCCCACTTACCAGTTGTGTGATGTGGGGCAAGTTGCTGAATCTCTCCGTGCCTCCCCATTCTCCTCTGTACAATGGAGCTGGTGTGAGGATTAATGAGCCAATACATGGAGAGCACACAGTAGGTGCTCATTAAAAGTTAGCTCTTGATTTTGTTCCCGGAGATAAAGAGAGACATGATGAGAATGGCAAAGATGAGAAATAAGAGAATCATGGAGAGAAGGGGGTGAGTGAGGAGAAAAAATCAGAGACAGAAATGGCGCCAGTGTGTCAGTGCATGGCTCAGGCAGCGAGAACAGGAAGGGGGTGACGAGGCAGAGGCCAGGGTCAGGCCAGGAGCACCAGTAGGAAGGTGCCTTCACTCCCACCGTGGCCTTCGACTTGCAGAAGCTCACTGTTTGCACAGGCCTGAGGCCAGCTGGCAGCCGGCCCAGGACAGAGCGTGAGGCCTGGCAGGGGAGAAAAGAGACGTATAAGACATCTGGGCCGCCCTTGAGGGTTGTAAGCTCAAGACGTGGACAGGTGAGCTGAGGCGGCTTCACTGTCTCCTCAGAATGCCGGACTCCGTGCCCAGGGGTGTGCTGGTAAAATGAACCACCAGCTCTTTGTCGGGGACGAGGGGCAGGAGGGGCTGCTTTGGATGAGTATTCATGGTGTGAAAACTCCCCCCACGGCGAGTTTCAAAAAGGAGCAGGGTCCTGGGGTCCAGCCCCGGGGGAGAAACAGGCAGCAGTTAGGAAAATGCAAAGCTATGAGGCCAATGTCAGAGTCGCCCCAAGGGAGTCCAGAGAAGTGCCACATGACCTTAACACATCATTTCACCTCCCTGACTTCCAGTCCCCTGAATGGGAGAAAAATAGCACCGGCCATGTTGGTGGCCTGACAGCTGGTGTGAATCCAGGCCAGAGGGCGTTTTTCGAGCGCTTGCTATCTGCTAAGTTCTGGGATACAGAGATGACTAAAAGAGGGCCAGTGCTGGGGGATGGGCGGGCGTGAAAGTTCTGTGGCCTCATCACTGTAGCTGTAGAAACTCATCGGCGTAGCTGTAGCAATGAGCGGTAAGTACCGGGTGGTCGCCTTGCTGTATCTGAGCCAAACAATTCACCCAACAGTCCGTAGAACTCTACCAAGGACAGACTGTGGGCCAGATGCCCGGAAACAGTGGGGAGCAAGAGACACAGCCCCCGCCCTCCAGGAACTTACATTACTCCATCAGTGGTGGAGACAGATGCTAGTCAAACAGACACACACTAGATAAAGCAGTAGAATGTCGTGTGAGAAAGTGAAGCAGAGTCGGGGGACAGAGTGACAAGGTGCTCTAGGTGAGGCGGGGGACAGGAAGCCTCTCCAAGGAGGGGCATTGCGGCAGGGACCTGAGTGAAGTGAGGGAGTGGGCCGTGTGGAATTTTGGGGGGGAAGAGTTTCCAGGCTGAAAGAGGAGCAGGTGCAAAGGTTCTGAGGTGGAGCATGCTGAGTGAGCGGCGAGACGGGGCAAGGGAAGGGGCGAGCTCCGAGAGGCAGCCAGGGGCCCATCACAAAAGGCCTGCTGGACCGTGGGAGGGAGGTGTTGGATGGGCTTCTAACCCAGATGCCGCTGGAGGGCTGGGGCTCCTGCCTTAGGTTTTCAGATGGAAAAGAACTCCTTTGTCGGCTGTTTGGAGAATGACCACTAGGGGGCGAGGGTGGGAGCCGGGAGAGCAGCTCCTGCCATCAATGCCCCCAGAGGAGGATGGTGGCTTGGACCAGAATGGTGGTGACAAGTGAGAGGTGTGAGGTGTGAGAAGGGGCTCCATTTGGAATATATCCTAAAGGTAGAAGCAACTGGACTTGCTGCTGGAACAAATTATCCCAGGAATGTAGCTACATAAAGAGCATAGCTAGGATCAACTCCCAGCTACTGACCTCCTCCTGTGGGCCAGGGGCTTTCCCTGCACTATCTCATTAGGTTTTCACACCAAACCTGCTTAATCTGTTTACATAAATGAATGGAAGTTCAGAGGGGTTGAGTGATGTGCCTGAGGTCCCCCCTGCAAGCCCACAACAGAGCTGGGATTTGAGCTTTTCGGACCGCCCTGAGCGCCCTTCCCGTCATACCAGCTGCTCCAGGAACTTTGGAAGGATTGGGAGACTGCCTGGCACATGGTAGGTGCTTAACTGATTATGAGTTTGCAAAATATTTACTATTAAAGGCCCTTATTTCTTTACATTTATAAACGTCCCCCTCCAGCTTTATTGAGGCATAATTGACAAAAATTATATAGATTAAAGGTGTACAACATAATGTTTTTGATACATTCATAAACTTTTAAAAGGTTGTAAGCACTACACACCCATCAGAATGGCTAAAATTAAAAATAAACAAACCAAAACCAAAACAAAACCAAGCCCTGATCGTGCCAAATGCTGGCAAGGCTGCGAGCAATGGGAATGCTCATCGCTGCTGATGGGGTGCAGGATGGCACAGCCACCTGGGAGATGGCCGGGCAGCTTCCGAGAAAGTTATCATGCATTTACTGTATTACCTGGTGATCAGTTCCAGGTATTTGCCCTAGAGAAACGAAATGTCTGCTCACACAGAAACCTGAACCTGAATGCCTGTGCTTCACAGCAGCATTCTTCATAACTGCCTCAAACTGGAGATAAATGCAAATGTCCTTCCGCTGGTAAATGGGTAAACAAACGGCGGCGTTCTCGTACAAGGGAGAACTACTCAGCAATGAAAAGGAACGAACCACTCATCTATGCAGGAACGTGGATGAGTCTCAAAGTCATGATGCTGAGTAAAAGAAGGCAGGCTCAAAAGGCTACGTGATGCATGATTCCATATAGACGACATTCTGGAAAAGACAAAGCCGTAAGTCAGAGAACAGATCAATGGCTGCCAGGGCCGGGGGTGAGGAGAGAGGGTGACCACAAAGGGGTAGCCTGGGGAAACTTCTGGGAGGTTGGAGCTGTTCTATGTCTTGATTGGGGTGGTGGGTACATGACTGTACCCTTTTGCCAAAACCCATAGAACAACGTTATCAGGGTGGATTTTGCTGTATGTAAATTATACCTCAATGAATCTAACTCATTTATCGCCGTAGTAAGGCCACTTCCCACACCCCCAGTACACTGACCCTCCCTGGGAACCAGCCGGGACTCCTGGCTCAGGAACTGGTCCTGCCTTTTCTGAGGGGCCTGTCACTCAGAATCACCAGCGAGCTTGAAAATGCTGATGCCATGGCCCCAGCCTAAATCAGGGGCTCTGGTTTAATGGGCTTGGGGTGCAGCCTGGGCATTGCGAGCTTTTCAAACACTTCCCAGGCAATTCTAATGACCCAGACGCTGAGCTCCCGGAGAGCAGGAATTATGATTTATTCAACTTTGTGCCCCCAGATACTCCATAAATATGTGCATTGCAGCACATGGAGGCAGGCGGCACCATGGGGAAGAGCTGGGAACTGTGAACGCCTGTAACAATCACGTGTGGCCACCACTGTTCTGAGTGCTGGACACATAGGCATTTAGTCGGACCCCCAATCCCCAGGGAGGTAGGACCATGGTTATCCTCCTTTGACAGGTGAGGAAACCCTGGCACAGGGTGGTGGTCTTGCCCAAGACAACATAGCCAGTAGGTGGCAGAGCTGTGTGATGGCCTGGACCCACTAACGACCGGGAGATGCTGCCCCCAGCACCGACTGGAGCCAGATTTGGAATCAGACCGGCCTCGGTCGGAATCTGGGCTCATTACTTGCAGGCTGGGTGACTATGACAGGTTCTTCAGCCTTGCTTGGTTCCACCTTCCTGCTCTGTAAGACGTGGACACTTGAACTGACGTCAAAGGTCGCTCCAGAATGAAATGAGATGATGTGTGCTGAGTGCTCACGGCATAGTAAAATACTCACTAATGCTGGTGATGATGGATGTGGGGAGAAATGGATGAATGAATGACTGTGGCTCACAGGGCCCCAGGGTGCTGGCAGCAGGGCCAGCTCCTGTGGAAGGGAATTTTCCAGGAGGGAAGGCAAGGAGAGGCAAGGTCTTCCCCTGCCAGGGGTTCGCCAGGCCCTCCAGAGATGCCCCCACCCTGGCATCTGCCAGCCTTCCCTCCTCCCCCGGAGCTCCCTCTCCAGGGTCAGGGCACGTGGGCCCCAGAGCCACCAGGCTGCGAGGGGAGCCTCCAGCCTTTTAGAAGTAAGGACCTTTCGCAGTAAAACTTCAAAGCCCTTACAGTCTCCACCACCTAATGCAGCCCGAGCCTGGAACGCAGTGTCCCCAGGGGAGCGAATCCAGGGTGAGGTGCTGCCAGGAAAGCTCAGGGGCTCCCTAGGTCACACAGGCCCCTTTGAGCTCCCAGGAGAAGAGTCTAGAGAATGGCATCCTCTCAGTGTCCCCGGCTTTCCGGTGGGACCTTGAGTTCTGCCAGGTCTAGGCTCTGCCTACTCCCCGGTCACTGCACGTTCCCACGTCCCCACACTCGTTCGTGGAACAAGCGAACACATTCCCACTGGATGCTTCCAGGTAGCAGTTCCCGGCAGCCGCTGGGGCACACAGCCTCTGGGTTCTGGCACTGACACCTTGTGACCCTGTGGGGTGGCAGGTCAGACCCCCAGGGAAGGAGAGGAGGGCAGGTGAGTCTTCCCTTGTTCCTTCTTTTATTTTCCCCTTAACACAGGAAAGGCACTCTGGTTCTTGTGATGATAGAAGCATACATGATATTGAAACAAAAACTCAAATACCACAGAAGCTTAGGGTGTCAGGGCCCAGGCTGGGGCCACTGGATGTGGCCTGCTGGCCACTGCCACCCCCTGGTGGTCCCTTATGAAAAAGGAGCCTCACCCACCAGCCAGGGGCCAGACAGGTGCCCCTGCCATCCCTCCCTCCTCCCTCCTTTTCCTTCTGGTCTTCCCCTCCCTTCGCTCTTTCCCTCCTTTCGTCTCCCACGCGCCTCCCCTCTCTGCTCGCCCTATGGCTCTGCTGCTTGATGGGAGGAGCTCTGATCTTAGCGCACCAGCTTAAAACCTGGCTCTGGCATCCACCAGCTGTGTGACCTTGAGCTGATGACCAAACCTCTCTGAGACTCAGTGTCCTCACCTGGACAATGGGGATTATTAACTCCTGTGGGTAAAATGAGACAGTCCTTGTAAAACACCCAGCACAAGCCTGGCTCCATAGAGGTTTGTTATTTGTTATTATTCTTACTCTCACGCCTGCACTGACAGGTGCCCCGCCGGTGGCAGTTTGCTTGCCTTCTTCATCCCAGGTAACCCGGGCCGCACTTGAGACTTGTGTGGGCAACTCCTACAACATAGCCAGGCCTCCCCCAACCCAGACCAGTTAAATCAGAAATCTTTGGAGATGGATTCAAGCATGGGTATTTTTTTTTAATTTTAGTTTATTTTTATATTTATTTTTTCATGGGAGTTTTTTAGACTCCCCAGGACATACTAATGTGTAGCCCAGGCTGAGAACCGCGCGGGGGTGACCAACAGTCCTGCGTTACCTGGGACTTTCCCAGTTTTAGCACTGAAAGCCCCACGTCCCAGGAGCCCCCTCAGCCCTGGGCAAACCAGGACGCTTCGCCGCCCCCTTTGCCAAAGGAATGAATCCCAAGCCAGGACACACAGTCTGGGCACAGGTGACTGGAAATCGATTATTTGAAAGCTCAGCTTGGAGTGGCGGGTCACAGAGGCCACAGGGGCAGCCCCTGGCAGGAGCCGGGCTCTGAGCAGGATGGTGGCCGGCTGTGGTTCAGTCAGAGAGGTCCCCGTTGTTGGGCCCCTGGGGGACCCCGCCGCTGGCCGCACGCTCCATGGCCTTCACCCAGCGGCCCCTCAGCTCCTCGGTTTCGGCCTTGAAGGTGTAGAGCTGGCCTGACTGTTGCAGCTGGAAGACCCGAGGGTCCGCCTGGGGCCCAGAGGTCACCTGGTAGCCCAGCAGGGGGATGGAGGTGTGAGCCCGCATGTCCTGGGAGGGGAGGAGAGAGCTGTGGGCCGCTGCCCTCCCAGTAGCCCCACCACCTCAGACAGCCATTTTGAAGGCACCAGCCACACACTCGCCTCTCACATCCCAAACACCAGGAAGCAGGGTGGGCTGGCCGGAGGGCATCAAGGAAGAGGAGAACTGGCCACCCCGAGGGCAACGCGGTCATGACCCAGAATCTGGGCCCAGCTCCGAAAGCCACTAGCCCTGTGACTCAAGGGAACCACATCCTCACTGGGCCTCGGTTTCCTCATCTGACATATGGGGCCAACAATACCCCCCTCCCCTTCCCCCCACACACACCATGAAAAGGCCAAGGCTTGGGGAGCAGGTGGTGGCGTTACCTGAGGGGCAGCGTACACATAGAGCACGAGGGGGTCGTCCCGGGGGATCACACACCAGCCCCGGGGGCCAGCCTTGCCCCACTTGTCCCCAACAAGCTGCAAGAAGCTGCACATTAGGCTCTGCTCGGACCCTGCCATGGACGCTTTCTAAAATCAGAGAGAGGGACTGTCAGGGAACAGAGCACCCACTATGTGACAGACATGGGTCTGAGGGCCTGAGAATCACTCTGTCTAATCCTTGCATCAGTCCCGCAAGGAGTTATTTCTCCCTGAGGCTCAGAGAGGTCCCAAGATGGGCCTGTGGTCACATGGCGGGCCGGTGGCAGAGCTGCAGTCAAACCCCAGCCAGGCTGAACTCAGGGCAGGTGCGGCGGGGTGCTTATCACTTGTGAGTTGCCCCAGGGGACAGAACTGGGGCCTGAGAAGGGGCTGGCCATCCCCTCTCTTCAGGTGCAGGCTGTGTGGCCTACTGGTCAGGGAGAGTGTGAGCAGGGGCTGGACCTAGAAGAACAGGGAGGATTGGAAAGCAGGTAGACATTGATGGAAAGGAGGAATTTGGAGCCTGGGAGCTGTTTTCAGCTGGAACAGGCTGGGGTCTCTTCCCACCTCCCAGGGACAGTGGGACGTTGACCTGGCCTCTAATGACGGAAGGGCTGTGGAAACCAGTGTCAGCACTAGATAAAATTGCATTTACAGCCTGAAGCTGAACACGCCAGTGCCCCGCAGGGCTGACTGGCAGCAGGGGGGCAGCCTGGGGAGCACCTGTGGGGTGGGGCATGGCTCAGCGAGGCCCCAGGGGCAGCAGAGGGAACATGCATGGCAGAGATCAGAGAGCTGGCTCCTAACTCGCTGTGTGACCTTGGGCAAGTCGCTTCTCTGGGCCTGGGTCTCCACGGGATAGGTCCCTGAAGTCCCTTCCGGTTAGAATGAAGACTCCAGTCTGACTCTTTCCAGCAGTGGGACCCTGACCTGGAGCCTCAGTTTCCCCATCTGTAAAGTGGAATCAGCAACACCAGCTCTCTTCACCTCCTGGGACTGTTAGGGCTGGGCATGGGGACATGAACAGGAATGGTCCAGAGAGGCAGTGGGATTGTTGGATGGGGACACAGAGGAGAGGCGGAAGAGCTGGATGACAGCCTGGAGCCAAAAGTTGCTTCCGTTTGGTGACAGGCCCAGCTCTGCTGGAGGGGGAGGGGTGGCTGTGGGCAGAGAGAGAAGGATGGGGAGCGTGACCACGGCTGGCTTATTCCTCAGCACCTAGGACAGTGCCGCACACGTTTGCTCAGTGGAGGAAGGGGGCGGGGGGGGGGGCGGGGCTCACCACCAGGATGCCCCGCTTCTTGTCCTCCTTGTCCTCGGGGAGCACGTTTCCCGTGAGGAACGTGTAGCAGTCGAGGCAGACTCGGTTGGGCCTGTTGCCGTCATATTTGAGCTCGGCCCGGTAGTCAGAGCACCTGGCACACACCACCTGGGGAGGACAGGCAGGAGGGGGGTGGGGCTGAACTGAGGCAGGGGAGGCCATGTTCGTACCTTGGCTGGGGAGCTGGGGGCGTGAGAGCAACCAGAGACAGGAGGAAGAAAAAGCAAGATTCAGGAGAGGAATGGAGGCAGAGAGGGCATCCCACATGCTGACAGAGGCCCAGCTGCCTGGAGGAGGAGAGCGGGGCTCCAGGCTCCTCACAGGGGGCCTCGACCTGGCCCCCACTGCAGGTCTCGACTTCTCTCCCCTCCAGATCCCCCTTTCGTTAAGGCAGCTGTTGTCCCAGGGGCTTGCCCTGCACGCCCCTTGCGCCCCTTGCATCTGATTCACTTCTCCAAGTGCCCTCTCTCTCCCCTCTGCCATCTCACCTGATGCTCCCAGACCCCCCACCAGGTGAACAGTGCTGGGGCTTTATCCTCACCTGCTGCTGAGGGCAGGGCAGCCCAGAGAGGGCCGCATAGCCGACTGGCAGCAACTGGTCCTCCACAAACAGGACATGTCTTTGAAATTCCACAGTTCAGCTTTAAGATTTGTGCAAACTTTGCCTCCCACTCCATCAGAGAGTCACGGGTGCCCTAATGCTAGCATGATGGGCTGGTTGTTTCTGCCAGGAAGACCCACCATGTGTACTGCGGTGGAGCGGAGCCCACCCCCAGCCCACCATGGAGAAGCCCCCAAGAAGGCTGACGTGGGTCATGCTGGGCAGACGGGGTGAAGGAGGCGCGACGAGACTCGGAGAGAAACTCAGGGTGCTGCAGGATGTGCCTTCCAGGGAGACTGGGGTCTCAGAGAGTCCAGGATGTGGGCTTGGAAATGGGGGCAAGAAATAGACATGAGGGAGGAGGGCTCGTCACCTGGGAGCTCATCTGTGCCCAGCACAGCGTGTGGCCTGGGAGGGACCTGCAGGAGGAGGCCTGGGCCTGCCCCACCCTCACCAGGATTCCTGTCTGGCAGGCGTGGAGACAGAAACTGGGCGCCCGAGCCACCGAAAGGATGACTCACAGAGCACAAAGGTATGTGCGGGCATGAGAAAGCCCCAGATCGGGCAAAGGTCCCTCACACGGCCTCACACAGGGGGCTTCAACTACCTCGGCAGTATTGTATTTTATTTTATTTTTTATTGAGATTTAAAACTTTAAAATATTATCAGTGTGTATTTATATTTTCCTCCAACTATTTTTTATTTTGAAAAATTTCAAACCTGCAGACAAGTTGAAAGAATAATACAGTGATCCCCCCTCACCCAACTCACCAGCTGTTTTAACATTTTTGCCATATTTGCTTTCTCTCTATATATGTATATTTTATTTTTTTCTGGACGGTTTGAGTATAAATTACAGTCGTCATGACAGCTCACCCTTAAATATGTAGCTGGTCTCTCCTAAGAGCAAGGCCTTTCCCTGCCTGTCCACAATGTCATGACCACACTTGGGAAATTTAACATCGATACAATCTTATTATCTATATATGCCTCATAATCAAATTTCCCCCCAGTGGTCCCAACAACGACCTCTCTAGCTAGGTTTCCTTCTTTTTTCCCCCATCCAGGATCCAATCAAAGATAACACACTTCATTTAGTTGTCAGAATATTTTCTTTCCTCCATGTACCTGAAAGGCAGGTACATGGGTGTTGCTATATTGTTCTTTGTGCCTCCTGTATTTCTTGACTATTTTAAATAATTTTTCAGGAACTACTTACAAAGTCGAAAGTGTGAATCAACTCGACTCTTATTTACAGATGTGAGTCACCTGGAACAGTAGCTAATCCCAAGATTCTTTCTCTTTGGCTCTGGGATATAACTTGTCAGTTCCATCTGAACCTGGGTGTGCCCCAGTCCTAGAAATTTACTTTGTGTCCTGATTGCAGTGTAACACATTTGGGGACACCTCCCTCACTGGCCCCAACCTGCCCAGCTGGTCTCCTCCTGTTCCCTGGAGGTCACTGAAGGCTGAGGTTGTTTCCCTGTTTGCAGAGTAAATGGAGGGGGTTATGATGTCAACAGAGAACAGCTCAAGTGCAGCAGGTGCTTAAAAAGCAAAGCAAGATCCGCCTCCGATAACCGGGCCTGAGCCGATAAGAGGCAGTGGAGTGGACGCCGTTCTTCCTCAGTCAGCTGGCGGCTCGAACTCCTGCGAGTGAGCCCGGCCTGAGCCGTTGAGGAGGGGAAAGGATAGGAGAAGGAAGGGAGGGAAGCTTGTCTGGGTGAATCCTCACCACCACCCTGGAAGTAGGTATTACAGTCCCCTGCGTACAGATGAGGAAACTGAGGCCTGAGCCTGGCGGGCAGAGTCAGCCACAGAACCGACCAGCCGCTGGAGTGCTGAGGGCTTGCACAGAAGAGGAGAAGACAGCGGTCGTGAAGCGAGGACGACCAGGGGTGGGCGTGTGACAGGCAGGGGGCTGACGAGGCGGCGGGTGCCCCGGCCTGAGCGGGGCTGAGGAGTTTGGATGCCCCCGATCATGGAACTGGAGACCATTTCCTGGCGCTGGGTCTGGGGGCCTTGGGACGTGGCCGTAAGAAAGCAGGTGAATGAGTGGGCTCTGCTCTGGGGAGTGTCTGAGCGAGCCGTTGGCCTCTCTGTGCCTCACTGCCCATCTGGAGAGCGGGGATAACGGAAGCCCTGCTCACAGGTGGGCCCTGTGCGGTCCAGATGGGGAAACCCTGCGCCTGGCACAGAGTGAGCACCCAGCGCTACTGGGTGCATGGGTCAACGCCAGCAGAGTTGGCAGGGAGGGCAGAGCGGGGCCTGAGCTGGGAAGGCGGAGGCTGAGGTGGGGCCGGTGGAGGCAGGGGTGCTGGCAGCTCTACTCACGTAGCCGCAGGCCCGGCAATGGTGCCGACGGCGCATCAGGGCGTTGAAGGGCTCCTGGCAGCGCATGCACATGGTCACCATCTTGTCCCGGATCCACTGTGGTGCCCGGAGGCCCAGCTCCTCCGACTGCAGCTGTTGGGCAGCAGGGCGGGCACTTCGTGACCTCTTCTGCACGCTCCCTGAGACCCTGGGGCCTGCCCACCCGCTGTGGCCGGGATTATGTGTGATGGGCTTCCTGGTGGCTTCTGTGGGAAGCTGCCTGGACAGGTGAAGACTGTATGGTGGGTCGGTCACTATTGTTCTTATTTTACACGTGAGGAAACGGAGGCCCAGAGAGGTCAAGAGACTCAGCAAAGACACCCAGCAAGGCAGAGTTCAGAGCTCAGATTGGAAATCAAGTCACAGGCACTCTCCCTACTTTCAGACCCAAACCTGCAGCACTCCGCCCCACCGCCTGCTGTACAGATGTGAGGTCCCCCCAGGAACGGTTGCAGCTAGAGGCTCCCAAAGGGAGTTTTTGCTAATGGGGGACCCCGCGGCTCTGAGTCTCTGAGTTGGGTGATGTTGGGGTGGGTGGGCTTCCCAGGTCCCTTCAAATCACTCCTGGTGTGTGACACTCGCCTGCCCTCTAAGCTGGTTTGGGTAGAGCAAAGAGGGAGCCAGCCCTGTGGGAGGCTGGCGGCTCCAGCCAGGACACAAGGCTCCATTTACCTCCCGCTCCTGGGTGTCTCCCTCAGGGCCCTGGGCAGCAGCCTTGAAGGTTTCGTTCCGCTTCTCAATCTGGTGAATGGCTGCTTGGCAGGCCTGGGGGGTAGAGGGGAGGGTAGAGGGGTGGCAGGGAGGGCTTGCTCATCTGTCCATCCCTGCACACATTCAACAGACATTGCTGGAAAGCCCACTGGGTGCAGGCACTGGATTCTAAGCACATGGTGGCTGACTCAAGGGAAGAGCGACTATTAGCCCCAGATTACAGACGTGAAAACTGAGGCTCAGGGGCGTTAAGCGACTTGCCCCAGCACCCCGCCCCGCCCCCCCCCCCCCCCGCCAGCTGGGCAGTGAGAGGCCGCAAGATTTGAACCCAGGGCTGACTCCAGACTGCCACAGAGCAACTCCTGAGGAAGCGCAGGGAGCAGATGGGCACACGCATGCACACATGCGCACACACTCGCACCCACGCACCCCTCCCTCCCCGTCGGCCTGGGTAGGCCAGGGTCATCCTCCTGGGGCTGGGAGCGTTCTGATACCTGCATCCAGGAAATCATTTCCTCCTGGGACCTGCTCGGAAAGTGAACCCCGGTGTTGAGAGCAGCCGCTCCCGGCGTGCCCGCCTCGCCCGGCCCCCAGGCCCCCAGCATGGTTGCCGCCTACCGGGCTTGCAGCTCCAGGGTGCGCTGCTTCCCGGACACCAGGAAAGAGTGGGGGAACTCGGCATTCGTCACCTCCCGCACCTGAGCGGAGGAAACAGGAGGGAGAGGGCGCTCAGGCTTGTCACAGCCCGCCCCCCAGGCCTTGGGGGTGGAGGGAATGGATGGTGCCCCAGGGACAATTCGAATTCGAGGAACAGGGATAGGGAGCCTGCTCGACGCCTCCCTAATCCCACTGAGCCAAGCAAGTGCCCCTGACCCTGGGCCTCGCTCTCAGCAAACGAGAGCGCTCCTGGAATTTCAGCAGAAGCTAAGCTGGCCCAGGGTGAGGCAGGGGTGACAGTTTCCGACAAAGGAGTCACCAAAAATGGAAACTGGGTCACAAATGAGTTTTGGGACACAGCTTTTTCAAGAGCAGACCTCGTGCCTAGAATAGGACCCTCTATCCCACACGGTGAGGGAAGGAACTGCTGGCCCGATTCACCGATCGACAGATCCCCCACTTCTTGTCTTGCACGGTCCTCTTGCCCAGAACGCCAGGGCTCCTGAGGCCACCGTGAAAGCTGCCGGTCAAAGGGAGCTTACTGTGCGCCGGCTGCGGAGCTCAGGGTCTCTGTGCATGTTGTCATTTCATCAGCACAGCTCCTGAACCCACCCATCAATCCTAACGCTTCACGGCCCTCACGCGTGGCCCCCAAGGGCAGTGCCTCCCCCAGCGGCAGTCTCCCTGCTGGGCCGAAGCCCGCCAGGCCTCTAGATTATCGACCCGTTACAAGAAAGACAGGGCACCGTGGGACGTGTTAAATGACACCACAGGGGTGCAGTCAGCAAAGCCCAGACCGTAAGAATCTCTACCAGAGAAATGATCTGAGTTCTTCAATTAATTCAAAAAAGTGGGAGAGGGAAGCGTCATGGATTAAAGGAGAAATGAGAAGCGTATCATAGATGATTCAAACAGATCAGCTGTGAGAAGACATGGATGAGCCAGTCAAGGAAAACCAAAGGGTCTTCAGGTTATTAAATCATTGTTATTAATTCATTAGATGTGATAATAGAACTGTTGTCATCTTTTAGGGCAAAAAAACAAGAAAAGAGTTCTTATCCGTTATAGAGATAGACTGAAGCATTTTTAGGTGAAATGATGATGATGCGTCTGGGATTTGCTCTTTTTTTTTTTTGAGGAAGATTAGCCCTGAGCTAACATCTGCCGCCAATCCTCCTCTTTTTGCTGAGGAAGACTGGCCCTGAGCTAACATCCGTGCCCATCTTCCTCTACTTTATATGTGGGACGCCTGCCACAGCATGGCTTAACAAGTGGTGCCATGTCTGCACCTGGGATCCGAACCAGCAAATCCCAGACTGCCGAAGTGGAACGTGTGCACTTAACTGCTGCGCCACCTGGCCGGCCCCTGGGATTTGCTCTTAAATAATCTACTGGAAAAGGAGAATGGCAGGTGCGATGCTGCTAAAACAGGACTGGCTTTGAGTTGACAGTTGTGGAAGCCAGGTGATGATGTATGGGGGTTCATTATACCGTTTTCTCAGCTTTAAAAATTTCATAATAAAAAGTTAAAGAAAATCGTCACAGCAATCTCAGGAGGCAGATAATATCACCCTCCTTTGGGAGATGAGGAAATGGAGACTCAGAGAGGGCAAGAGAACTGCCTGAGGTCACACAGCATCTAAAGGGCAGAATGAGGATTCAAACTCAGGTTTTTGGCCCCCCAAGCGTAGAGTGGAAGAAAATCTATTTCCACCCCAGTCCCAGAGTCCTGTAAGCACAGACTTCTCCTAGGCAGTGTGGAGAGAGAGTCACAAAGGGGAGCTAAAACAGAGACTAGAGCCCAATAGCCTTAGCATGGGGGGATCATTGTTGTTACTGAATCCACCTGACACCTGAGGCCCTCTGCTGGCTCCCCGCCTCGTGGGGACCAGGCCTTTGCACACATTCAGGGTGACCCACCAGCTCCTAGAGGGCACTGACTACGGGCACACCTCCCCTCACGTCAGGCCCAGGGACCAGTCTGCTCCCTCTAGAAAGGGCCTGATGTGACGGACTCGGCACCCTGGGCAGAGGGAAGGCCCTGAGCTTTCATCTGTGGAGAAGGTCATGTGGAAAGAGGTGTTTGGGAAAGCCAGTGCAGAGCTGTGTGTGAGGGACGGAGGCTGGCTCTGGGCAAAATGGGACAACACGGTGGCCCAAAGACCAGTTAGGAAGTCACACCCTAGACAGTCTGGGCCCAACTGGGGAGAGAGAAGAGGTTTCTACCTGGGGGACGATGTCAGCAAATCTGGCGAGACTCCCTGACCAATTGGGTGAAGGAGAGGGGAGAGGGAAAAGAAGGGAGAAATCTAAGGTTTGGAGTCCAGAGGTAGGAAGAAATATGATGTTTTTAAGAGCAAAAGGGGAACTGGGGGAAGCTCCTGGCCTGAGGGTCCAGGGCCCCTCTGCAGCGGGGCAGGATGGGGGTCCCTGAGCTCTGCCATGCCCAGTCTCAACCACTGCCCGCGTCTGGGCCGATTCAGGCCCCCGCTAGCCCATGCAGTGCCTTCGTGCTAATTACAAAACACTTTACTGACATCTGTTGGCAAACAGGCATAATATTCAGATTTTGTTGGAACAAGATGCTTGACTGCCATCTGCCGGACAATAAGAATTGTAAATATTCAATCTATGATGTCTGCTGTGGTGAAGCGTGCTCATCTTAGATGAGGTGCACTTGTGCAGTGCACAACCTGCACAGTTGTACATGGAGGCCCTGGCGATGTGTGTTCACATCTTTGCAGGTTTTGGCCCTGTGCAGGATGGCACAACACTAGGACCAACTCAGACCCTGGGGAGAATCAACTGCTGAGAATTAGGCCTCCCTGACACCTGGGGAGGAGGAAGCCATGGAGTCACAGGCTGGTGGGAACCATCATGGTGACTGAAGGCCAGATCAGCCTCCAAACTTCAGACTCAGAAAATCCTTCCTGTGCAGACGCACACCAGTGGACAGCTCTGCACCTGCCAGGCCCATGCCATCCAGGAGAGGGAGCTGTGCGGCCACCAGAGCAGCAGGCACGCTGGGGGGATGCGCCCAGTGGGACAGGCAGACGCCAGGACCCAGCACACTGGGCCCCTGAGCCCTGAGCTCACACCCTAAGCCAGTGACCCTCTCAGCCCCGTCTCTCTGTATTTTCTCTTTATGACTGTTCTGATCTCTACGTTTCTTGTTTTTTCTATTAATCTCTGCTGGTCCTAAACCAGGGCTGCCTGTCTCCATTCCTCTGTCTGTCTGTAGCTCTCCATAAACCTGTCTTCTCAGTCTCACTCACCAAAGCTCCCAGACCTACAAGCCTGCACAGGTCCTGGCCCCTGGGACATTCTGGCCACCTCGGGAGGGAAAGCTGGACGCCTCCGGGGCGGGGGCTGCATTCCTAGAAGACCTCAGGGGGCTCAGGCATGGGGGATGGGCTGTGAATCCCCAGAGGTGCCCACGACCTCGATCGGCCTTCATCATTCTCAGGCTGCGCCCGGCCTCCAGGCCCTTAATTCGGCCCCAATTGCCAAGCAAGCTCAGTGAGGACAGGGCAAGGCCCTCCTGCTGGGGGCTCTCAGAGGCCCAGAGGAGGGAGCATCCAGGCCCAGCTCCTGCCTGCAGCTCCCTCCTGGGGCAGACCCTGGGGGGCGGGTGGTGGGGCTGATAGGGACAGGGAATAGGGGGATGGCAGGATACGAGGACCGGCCAGACCTGACCTCTGTTCCTTCTCGTCCCGGCCCTCAGGACACGCCAGGAGTCTGGAGTGACCAGAGAGGGATGGTCAAGAAGGTTCCCCCACCATTTCCTCCACTCTGCCTGCAATTCCACCATAAGCTTTATCCCTCCAGGGTGAAGCCTTAATAGGAGACAGAGAGCACAGAGATAGGTATAGGGACTCAAGACTCTGTTATAGCTGAGTTTTCAAAGCAGGATTTGCTGGTGACCCCAAGTACATTACTTAACCTTTCTGGGCCTTGGTTTCCTTTTTTTTTTTTTTTAAACTATTTTTTTTAGAGCAATTTTAGGTTCACAGCTAAATTGAGAGGAAGGTACAGAGATTTCCCATACACCCCCTGCCACTACACATGCGTAGCCTCCCCCATTATCAACATCCCCCACCAGAGGGGTACATTTGTTATAATGATGAGCCTGTATTGACGCATCATTGTCACCAGAGTCCATAGTTTCCATTAGGGTTCACTCTTGGTGTTGTACGTTCTGTGGGTTTGGACAAAAGTTTAAAGACATGTGTCCACCATTATAGCATCATACAGAGTAGTTTCACTGCCCTAAAAATCCTCTGTGCTCCACCTGTTCATCCCTCCCTCCTCCCAACCCCGGAACCACTGACGTTTTTACTGTCTGCATCGTTTACACCTGTTCCAGAACGTCATATACAGTCATGTTGCTTAACGACAGGCATACGTTCTGAGAAATGCGTCATCAGGCAATTTTGTCATGTTTGGAACTTCACAGAGTGTACTGACACAAACCTAGATGGCACAGGCTGCTACACACTAGGCTGTATGGGACTAATCTTACAGGACCGCCGTCGGATAGGCGGTCTGTCATTGACCGAAATGTTATGTGATGCGTGACTGTGGATGGGGTCCTACGGTGTGTGGCTTTTTCAGATTGGCTCCTTTCACTTAGGAACGTGCATTTAAGGTTCCTCCGTGTCTTTTCACAGCCGGTTAGCTCACTTCTCTTTAGCGCTGAATAATATTCCATTGTCTGGACGTACCACAGTTTATTCCCATATTTTTAAAATGGGATTAACTGCAAATACACTCACACACGGGCAGACTGTACTCGCTTATTCACTGCAGTCTCGTTGGCAGTGACCGACAACTGGAAACAATCTCAAGGTCCTCAGTAGAGGCCCGGCTGAGAGAATTACGGTACATCCTCACACTGGATACCAGGCAGCTGCAAAAGGATGGAGGAGCTCGAGACGTCCTGATGTGCAACGCTCTCCAGAATCAGTGGTTAGTTAAAAAAGCAAAGTGCGGAATAGTTTCTGGAGCATGCCACTGTTTATGTGACACAAAAGTGAGGAAGCGGTAATAAGTAAATCATCAGTCTGCGTATGCAGAGACTACCTGGAAGGCCTCACAGGAGGCGAAGGCTGCCTGCAGGAGGGGAACAGGGGACGGGCTGGGGACCGACTTTCCATTGTTTATGTTTTTTATATTGTCTGATTTTAGAATGTGTATCATCTATATTTTTTAAGTAATAAAATTATTATTTTAAAATTAAAACATTTTAAAATTATAATATTTTATAATAAAATATTATTTTAAAATTAAATTTATTTTTTAAGAGCTAAAAAACCAAAAAAGTACAGGGGACAATAATGCCCCCACGTCACGGAGCTGTTTTGAGGATCTGATGGGGTGGTGCAGGGCCCGGTTCACGGTGACCGCCCAGTTAATGGGCACTACTAAGGACTGCTGTCCCCACTCATTTGTGGCCATCTCTGGATGGGGACACACACAAGCCAGCAGCTGAGCTGACAGTGTAGACCCTTCCAACTCCGTGTGGCCCCTGGACCGGCAGCATCAGCATCACCAGGAGCTGGCAGAGATGCACAGTCTCAGCCCCTTCCCCCTCACACACCTGAATCAGAACCTGCATTTTAACAAGACTCCCGGGGGATTCAGGCAGGCGTTAAAGTTTGCAAAGTACTGGTGTAGACGGTAGGGAAAGCCGGGCGAGGCCAGGCTGGGGCAGGCACTGACTCAGAGTGGGCCAGGCCCGTGGGAGCTGGGAAGGGTGCTGGCCAGGAAGGCTGGGAGGCCCGATGGGAGAGCTCTGACCCCAGACTCTTCCAGCTCCCTGTTTGCCCAGGACCTGCGAGACTTGGGTTCCTGGATTAAGAACCCGGTTGGCCCCGCCTGCTGCTCCCACACTCTGTCCCGCCCTCGGGGTGGAGCCCAGCGGTGGTTGGGGTGCCTCTCACCTTCATCCCGGCCACGTCGATGCGGGTCCTCACCTGGAACTGAGCGCCCATCTGGATGACCCTGGGTACACAGTAGAGCAGCATGTTGTTGAACTGCGGGAGATACAAGGATGAGCGGGTGCGCTGCGGCAGAGGCAGGAAGGGGGGTCAGGCGGGGCTTCCCCCAGGGTGGACTGAGTACCCCCGGATCTCCCTCCCCTCTCGCCACCCTGGGCCAGCTCATGGGACGTTACAAGTGTGATGAGCCCCTAATCCAACTGGGATGGTCACTGAAGGGTCACCCTACGTGTGGGCATCAAGGATCCACAGCAGCCCTCAGAAATCTATGAGGCTTTCTCACGGGGGGCTTAGGAGAGGTTGTAGCTCCCTCCCCGAGAACTCCAGACCCCAAGGACCAGTTTCCAGATCTCCAGGAGACCACGGGCTTCTTCAGCACAAACCCCAGGGGTTCTTCCTCGAAGCTAACCTAACCCCTCCTGCTGTGCACTCTCTAGAGCCCAGATTAACACCACAGGCTTTGGAGCCAAACGGACTGGGTTCAGATTCCAAGGCTGTCGCTTCCTAGGGCACGTCTGGGAAGCCCCTCAGACGGAAATCCCTGAGGCCCGCAGGCAGCACGGGACTTGTTGCAAGTCACCCGGATGCCAAAGCGGAGCAGCAGGCCCTCTCTGTTCCTCCTGCAGTGACCTCAGGCAGGCAGGGCCCGGAGCAGAGTGGCCGCGGACTTCCCTCCCCAGGGTGGGGTGGACCCCCGGCATCCACCGGCATCCCCCGGCATCCCCCGGCATCCCCCTACCAAGAAAAGGTAGCGCTCCATGGGGTCGCTGCGGCGGAAGGAGATCTTGAGAACTGGCCCCTCGCGGAGCAGAGCGTTGGAGGGGTCTACCATGTCATCCTCGAGGCCCAGGCGCTGGTACACCTCCCACAGGTCCTGCAGCCGCTCCTGGGGACAGGGGCGCACCCTCAGCCGAGGCCGGGCAGAGCCCACCTGATTCCGAGGGGTGTGAGGTGAGGGCAGCAGCGGGGCCCGGTGTCATGGGGCAGGATCAGGGGACGAGTGGATACGGAGACCTGGGTAGGTTGGGGAAGCTGAGAGCTGCAGGGAGGAGGGACGGGGTCCCTGGGGACGCCCGCTGCTTCCACCCCCGAGGGCGGGGCTGCTCACCATCTCAGTGATGGCTGCGTTGGAGTGCTGGGCGGCCGAGAAGATCATGTCCAGGGCTTCTGAAGAGGGGCAGGGCCAGAGTCATCCCCTGAAAATCTGGGACCGGAGGCTGGGGCAGGAGGTCCTTTGAGGCTTAACAAAGTGGCCTCAGGGCCTGCCATGAGCGCCCCCATGAGCAGCCTGGCACATGGGGTGTCTGGATGATGGGACCATTTCCCTCCCAGGCTGGAGAGACTGGAAGCCACGGAAAAACAGGGCTTATGGGTTTGGCTTCTGTGACTCTCACTGCTCCCTGAACCAAGCCAGACCCAGAGGGTGCAGCGGAAAGAGCATGGGCTTCGGCATCATACAGGCATGGCTTCAACTCCCAGCTCTGCTCCTTTCTGGTTGTAAGCCCTTGAGCAAGTCACCTAACCTCTCTGGGCCTTAGTGTCCTTGTCTGTAAAAAAATGGCTAAAGGTATAGTTACTATCTATGAAGCGCCGAAGATGGATGTTGATGGCTGATGGTCATGATAGCGATTTCAGCAGGTGCTCAATAAATATATGGGAGTGGCTCAGACCTCCCCAGCCCCCTGGGCCCCCCGGGGGTGTCCTTACTCTGGGCATCAGCCCGGTCTGGGGCCTGGGCTGGCAGCTTCTGGACGTACTCCTTGAGCAGCAGCTCGTAGCGTGGAATTCTCTGGACGGGTTCCAGCATGTGGTGCTGCAGTGTCAGGCTGCCCGAGGCCTCGCTGCTCTTGGGGAGGGATGGGGGAGGAACAGGGTGGGGGTGAGAGTGGGAGGGGTGGGTCAGGCTGCCCCAGGGTCCGGGGAGCGGGCAGGGTGGGTGGGCACTGGGGCTTTCAGAAGCCGTTGAGCCAGGGAGATGCCCAAAATCACTTGGGGAAACTGAGCCCCTGCACCCCGGGGGTGACAGTGCAGGCTCTGCTCAGCCCCCGGTGCCAAGCTCACCTGAATGCGGGTGATAACCTCCTGGAAGGGTGCAGACTTGTCCGTCCAGGTGGCCAGCAGCTCAGCGGCTCGCTCAAAGTTCTTGACATACTCACTGTACATCTTCAGGAAGGGGGCCAGTTTCTGGATCACATCACCGATGCGGGGGGTGGCCGACCTGCAGGAGGGGCACCAGTTATTGCCCTCAGCCTGGGGACCTCCTCTCTCGACTCCGCCTTCTGCCACACTTCTGGGTGCACACATGGGGGGCACGTCATCCTCACACACGTATGTGGTTCACCCCCCTTAGACTGTCAGCCCCCTGAGGGTAGATGCTGTTCTCTTCCACAGATTGGGCCCCCACAAAGGCCCAGCACAGTGCTGGGCCCACAACAGGCATTCAACAACCACTAGATGCTTGCTCATGTAACAATAATGAGGGCTACATGCCAAGCACTGCCCAAGTCACGCTGCGTGTCTCATCTCGTTTAATTCTCACAATCCTGCAGTGGGGACAGTGAGTGGCCCATCTTAGAGATGAAGAAATCGAGGCTCAGAGGGGTAAGAACTTATCTGGGGTCATCCCGTGGTAGAGGTTCAACCCAGGGACTGTTACAGCAGAGCAATAAGAAGCCACACTCTGGAGCTGGCCTGCCTGAGTCTGATTCCCAACTGCACCACTTACTCTAGCTGTGTGTTCTTGGGGAAGTCACTCAGCCTCTCTGTACCTCCATTTTCCCAGCTGAAAAAAATGGGAATGGCAGCAGGCTACCTCATAGGGTTGTCTTTTTTAATTAAAAAATACCTTTTATTCTGAAAACTTTTAAGCAATCATAAAGTAAAAAGAATATAGTAATGAATTCCTATACATCCATCACTGGATTTAACAGTTACTAACAGTCTGCTTTGCTGAAGGATTTTAAACGACATCCCAGAGACCATGGCGTTTCTTTGTCAAAATACATAAAGCAAGTAATTTCACCACTAAATACTTTGGTGGCCATCTCTGAAAATAAAGAGGGTTTCTTGCATAATCACGATGCCATCATCACACAGTGGGCTGATGTGAGATTAGCCAGGCATGCAGGAAGCCTTCAGTTAGCACTGGCTATTTCCACTGCCTCCTACGCCACTCAGCCTAGTGAGGACCTGATCCATCCCCTTCCCCAGGACACACACACACACATGCGGGCACATACACATACACACACACACCGAGACTCCAGGGCTCAGTCAGTCAAGCCCCTTGCCATGTGGACAGACTGAACCCAGAGGAAGAGACTCTCGTGGCCACAGAGCAAGAGCAGGGGCTCAGCCAGCCATGCCCAGTGCCCCGGGGCTGCACCCCGACCTGCCCAGGGCTGCAGTCAGGGGCCTCAGGGGCTCCCGGTGGACCTCACCAGTCGTCCAGCCGCCGCTGCAGCTCCGGGAGGAAGAACTGTGAGTGGAACTGGTAGATGGAGGAGATGTTGGAGAAGATGAGCCTGACCACGTCCTCGGGGAAGGCCTTGCCGCTGCGGGCCTCCTTCAGCAGCTCCTGGAAGAACACCTGCAGCCCCCGCTGGGTCACCAGGCCTGTGGCAGAGAGGGAGCCACCCACACACCAGCCCCAGGGGGGACAAGACAGCTCCGGGGGGGCTTCGGGGGCCCTCTTCCCCTTTCTGAATGCTTCCACCTCCTTAATCTCCCGTCACCCTCGCAACAACCCCAGGAAGAGAGCGGCAGGGAAGACTGTATTCCGGCCACTCTACAGATGGACAGACCTAGAGGCTTAGGGACTTGGCCAGATGCTGGCAGCTAACGAAAGTCAGAAATGGGCCCATCTTGTGTCTGTCAAGGTCTTGGACTTCACCAGACTCAAGATCCCTCTGCTGATGGTCAGTGATTTAACCCTCTGGCCTTGGGGCTCCCTAGGAAAGTGCGAAGGCGTAACAATGGTGAGGACGTCAGGTGTCGGGATGACAGATGAGGGTGCCGCGTGAGGCCTGGAAGGACTGGCTGGTGTGCGCTGTGCTACACGTGAGGCTGGCCCGGGCACCAAGGGAGGAACGGGGAGTGGTATTAATGGGCTACATGCTGATTCCTACTCCAACTCCAGCTAACAGGGTCAAAGGACTGAAGCTTCCCAGAATCAAATCTCGGGGTCCTAACGCTCAGCTTTGGTGCGGTGGGTCGGAAGGGAGGGCAGGAGTGGGATGAGGAGACCCAGGTGCTGGGGCTCGGGTCGGGGCACCCTGGCCACTGGCCTGGTCCAGCAGGTGGAGGCGTGCCACGTAGGCCTTCTCGGTTTCCAGCAGCTCCTGGACGATCCTCTTCTCCTCCGGCTCCTGCAGGCGGGGTTGGGGGAGGAGGAGAAGAAGGAGCGGGACAGCTTTGGTCTCCTCTGACGGGGCCCTTGGGTGCAGTCTCCAAAGATGCCCCAGTGAGAGGCACCTCCCAGCATGCACGCCCTCCCGCAGTGCGCCTGGGCTGGCGCCGGGGCCTCCGTAACTGAGAGAATGGGGCAGCCGTGAGGCTGTGCCAGTTCTGGGCCTAAGCCTTAAGAGGCACGGAAGCTTCCGCTTGTGCTCTCTGGGAACCATGAACCACCACATCCAGAGGTCTGGCTGCCCTGATGGAGAGGCCACATGGAGCGGGAGCCAGGGCCCAGCCGTGCCGGCATCCCAGCTGAGCCCAGCCTTCCGACTACCCCTGCCTGGGCAACTGGCTTGAGAGTTGAGCTATTCCGGGCATTCCAGCCCTGGCCACCATCTGACCGCAGCCATATGAGAGACCCTGTTATGGACTGAATGGTGTGCTTCCCAAATCCATATGCTGAAGCCCTCACCTCCAGTGTAGCTGTATTTGGATAGAGGGCCTTTAAATAGGTAATTAAGTTAACTGAAGTCATAAGGATGAGGTCCTAACGCCCTAGGACTGGTGTCCTTCTAAGAAGAGGGAGAGACCGGCAGAGCAGGTGCACAGAGGAAAGGTCATGGTCACACAGTGAGAAAACGGCCGTCTACAAGCTGGGAAGAGAGGCCTCGCCAGAAACCAATCCTGCCAGCACCTTCATCTTGGACTGCCAGCCTCCAGAACTGTGAGAAAACAGATTTCTGTTGTTTCAGTCACCCAGTCTGGGGTATTTTGTTACAGCAGCCCAAGCTGACTCAGACAAGCCCCAGCTGAGACCAAGAGAAAAACCATCCCAGAGCATTCCAGTCAACCCACAAAACTGTGAGAAATAGTAAATCGTATTCGGCCCCTACATTTGGGGGTGGTTTGTTACGCAGATATCAAGATAACCAGAACATACGACTATGATCACCATCCTCATTTTATAAATCAGGAAACAGGCACGAAGAGGTGACTTGCCTAAGACTTGTCACACAGAAGGGTTGGGATGGGAACCCTGGCCGTCTGGCTCCAGGGTGCACCGTATCAGGCAGCCGAGCCCTTGAACTCCACAGACGAGGACACTGAAATCCAGAGGAGGGAGCTGACCTACTCAGGATCAGTCTAAGGGCAGGAATTAGCACTGACTGCTATTTCTAGTTGGGATTGTTGCCTCCTTCAGTGGCTAAACCGAGGCCACACCTGGGAAGGGTACCAGGTTCACAAGATGGAGACTGTTCCAAGCTGTGTGGGCTTGGACAAGTTCCTTAACCTCTCTGAGTTTTGATTTCCTTGCCTCAAAGACTCCTACAGTGACGGGTATGTGAAATAAGGCCTGCAGTGAGGGGCATAGTAGACACATAATCAAAGGCCAGTACAGGGGCAGAATCTAGCTTCCAGCTGATCTCTGGTCACACAAGACCCCCACCTGGGGAAGTGCTGGCTCTGGCTGGGAGAGAATTGGTGGGGACAAGGTCAGTGAAGCTCCCTGCCCCCAGCTCCCTACATCTACCCAAGCTCCCAGGCACCTGCATCCCTGGCCCGGGGCTGGTCTCTGGCTGGCAAGATTTCCTCCAGGCCCCGCTGGACAGCTTGTTCTTCAGGGAGCTCAGGTACCTCCTGCTGACCGTCCTGGGCCCTGACCCCAGGGCCTCCCCCATGTCGGGCTCCTCCCCTGGCTCTGCGGGCGAGGGAGGCCTGCACTCAAGGCGGTGATGCTCAGATTCCAGTCCATGGGCTCTGGGCGCTGCTCCCAGACTCCTGAGGAGAACAGAGCAGACATGAGGCTTTCCTGTCTGTAGAGCAGGAAGAAGAACAGCACCTCCCTGGCAGGAATTTTGGGCAATTAAGGCAAATCACAGGTGTGCAGGGGCCCCTGAGTGCCTGGCGCTCAGGAGGAGTTTGCTCAGGAAAACATCCACTTCCCTCCCCAACATCGTCTTGCAGGGAACTCCAGTCTCCAAAATGAGTCAGCAGACACTGTCCTTTGTTCTCTGGGGCACAATATGTTTAAAACTTAGCAAAGAACTCTCCCTTCTCCACACAGAGGTTTATAAGGACTCCTCCCAGATCACCCTTACCTGTAGACTTCATGCCTATTTTTAGTCTCTGCAGCAGGAAGGGCCTTAAAACCTTAGTAACTGATACATGGAGGGAAAGTGGGAGTCATGGAACACTCTAAAGGGAGGGCAGAGCTGCTAAAGCTGGGGCTTTTCAGTGGGAGCTCTGCCCTCCACACCTCTAGGCAGGGAAAAAGCCAGTCTGGGAGCAGTTTTTCTGTTCTGCTGGGGATGGGCCATTGTAGGGCAGCTTTATCATCCTGCCTACAGGGTCTGCAGGTCAGTCAAATTCTTGAGGTATCAGAGGCCATCCTCACTGAATATATCCAACGATTTGGGCTGTGCCCCATTCCCTTCGATGTGGAAAGGCTTGCCATGACAGGGTAGGGTAGGCATCCTTGTGAGAGAGACAGGCTGGGAAATGGAGGACCAAAAAGGTACAAAATCTCCAAAACTCTGTGAGAAAGGATTTCGTTACCGCCCATTTTGCAGCTCAGGAAACTGAGGTACAGAGAGGACAAGTAGCTTGCAGCTAGAGGGTGGCAGAGGTGAGATTCAGATCAGATGTCCCAAGCCTTCGCCCTAAACTGCCCTTCTTCATTTGAGTCAAGGCAAAACAGATCCAGAGAGTCAACACGACCTGCCCCAAGTCACACAGCTAGTTCATGGTAGAGGGAGGATGGGGACCCAGTCCCCGATGGCTCTTCATGGGCTCTCCCACCCCTCTCTGGTGTCCCAAAGCTCAGTTCCTCAATCCATGGGTCTGCAGCTCATGGAAGTTGCTGGGCTGCAGGCTTTCTGTTCTATATTTGGTTTCAGCTTCTGCATTTCTCTCCAAGTGCCCCAGGCCAGCTTCTGTTTCCTCTTCACCCCTCAGTTTCAGATCAGCTAAAGAGCTAGAAGACCTCACAAGAAAGCCCAGGCGAGGCAGCTGGCATGGGGCCCCTCACACAATAAGGAGTGTCTAGTACCCTCCCAACAAGGTCTCCTCTGACCCCATTCTGGTCTGAGGGCTGCCTCCTCCTGCTAGGGGTGCTGCCGGGGCAGAGAACACATGCCGAGGGTCTCCACTGGGCATGCACGGCCTGTTGGGTGTGGCAGTGCCATCTCCCCCCGGCCCAAGTGGGTGGTGGGCCAGGGAGGTGGTGCCTAGAGCTGTCCGCGGTGCTGAACAGAACGTGCTTAACAAAGGACCCTGGGAGAGGCAGGGTGAGCTCACCAGGTTCAAGAAGTTGAACCGCCCTTCTAGGTCCACATCTATGTCACCTCTGCCAGGAAGCCCACAGCAGGCTTTGTCTGCTCTGAGTGCCCTCAGCATAGCATCCCGCCCCTCCCAAGATATCTATTGTTCATAACCTGGCATCATGGTAATTCCAGGAGCTTAGCATCCAAAGATAGAAATCCTCAGGGCAGAGATCATTCTTTAGGCTCCTGCATCTGCTACAGTTCCTGTGTGATGCTGTGCTGTGCCGCCCACACCCCCTTCAAGACTGAAGCACCGTTCCCCCCAGCTGCTGACGGTACATTGACTGACTCCCTCCCTGGAAGAGAGCTGCCTCACTTAAGGTCAAGCCCACATCCAATGACTAGTCCACGTGAGGTATCAAGACCCAGCTCTTTGCCTCAGCTGGAACGACCTGAGGGGCATCCCAGCTCCAGAGCCTCCCCAAGACAGGCTGAGACCTCTGTTGCAAGTGCACAGCAGCTCATCTTCTCCCTCTGCCCAATGCTGCGTCCTTCCCCCCACAGGTGGTGTTCCCAAAACCCTCCCCAGTAAATCGCCTGAAGCAAATCTCTACCTCAGAACCTATTTCCAGAGGACCCCAGCTACAACAGCCCCTAACACAGTCCTGGGCTTAAGAAATGCCTGCGGAGTGGATTAATGTCATGCACACATGCACCCAACACGGCTCCTGCCGGGGCCACCAATGACCTCTACACACCTGGTCCAGCCTTTTCCGTTCAGACAGAAGCCCCTGCGTAGCCCCATGCCCATGAACTTAAAGCACTTAAAGCCTCCCCCCTTCTCTGCGCCCCCATTTTCTTGTCTGTAAGATAGTAATGTAAATAGTACCTGCCCCCATCAGGCTGTTAGGTGATTAAATGAAATAAGTAACAAAATGCACTTAGAACAGTGCCTCATAGGTAGGCTGACCATAGGTCCGGGTTTGTCTGAGACAGTCTCAGTTTTTCCTATTTTTCTCCCACCCTCCCCCCCAAAATTTAATAGCATCCACTTTCACTTTCAATTGTGTCCTGGTTTGAATGAGAAATTATATGGCTATCCTACGCATAAGGAGTAAGTGTTTGATAAGTATTAGCTATTATTTCTGCTGGAGGGGCCATGGGTAGAGTTCTGCAGGCTGAACACTGTGTTCAGTGCACCCACACTCGCTCGTAATTGCACACGTCCGGACTCTCCCCAACACATCAACACACGCACTCTCATCTCAGCCCAGCTCCTGGTGCCCCAACGACACTTTCCTGTGCTCCGAGGAACCCATGACCGAGGGACGTGGGCACTGCCCAGACAGGAGGTGGTGTCCAGGACTGGGCCCAGAGATAGAACTGCTGACTGTGAGCCCAAGCTGACCCTGGCCCTATCCCTCAGCCTGGAGACTGGGGAACCCGTGCTGCCCAAGGGCCTGGGGACGGGCAGAGGAGCCAGAGGGAACCTGCCAGTCGGCCGTGGTGACCCTTCCCACACCCACAGCCACATACCTGCTGTTCTCAAACACAGTCACCAGACTGGACACAGAGGCTGGCTTCTCCTTACTCGCCCCCTCCATCCTGCAGGCCTCCAGGGTGGCCCTCAGCTACTCCTGAAACAGGAAGGGAGGCCTCCAGCCAGCACACTCAGCCACCCCCGCCGGGGGTCACAGATGGGTTAGGACATCCCAGAATCTGCTCCTGTCTTTCCCAAGGGCTCAGCAGGCTGGGTCCCGGCTTCAGAGTGAGGAAGGAGGAAGTGGTCCCAGGGCCACAACCCTAAAGGGGAAAGTCCCAGTGCTCCCCACAGAGGGAGGAGCCTGCGTGGGCCCCACCCGTCCGTCATGGGGGCTGATCTTTTACTTCGTAGAACCCCAGTCCCAGAAGCCACCCTGAGGGGGCAACGAGGCCCAGAGGTAGTTTCTGGGGCTGGGCCCTTGGCCCGCCTCTCAGCCTGAGTGTCTCTGGCTGACTATTCTTTCTCTCTCACAAGGTCCAGTGGATTTTACTTGGTCCTTTCTCAACAACTTCTCCGCACCTGACCCTGCTCACTGCTTCAAGGAAACAACTTCTTTTATTAAAAATAAATCACCAACCTGTGAAGAGATGGCAGGGAGGAGTCCTGTGGAGCTCCTGCCTCCCCACTGGGGTTCTCATTTGAATGGCTGTGTCTCCACCTCATTGTCCCGAGGGAGGGAGCTTTCCTCCCTGAAACGCTAATGAGAATAAGAGCCAACACCTACTTTTTCAAGGCGCTTTGCAAGTATTTTCTCATGTAATCCTACAACAGCCAGATGAGGGGATCCTCTTACTATGCCCATTTTACAGAAGGAAAAACTGAGGATCAGAGAGGTTAAGTTACTCGCCCAAAATCACCCAGTAAGGACACAGGGGACGTCAGATTTCCAAAGCAAAGGTAAGTGTCCTACATCTCCAGAAAAGATTTGGTCAGGAGCCCAGATGACCACACTCTTGCTGCTCCACCCTCAGGCTTCCCTGCTCCTGGCACGCTGAGTGGTCCATGCCTGATGCCTCCTCTGCCACCTGCTCTCCCAGCCCTTCTGGAACCAATAGCCACTGCCTCTGTCTCCCTCATCCAGGCCTCACAGCCCACTGGCTTCCAGCGGCACTCATCCCGAGCCAGGGCCCTCCACTGACACTGGTCTTTGTCCTGGAGAGTAGAGACCAAGCCTTATTGATCTTGGTCCCCAAAGTGCCTGTCACAGCTTCACGCTCCAGCACCTGTGACCCACTGGGGCCTCACACAGCCTCACTCTCTCAGAACTTCCCCTGAATAATTTCTTCCACCACATGCCTGGCCCCTCTCTGCAACCCTAAATCTCACTAGTTCTCCTTACTTTTTATTTTGCTTTTGCTTTTTTTGTGTGTGAGGAAGATTAGCCCTGAGCTAACATCTGCCGCCAATCCTCCTCTTTTCGCTGAGGAAGACTGACCCTGAGCTAACAGCCATGCCTATCTTCCTCCACTTTCTATGTGGGACGCCTGCCACAGCATGGCTTGCCAAGCGGTGCCATGTCCACACCCGGGATCCGAACCGGTGAACCCTGGGCCACCGAAGCAGAACGTGTGAACTTAACCGCTGCGCCACTGGGTGGCCTTTGTTTTTACTTTTTATTATGGAGAAATTAGAACACATTTAGCAAATTTGGCAAAAGTAAACAGAATAATATAGTGCAATCTCGTGAACTCATAACTCAGATCCAACTACCATCAACTCATGGCTAGTTCCGCTCCATCTACAGCCACATTCACTCCCATTCTCACACCATTTTGAGGCAAATCCCAGACATCAGATGATTTTACCCACAGATATTTCAATGTGTATTTAAAAGATAAGGACTTATATATATATATGTGTGTGTATATGTATATATATTCACAAGCATGTACATATAATGGTAATATTTTTCTATATATGCGTGTATACCTATACATGTTTTATATAAATTATATACATGTATATCTCTCTATATATGAAACAATATTACCATTACGATACCCCGACATATTTAGCAATACTTCCTCAATATAATGAAATATCCAGTCAGCATTCAAAGTGCCAATTTCTCATAACTGTCATCTGCTATGGACTGAATTCTGCCCCTCCCAAAATTCGTATGTTGAAACCTTAACCCCCAACGTGGCTGTATTTGGAAACAGGGTCTTTAGGTGGTAATCAAGATTAGACGAGGTCAGAAGAGTGGGATCCTAATCTGATAGGATGGGTGGCCTTCTCAGAGGAGGAAGAGATCTCTCTCCATACCCTGCTCCACCCCACCCCTGCACGCTCTGAGGAAAGGCTGTGTGAGGATTAGTGGCCGTCTGCAAGCCAGGAGGAGAGGCCTAACCAGAAATGGAACCCTGCCAGACCTCGATTTGGGACTTCCAGCAGCCAGAACTGTGAGGAATGAATTTCTGTCGCTGAAGCCCCCCAGTGTGTGGCATTTTGTTATGGCAGCCTGAGCAGGCGAATTCACCAACACTTGAAAAAAAATCAGGATCCAAATAAAGTCCACACGTTCCAATGAGCGGTCCTGTCTGTGAACTCCCTTTTCATCCGTAGGTTCCCCTCATCCTTTTCATTTCCCCACACAAGACAGCTCCGAGGATGCTGGGCCGCTGCTTCTACAGGTCCCACAGTCGAGACCGCCAATTTCAGCCCCGGCCCCTGGGTTCCCTGTCCGTGTGGTTAGACCTAGGGGCTTGAGCGAATTCATCCCTAAATGCCACTTCTTCCTGGTCGTCCTCCCAGGTCTGGGGAGGCCTCCCTCCTTGATGCTGCTCTCCCCTCAATGGCTGTGCCAGTTTCCTCTTCTGCCTCCCGCCAGACTGTGTGCTGGCTCCTTGCGGGCAGGGCTTGGGCAGGCACACTGCCTGCCTGGTCCCCAGCCCAGTGTCCACACACAGTGGGACCTCAGAAAGCACGTGGAATGGACAGATGTCACACCCTGAGCCCAGAGGCTTATCTCACCACTTGGCTGCCAGTGACTTGGGCTTCTAGAACAGAGTCTGGGCCCCAGTAGGGGGGCCTGCCCCTCACGTGGGGGTGTGAGAGTGGGTAGGGAAACCTGCAGGAGGCCCCCTAATAGCCCAACTCTCAATGTGGCACGGGCGTCATCAGAGCTGCATCTGCCCAGGAGGGAGGGCCAGGATGCCCGCACCCTGAAACTGTCTTCCACAGCTCTGCCTCCCCAGTGCCCCCACCTCCCTGACCTCAGCCCCTCTCAGTTCTGCCAGCCTTTCTGCCTAACTTGCTTCTCACCTGCAGGCATCACCTGAGGCTCAGCCCAGGCCTTCTGGTCTCCTCATTTACACACACCCTCCACCACCTAAGAAGAACCCAGCCCAGAGGTCCCACAGGCACCACTTCCTGTCCTCCTACCCCAGCCTAAGTATGCCCAGCACCTGCAGGACATCATTAGGGGCATGTCCCACCTTCGCTTCCCACTCAATACACAGTCTCTACAACCAGCACCATTATCCCACAGAAGGAATCCCAATTCCTCGATGTGCCACCAAGACCTTCCTGGTCTCGCTCTGACCTACCTTCCCAACCACTTCTTTCTGACACACATCCGGTGTGGGTTATGACCTCAGGTGGTGGCTCTGCGCTGTGTCAGCTGAGCTCAGCTGAACCACAGTTCCAGCATTCCCTTCCCTGCACCGTTGACCATGGTGGCAGGAGGGGACGCAGCAGCCGTGTTCGCTCCTGAGATCGGTGCAGGGCTGCAGTGCTGTTGCAGCTCACACATGTCGAAGCAGGTCTGTGGACTCTCCGCCCATCTCCTTCTTCACCTGGTCTGGCTCCTGGGCCAGGTGTGTGGTCAGCTCCAGGACAAAGGGTGTGGGATTCTTCTGCGGGTCACCTGTGTCATCGACGTTGGTGGCTTGGAGGGGTTCATCCTCCAGAGTCCCAGCTCTCCCTTACTGGTTCAGCTCATTCTTGCCCCCCCCCCCCACATCCATCTTCCCTGCCCACTGCCTGCTCTGATGATTTAGACTCAGAAGCATCATTCTTTAAGGAGCGTCCCCATCCTATGAGGGCAGATCCCGTATTCTGTGTCACCCTTGGTTGTTCTGTTTCCCTCGTCAAATCTGACCCAAGGGCCTTGGGCCAGTAACAGAACTTCGACTTCTTCATCTGCGAGATGGGGATGATGATAGTGCCGACCTCCTGTGGCTGCTGTGAAGGTTAAGCCGGATAATAGCATGCGTAAGGCTTAGAGCAAGGCCTGGTACAGAGCAGGTGCTCAGTGACTGTCAGCTACAAACATTCTTATTCCTGACAGATCTTTTCCATGGCTCCCTGCTGCCTTGACCAATCAGTTCCTTTTGCCTGGAATGTCTCCACCCTGTCAACAGCCTGTCCATTTCCTACAGGAAGCCTGCCTTGATATCCACGGCTGGAAATTCCTTTCCCTCCTCAGAGACCTGGTGTTCCTCTCTGTTTACTCTGATCTCTTTTGCGCCATTCATTAAGTCATGCATTCAGTTGACAAGTATTTCTTGAGCACCTACTATGTGTCAGCACTGTGGATGAAAAACAGTCTATTGCCCCTTAGCTCGTGGTCTAATGAGGAAGATGGGCCTGTTCACCACTAAAATAAAACGTGGGAAATGGTTTGTGCAGGGGAGTTATGAACCCTCAAACAAGGGGCACTGAAGCCTGCAGAGGACGGGCTCCCTAGACAGAGGCAGCCTGAGTGATGAAGGATGAGTTAACTCTCAAGGTGGATAAGGTAGGAACAGCATATGCAAAGGGTGTGGGCTCGCGAGACCAGGGCAAGACTAGGAAAGAATAGCAGGGAGCCCAGCACGTCTGGGGGTCCAGGGCCGGGGAATGGTAGGATGTGGGCTGAGGGACCCCAGGATCCTGGCCCTGGTAGGCTTTGTCTGCTGAGCAGAGTTGCTTGCAAGCTAAGGGGAGTGGGTACAGAGTTTTAAGCTGAGAAGCCCATGATCCAAAGGGTGCAAACATGTCTCCCTCTGAATAGGGGTATCTTCTTCATTTGAAGGCCCTTGGGGTCCTTGGCATTAATAAGCCTCATGTTTTCTCTCTTCTCTGCTTTGAAGCCCTAAGGAGGATGGGAAAGCTCAGTTCCCTGCAGCCCAGACGGGAGAAAGAGGGAGGGAGAGAGGGAGGAAGTGAGAGGGGGGGAAGGAAGAGAGGGAGCGAGGGAGGGACACCCAAGCAGGAACTACAGGGCTGGGCAGTCATGTGGCTGGCTGGTGAGAAATCTCTGCCCTGAGATGCAAAGGGGGCCTTGTGTGCAGACTGGGGGCACCAAAGGGCCTCTCACTGGCAGCTTGGGGGCAGCGGGGGGCCTTTGGGGTCCTTCAGAATTTGAGACCTAGATGCTGCAAGTATGTGCGTGAATATGTGTGGTTTGTGGGTGTATATGTGTGTATGTGGGGTGTATGGTGTGTATATGTGTGTATGTGGTGTGTGTGTGGATGCTGATGTGTGTGCGGGGCGTGTGCAGCATGTATGGGTACATATGTGTGGGGTGTGTGCATGTGTGGTGTGTGTGTGTGGTGTGTATTATGTGTGCGTGTGCATGTGTGTGTGTGTGTGTGTGTGCAGGGAATCTCCAGGGGTTCATGAGGTGTAGCTTTTTCAGAGGAGAGTGAGGACTCCCCACATTTATCCCCACCAAGCCAAGGCCCATGAGGGGACAGGCTGGTGTTTTCCTGAGGCTTCCCCTTGCACGCAACCCCACCCCCAGCCTCAGCCAAGCGCAGTACCTGCCAAGAACTTAACAGCCTATGACAGACAAGCCAGTGAGGGAGGGATGACGTGGCTCCAGGGAAGATGCAGGCAGCCGGCTGAAACCTGTTCCTGTGGCTGGTGCAGCCCTTGCCACCCTCCCCATGCCCACCTCACAGCCCCCCTTCCCCTCAGTCCCCTCCCTTCCCCTAATAGTCTTCCAGAGGCCCTGGTTGGGGGCTGTCTGGATGGTCACGTGGTGGGCAGAGGCCACACCACCAGTGCCAATGGGAGGCGTGGCCCTGCATGGCCAGTCCCTGACTTGGAGGGAGGAAGCTGAAAAAAGCTAGCCTCCCTCCAAGACTAGTCCTGCCTGTCCCCTCCCCCAAAAGCCAGAGCTGTCCCACTCTGTCCCTCTGTGGGCGATCCCACCATTTGCTGAGGCTGTTTCCTGGGAGGGCTTAGTGCTGCTGCCCGCCCCTGTCAGCGGGCATGGGTGCCAGGCCTCCTGCCCTTTACCTTTTCTGGGAAGCTTCCCGTATGTTGACTGCTGTGTACCTCTGCCCCTTTGTGGTCTGGGTGTCCCTAAATGTTACTGTCAGTCTGAGTGATGTAATTATTCAGAGCCAGTTTCGCTCTGTGAGGACCACGGGGAGGCAGACCCCACCTCCTCAGTACGCGCTCCCGAGGGCTGGCTGCCCAGGCAGGGGTCTGCTCCAAGGGTGCAAAGATGGCTGAAAGACGAGCCAGCAAATGTGTGTCAGTCCTGACGTGGGTGGCCGGGAGGACGTCAGTGGAGAACATAAACAGCTCTTTCTTCCTCGGCGTGTGAACTCTCTCGTTTCAAAGTTGGCATTTGCAGGGATTAGGTGAGGCTGGTGCCAGGCCCTGGCACCCATCCCACTCTTTGGAAGGGACTCAAGGTCACCACGGGCAGACATCAGGTGGGGCCCAGAGAGAGAGGCGTCCTGGGAAACGGGGAGTGAAGAGGGAGGGGCAGCATGTGTGAAACAGGAGCAGGGCTGGGCAGGAGGCAGGAGATACGCCCCGGGAGGCTGGGAGGGCGCCAGAGGGAGGCATCATGTTTCTGGGGGAGGCGAGGGGGCCCAGCAGAGCCAGAGGCCGGGTCTGGGCACGGAGGCGCCAGATGGGAGCCAGCAAGACTGGCCAGAGCCCAGGAACGGTGCCAGGCGGTGCCTGAGAAGGCGCCCAGCGTGCAAGCTCGCTCGAGGCCAGCCTGCGAGGCCTTACCGCCCAGGGCCGGCTCCTTTGATCTCCAAATGCTGTGGGCTTTTCTCAACTGCTGGGGCCTCCACTGCAGCTCGTGGAGAAACATGAGCTGTTTGGAGAGAATCGACAGGTTTCCAAGCAGAGAAAGAGAACAAACCGTTCCTGCCCAGCTGGCCGCCCTGCACTCTGGCGACCTTTCTCCCACGACCCGTTTCCCAGCCTGAGCTATTTCTTCCCATCTTCCCACACAACACGAGGAGCTGTTCTCTGCGGGCGAGTCCACCATTCGCCACCTTCTCCGTTCCTAAGCTCCTCTTTTAAACAGTTCCGGGACAGCTGTGATGTAACCCGCCACACACAAGCCCACAAAAATCCATTTCTCCCACCAAGAGCGGCACAATCCCTTCCTCTCTTCCCACCAGGCTTCTCCCTTCCTTCTTTCCTTTCAACAAATAGCCCCTGTGCCAGGAACTTGGGGAAATATGACAAATGACACTCTTGAATCTCACCTGGGTCTTAGTCCTTACAAGACCCCGAGGGAGCTGGCCCGGCTTATCTGCCTCTGTGTCCCCAGGAGTTAGCACAGTGCCTGCACACAGGCTCCCCTCACAGCCTTCCTGAGTCCCGAGCACAGAGGAGCAGGAGCTGTGCGAGCGCGTCGGGCTGTCTTCCCTCTACCTTCGTCCTCTCTCAGTTTGGCTTTGGTCTCCCCCAACCTCATTCTCCACGTTGACCGGTTCCATCAAGCCGCAGCTTTGTCCCTTCTTGTCGCCCAGGGCCTGACCCCTTGGGACTTGCACACACCCTTCAGTTTTCCACCCATCTCGGGGCTCAGTGCTCCAATGTCTGTGAGCTACCACCCTCCCTAGTCACAGTCCCCCGCAGGGCAAATCAGAAAGAAGCTGGCTGCGCGTCCACTACTCTAGCCTTAGTTTCCCCACTCTTTTTCAGAGCCACCTTCCTCTGGTTTACATTAGGGATCTATCTAGTTTGTGACTCACTGGGTGTCACAGCCGAGTCCGTAGCCAATGGCCCACAAGACCCAACTCCCTGACCTCATTTCCACCATTCTCCCCTCTCTCACACTGCTCTGGGCATCTGACTGCCTCTCTGCCCTCCAACCTGCCAGACAAACTCTCACCTCAGGGCCTTTGCACTTGCCATTTCTCCTATGGAGAACTCTCTTCTGCCATATATCTGCATGGCTCACACCCTCGTCTCCTTCAAATCTTTGCTTAAATGTCGCTTTCTCACCAAGGCCTTTCCTCACCCCCACATACTTCCCAAATTGCAATGTCACCACACATTCCCAGTCCTCCTCCCCTGCTTTATCTTTCTCACTTATCGCTTTCCAATATACTGCTTTCTTTATCATGTGCATTGTCTGTCTCCCTTGCTAGAATGTCAGCGATATGGAGGGAGGCATTTTCATCTGTTTTGCTTACTGCTAAATCCCCAGCATCTCCAACAGTGCTTGGCATGAAGTGGGTGCTCAATAAATACTGGCTGAAGGCATCAAGGGGATTCTACTTTCTGTCCCTCTCAAGCTCTCCCTGGGCAGGAGCTCCAGGGCGGCAGCTTCACCGTGAGTTAATGTTCATTCTGCTCCGGACCCTGCTGGAACACAGGCCCCAGTCTCCTGACAAGACGTCTCTTCCACCTGGTCCCCAGCAGAGGTGGGGGGAGCGAGCCACACCTCCCTTACTGTCCTGCCCCTTTATTAGAGGCAAGAATGGGAGCTACAGGCCTGGGGAGAAGAGAGAACTAAAACTGGAGGCTGCATGTGACTTTCCCCCAGTCCATGGAGAAAGCACCTTCGGCGGCACTTTCCTTAAAAAATAAAAAAAAATGGTGCACACTGGAATCATCCCCTGAGGGGCTTCTCTAAAATGTTTTAATTTCCAGACTCTGCCCCAGAGATTCTTAGTGAACGGTCTGGGCTGAGGCCTGGGCTTTTTTTTTTTTTTAACTCCTTTAGTGATCCTGATGCTCAGCCAGGATTGGGAATGAGAGGTTCCGGCAATGCCTCGGGTGGTTCTGTTGTCCGCTGGAGTCCCAATAGCACCAAGAGGGAGCGTGTGCACCCTAAGGTGTCAAGTCTGGCTCTCCTGCTGGGGGAATCGTGAGTGTGCATGGAGAGTCTTCAGCTCACCCATCAGGTAACTGTTCACTCACACATTCACACACTCACACAAACACACACTGTTCTACCACAAAACAACTAATCCTCAGAGATGGCAAAGTCTAAACCGGGATTTACAAACTCAAATGCCGACTAGAACCAGGCAGGTAACACGACTGGCTGCGGCAGGTGTGTTGTCAGACGTGGAGGTGGGTGGGGAACTGATGCCCTTCTCACAGGGCAGCTTCTACTCCACGATGACCTGTTCTCATCAAGACGGAACACAGGCCGTGTGGTGCCAGATTTTCTTCTTTGTTCTCCCCAAGAGAAATCAGAATTCAGGAATTTTAAATGAAATAACCCATATTTTCACTTAAAAATCCTGATGCGGCCAACGGGTTGCTAACCCCAGTTTTACAGCCGCCAAACTGCCACCTCTCACAAGGCTGACCCCTCTGACCATGGGTCGGTCTTTCTCAAGATCACATTAGGGCAGCGTCCCTTCCTTCCTGCCGCCCTTCACGTCCGAGCTGACAGGAAACGGCTGCCAGCTCCAGAGCCACACACGGCTTAATGGCTGCCCCCGCAGCTCTGCTGAGACTCCCCTGAAGCTCTGAAACAGCGGCGAGCCGCAGCAGTGTGCTAGAGCTGGCTCCCGCTGCCTGAGTCAACCGTGCCCACTTCTTCCCGAGTCCGTGCTTCGTGACATCACATCAGCAGCCTGAAATCAGCCACGGCGAGATTATTTACACCACATGAATCAGCAAGTGCTACAAACGAGAACTTTTCTTTTCCTAGAGAGCCGGTTACACACTCACTGGCACACCACAGCATGTAAGGATTCAGGCTCTGCCAAGGGCTGGCACAGAAGCGGCGGCAAAGGGAGGAGCTTGGTTCTTCTAGTTACATAAGGATTCACATGAATGTGTGCAGCGGGCACTTTGACAGCACCTTCCCTTGAAGACCCCTGGCTACCCACTGAGAAAGACAACAATCTGAGTCCTGGAATATTTTTCCTTAATTAAGGAATAATGGCTGTACAATAAAATGCCCAGATTTTAAGAGTACAGTTTGGTGAGCTGTTACTAGCGTACCCTCTTGTGTCACCACCACCCCTCTCAAGAGGAAGAATGGCTTCATCCCCCAGAAGCTTCCTCATGCTTCTTTCCAGTCGTTCCTCCACCACGGGCAACCCCTGGTTCGGACTTTTATCCCCACAGATTAATTTTGCCTGTTTCAGAACTTTACCTAAATGGAACCATACAGCGGGAGTTCTTTTGCGTCTGGATGATTTCACTCAGAATCATGTTTTTGAGACTCATCCACGTTGCGGCCCGTGTCAACAGTTCATTCCTCTACAGTGCTGAATGGTTTCCCACTGAACGATACCATCTCCATCCCCACGCTCACCCAAACTCAGCTCAAGGGCCCATTAATGTCGGGTTTGTACTGACCGCTGCAGGAGCAGAAAACGTCTCTCTACCTCTGAGGACAAAAAGACACTGGGCATGAGACGTAAAGAGACTTACCTTTCTCCACCAAGAGGAGCATGACAGAGCACGACGCGAACTAGGTTTGATCCCTCTGTCAGTGGAGTGAGTACTTGCTCTCAGTGACACGCCACATCTCCCCAGAGTGTGGAGGCCCCATTCCCTTCTATACTCTTGGAAGTTTCACCCCAAGGTCTCAAAGCCTATTAGTCCCCAAATTGTCGTCCATGTTTCTCTCCGAAGGCTTAGTGATGCTCATGCCAACAACTTTCTGGTGACGATACGCCAGAATCCCCACACCAGAGATGATCACAGTTATAATGTACCTTCTTTTAGCATAATTTGGAGAGGAGGTGTTTCCTAAATTGAGTGGTTCTATCTTAGCAGTTCTCTGCTCCCTTAATTCAGAGAGTCCCCTTGCAGGAACTGCTGGGCTGTCACTAGCTAGTGGGAAGCCCCTATTATTTCTTGGGTGGAAGCGGACCCATGCCAGCAGGGTAACCAACTGGCTTTGTGCAGAAAGGGGTCGGAATGTACAAATGAAGAACTACTCACAAGGAAGGGAGTGATGGCAGGCTGGGAAAATCTTCACAGCAGTCCATGGAGGAAATTCCCAAATCCAAAGATGAGGCTTTCCCCCTGGATGTTTTGGGACTAAAAACAGCCAGCATTTATTGAGTGGTGGCTCTGCCACTCTGTTACATTCCTTGTCTCCAGTTCTTATCGTACCCCTGAGGAAACTAAGGTTCAGAGAGGCTCTCCGGGCCACACAGCTGTGAGCAGCAATGCCAGGATTCAGAGCTAGACACCTGTGACTCCAGATCGCGCGTTTCCTTCACCAGGTTGGCTGTTTCCAGAGAAGTCAGCAACTGTGGAGCTCCCAAGGCTTGATGTGGCCTGCAGAGTGTCCTCTCAGGGGGAGGAACTGTCTCTACACGAGGTGTGAAGAAATGGAGGAGGAAGACCGGAGGGAGGCTGGCATCCGGCTGCCCCTCTGGCTCTCACGTGCATGGTGCCCACTCTGGGTGTCACTAGTAGATGAGGGCCACTAGCATGTGTCATGGCTGCTGTGACCATGTTCTCTTTACAGACCACAGATCCAGAAGGCCTTTGTACCAGCAACAACCTTGAAGTGACTGGCCTGCCAGCAGCAGCCCTAGGAAGCCCCGGGTCGTCACTCTGTACACCAGCCCCTTTTCTGTCTTTACCCTCCATTTAAGAGTGTGGGGTGTCAGGCTCCGGCAGATCTGGATCTGAAGGCTGGCTCTGTCTCTTCCTGTATGAGAAATTATTAATACGGGATGAGCATTTCAACAGTGTGACTGATGTTCGAAATTATTATTTTTTCTAAGAATTTTTCTACAGACTTCCAAAAGTAGTGATGTTTGTAGTTACTATAAATCAAGCTTTGGAAATCCAAAAAATAAAGACTGCCTTCCTCGTAGACGAAAAAGCAATTTTCTGGCCACAAGGGCATAGTGCCATTCATTTTAGTGTTGATATAGTTTATACTCAGTCTCCTTGTCTCTTCTGCAACAGATACTCTTAAGTAAACCAGGTTTTCTAAATAGTAATTCTTAAAATCTCAGGTTTACAAAGTTGCTAGTAGAATTGTATGTGAAGGCCTTAGGTATTAATTTTTTTAATGAGTGCTCTAACCTAAAACAGACATTTGGAATAACTGCTGCGAGGCAGTCCTGTGTGTGACGTTTTAGGTTGGCACGTGCAGTTTTTAAGTTGACATGTAACTGTATTCGCTGTGTGACCCTGTGCAAGTTACTTAACTTTTTGTTTCCTCACCTGTGCAATGAGGATCATCATCATAACCCCGGCCTCACATCGTAACAATAAAGGAAGTTAATATTTTCAAAGCCAGTGGCAACAGTCTGGCAGGACCTGGGTACCCGTGTAGGCGTGCCTCACTTCACTTAGCAGAGGAGTCCCTGAATATAGGAATATATGGTTGAATTTAGATCGTAAAACTGCTCAAGAGAATCCTATGTGTTTTGGGGGAGGGCGGGGGCAGTGGTGCCCGAACCTTTTGATGTCTGGCCTCTGGGTAGGGTTGATGTCTGGATGTGGAACCCCGAGGATCTAGGATGGAAGGAAGGCCAGTGCTCTTCCCTCCCACCGCAGGAAAACAGAGGCAGCAGCCAGAACATTCTCACCCAGAACTAGTAAACAAAGAGCCTACATCCAGACAAGCCCATCTTCTTTACACCGGGGTAAATTCTCCCGACACCTGGCACACATCATCCCTCCCCAGGTGAGGCCTGAACTCGCTGACCTTGGCATGGCCTCAAGATCACTGCTGATCTGGTTAGTGTGATGCCAACTTAGTTGCAATAGTGGGTACTTACTATTTTGTCTTCTTTTTTCATTGTAACATTAGCTCACCGCAGGATTCCACGCGCTGGTGGTCCATATACTTGGCAATTCTCAAGATCTATAGGAGTCTTATTTCTTGCCAATTTTCCACTGTTTGTTTGATCCTGCTTTGGGGCACATGGGTCTCCCTAAAGTTTTCATCCTGTAAAATGGTGCTACCATAAATAACTTTGTGCAATTTTTTAAAGTACTTTTGCTTTTTTCATTCATTTTCTAGAAATTATTTAGTGAGTTCCTACCATGTGCCAGACATTGTGCCAGCCATAAATAGGACAGTCCCTGCTCTCAAGGAACTTACAGCCTAACAAGGGAGACTGACAAGAATGTGCCATGTGGCAAGCGCTGTGGGTGGTAATTGCCGAGGGTAATGGGATCCTGGGCCACTAACCAGCTCAGGACTCCCCGCTTTATAGCTCCAAGAACAGAGCACTAGGTTGCTCCATAGAGTGAATGCTGAGCAAGATCTTCTTTCATTCAATCACTTTAGTGAATATATTTTCCATTTCTAGATGATCTGTTTGATTCCTTTGCAAATATACCTGTTCTTTTTTCTCAACATCCTTTTCTTTTTTCTAGTACTTTCTATTCTTTATCTTTGGCTTCAACTGAAAACTATATTTTCCCTCTTAAAGTTTCTTCCCGATTGCCCTATTACATCAAGTTCCTGGGAGTATTAATCCTCCTGTTTTGTCCATTCACTCTCAGGATGGAATGTGTTTTTGAGTGCTTTGTGATTTTTTTATGGTGAGGATTTTTTTTCTTCCTCTTGGCGTTCCTGTGAGCCCTGGGTTGTGGAAATATGGCTAGAGTGCTGTTTTCTCTGTGCTTCTGCTCGGTTCCCTAGGGGTCTAACTGCTTTAACTGACCCCTTTTCACTTTTATTCTTTGCTTAGGGAAATTGTTCAATCCCTTAGAAACAATTTACTGAACATCTGCTATATGTATATCCTCCATATTGGGTGCTGTGGAAGATACAAAATAATGCAAGACAACACAATGTGGCTGCCTCACCTGAAACCACAGTCAGAAAGGTCCAAATACACAGAAAAAGGTAGGTGACCACAGAAAGCAGAAAAAGGCCTAATAGTGAACAAGCAATCGAGTTTGGAAGGAAAAACAGACAGGCGGAGAAAAATGGGGAGGAAAAGCCCAGAGGAGGAGGTTTATGTGAAGGAGTTTCTGAAGGAAAGAGAGGTAAACCCCACCCCCAAGCTGGAAACCTGACTTCCGAGTAGAGAATTGTGTGCTACCGTAACACCCGACGAGGCTGTGGATGAACTCGAATTTATGGCCCCTGTTGAGAATGCTAAATCAGAATGCAGGCAAAAGGAAATCATTTAAAGGGTACCCACGGGCAGGAGGTAAGTTTGATGGAAGCTGTGTTTGAAGGAGAAAACACAGTAACTGGAAAAGGGTAGGAGGCTTTGCAGTGATTCAGACAAGAACAAACCCGGGTTAGGGAGGCCAGCGAGGGGAAGAGAGGAAGGGAAGGAGGTAGACCGCCAGGGTTTGGATGTGGAAAGTGTGTGAAGTATTTGTGGTCAGGAGTGGCAAGGGGGGAGGTGTCTTTTTACAGGGCAGGGCAGGAAGGCAGGCAGGAAGGGCAGATTGCAGGAAACCCGGACTAAGTGCTCAGAAGGCAGACGTCTATTCTGAAGAACTTTCTCACAATGAACACAGGATAAGTGTTCCCCCATTGCCGTCTCCCTGCAGCCTCTAGGATGCTCGCCCCTCCATAACTAGCGGGCGCTCTAGGTGAAGCACGGGGTGGGCACGTTTACAACAGGTACGGGGCACTTGCTGTAGCAAATCCCTTCCCCGCAGAGTCGTTGTGAGGATCATACTTGAGCCAACACGTTGCAAAGCACTTTAGAAAGCGTCCGGCACACAGTAAGTGCGATTTAAGGGCCCGTTATTATTACTCGTTCTTATTAACTGAAAATTAGACTATCGGCGCCTAGCACATTGCCTGCGTCTGCTCGCATCGACTGATTAAAACGCTCACCATCTAGTGAGGCAGATAACGCAATTTCTAACCCTGGGTTCTAAGGAAGGTTCTCCAGGGCTCAGCTGCGGGGGAGGGACCACAATCGCCGGGGGGCAACTGGATCCGGTCTGGCGAGGAGGACGGAGGGCCAAGACACGGAGGCTGGCAGCGGCGGAGGGCCCGGCTGCAGCAGGAGGCCGCGCCACCCGCCCGCAGGGCCGGGATCCGGGCCGCAGAGGGGCGGGCCCAGAACTGCGGAAAAAATTCCCGAAGCTGCGGCGGGGGCTTGCAAGCGCCGAAGACCATATTGGGGGCGTCTGGCTTCCAGAGCCGCCCAGCCCCGCCCCCGTCGCGCTTTGGGGCTCCGGGGGAGCTCCCTGGCCTGCGGCGGCCTTCACAGGCCCCGAACGCGCGGCCCGAGCCGCCCGCGGCCGCTGAGCCCGGCCCGCGCCCCTGCGTTGGGCCAGACCCCAGGCCAGCACAGGGGCCCCGCCGGCGCACCCCACGCCTGCGCGCCCCACACCCGCGCACCCCCGCGCCGCGAGTGGTGCGGCCCGCCCCGCCCCCTGACGCCACGAGGGGCGGGGCACGCCGCCACGTGACGGGGAGTGACCTCGCCGTCCGGCGCCATGGGGGCTTTGGACCCGGAAGTGGCGCCCTGGGCTCGCGGCGGGGCCGCGGGGATGGCGGGAGCCGGAGCGGGAGCGGGGGCTCGCGGCGGAGCGGCGGCGGGGGTCGAGGCCCGGGCTCGCGATCCGCCGCCCGCGCACCGCGCACATCCGCGCCACCCGCGGCCTGCGGCGCAGCCCTCGGCCCGCAGGATGGACGCCGGGTCCGGGGGCCTGGGCTCCGGGGACAACGCCCCGACTACCGAGGCTCTTTTCGTAGCGCTGGGAGCGGGCGTGACGGCGCTTAGCCACCCGCTTCTCTACGTGAAGCTGCTCATCCAGGTGGGGGGCAAGGGGCGCCGGAGGGAGGTGGGGGTGATGTGAAGGTGACAGGCCGGGATCTGGAGGAGGATGGGGGCGGGGGAGCCGATGGTGACGAACTGGGGGAGAGTGGCAGGAACTGCAGGTTTGGTGGGCCGAAGGGGTGGGAGAGGAGGAAGAGAAGGGGTGGGTGAGGGGTTTGGGGGTGCATTGGGGGGCGGGTTTTGGGGTACAGGAGTGAGAGCGAGGGAGTTGGATCGACAGATTTGGGAGAAGGTAGAAGGAACAAGGGATTTTGGGGGTGCAGGAGAGGGGCAATGGGATGGGGAGACAGGTTTGGGGGATGAAGGAATGGAGGCGATTAACTTGGAACAGGAGGGAAGGGTGAGGGAAGACGCAGCAGAATTGGAGGAGGGGTGAGACGTTTTGGCGAGTGGGTGGGGAGGAGGTTTGGGGGCCAAGGCCAAGTATTTAGAAGATGAGGAGCACATATTTAGGGTAAAGGAGAGCAAACGCTCTGCATTTGATGGAGATGAATTTAAAGTGGTTTGGAGGGACAAAAGACTGCGGGTTAGGGCCAAGAACCTAGACGAGAAGAAAGGGCATCAGACTCCCAGGGAGGAGGGTGGAGGGCGGAGGGCACTGGATTGAATGATGACGGAATTTGGTGAGAAAAGGTGAGGGCAAAGGATTTAACAACGAAGAGCTGTCGGTTTACAGGAGATGGGGGCTCTGGATTTGATGGCGACGACAGATTTGGTGGGAGGAGGGGATATGGTGACGTGTTTGGGGGAGGGAAACATCGGGCGACGCAATGGGGGAGGGGAGTGGTGGCGATTTGTCTTGAGAGGGGAGCGAGGAAGAGACTTTTAGGGGGAAAGGGATGACGCATTTGGAGGAAAAAATGGAAGTCATCGGGGTTGGGATGGGAATCGCAGTCCTTGTATCTGGGGGGATGGGCTGAAGGGGTATGGGAGTATTGAAATTGGGCAGAAGGACAGTTGGAACACAACTGGATAGGTTGGGGCTGCAGAAACTGCAACCCAGGCAGGAATGGCTCTGGGGTCAAGGGGTGCATATTTGGTGGCGGCCCCGCATTGCCTTAAAGACTAAGTGGGCTGCTTGAGAAAGGGAGAGATTGAGCTGAAAGGGGTGTGGGATGGAGGAAGAGCATCCGGCAAAATTAGGTGGGTGTGTGACTGAGCTGGGCACTGTTTAGATGGGGGTGGTTCAGACCTGGACTGATACCTGAAGATTTAGCCTAGAATTTTCCAGTTAAGAAGGGTGGGAGGTGGGGGGGTAGAAGTTGAGATGGAGACCCAACCAAGATTTGAGGTTTGATTGGAGTTGAGGGGAGTGGGTGTTTGTGTCTTTATAATTGTGCTGACAGAGAGGTGGAGATACAGTGGGAATGAGAGGGACCTGAGTGGGCACGATGGAAGTCTGGGGTCTGAGGAATGGGGCGGATTTTTGGGTGTGACCAGGAAAATGACAAGGAATGAGGAGATTTCAGTCAGGGACATCAGGGTGCTTGACTAGAATCTAATTGTGACCGAGATTTGGAAATGGCTGCTGAGGGAAGATCGAGACTGACTTTTGGTTGTGATTTGGGAGTGAGGGCTGCTTTACTTACAGGATTAGGACTGTATTTACAGCAATACAGGTGACAGGTTTGAGTGAGAAATTAGGGCTTTGGAACTCATAGTACCGGACATGAGAAGTAAGGATACTGGGAGCTGAGTTTTTTGGCTGATGGAGTGAAACTGGGTGAGGGCTAGGACTTTAGGGTGGCCAGTAAGAGTGGAGGATGCTGGAGTACAGGAATAGGGGGCTTCCTGTGAAGGAAATGGAAAGTGGCTTCATCATTTGCACCACAGATTTGTTTTACAAGTTTGGGGAGAAAATTGAAATAAAGGTGACTTGGAAAGGGCATTGGGCCATGCGAAAGAATTGGGAATGAGGGAATCTAAAGGGTGAGAAGAACTGGATGGTGGGTGGGTCAGGCTGGGTAGGCCCAGTTGGGGTGACAGAGGTCGCCTATCCGATTTGAACCCAGCTGGCGGTGAGTGTAACATATTTGAGGGTGAAATCGTAGTGGGTATAGCTTGAGAATCAGAGTAACATTTTGCAAAAGGGCAGATCCCCGTTTGGGGGCGGGTGGCAGGATTGGGGGTTATCTAGAGTAGGTGAATGAGAACACAGTGCCTCAGATCAGGGCCTGTGCTGTTAGGTTTCAGGAGCTGGAGATGTGAGGGACTGGCTCTGCCAGCTTTGGCTATGGTTAGGACTGGGGTAGTACATGTCGAGGTGAAATTAGGTGGGTATGACTTGGGAACAAGTAATGACAATTTGAGGATGAGGGGACCAGGGATGAGACACGGCCGGTGTGCCTTTGATAACCAAGGTGGAAGTTCAGAAAATAGACTCAAATGATTTGGGAGCTGTGGAGATACTGGGTGAAGGGACACAGCAGATTTAATGGTGAAAATGGAATTGCTGGGACGCCCAAACTGTTGTGACTTGACTGGTAAGACAGCAGAAGAGCAGTAGCTCAGACTTGGAGTTCGGGTTTAACGGGTAAGAACAAAATCAAATCAAAACAAAGCTTAACTCCAGACCTTCGAGCTTTCAACCCAGAAGGGGAAAGCTCTAGAAGGGGAGGCTACCTGCTTGAGTCAACTGGTTCATCCCTTTCCTTCAACTCCCCTGGGCTAGAATTTTTTTCCAGAAGGTCCCCATCACGGAGGGGGTGTTTTAATTTACAGTCAGTAATCTGTCGTGTAGTTCAGAATCACATCCACAAGAGAAAACCTGAACTTTCAAAAACACTCGGGTGACTAGGCAAAGAAAGGAAATTGAGCCAGGAAAATGCTAGAAGCATACGTCGTCCTGTTTTTAAGTAGAGCTTCCCAACCCTGCTGTTTCTCCTCCCTTCCACATCCAAGGGGAGCTGCCCTGGTTCGTGGGCTCGGCTGGCCTGCTTTGAGGGACACAGCTGGTGTCCTGGCCCCCTGCCAAAGAAGGGGCCTTCTCACACCCCACTTAGGTGCTGGTCTCCCAGACACCTTGCCTCCTGCCTGGCCAGAGAGAGTCTGTCTCCTCGTTGATTGGCAGCGTAGCCAATGGCCTCACCCCTTGGGAGAGACCCCACCTCCATAGGAGTGGCCTGGTGCTTCACCCACCCGTGAGTTTAAGAGATACCTTAATTATAACCAGCATCTACACAGCGAGAATTATGATAGCCCTACAGAAACGGGGGTCATTCTGTCACAGGGATATGGGGGTGACGGGAATTAGAACACAGTTGAGGGATTGTTTGAGCAGCATCTGGGAGTCGAGGTCACAGTGTGCTCTGCTGGGGAGTGAGAGGGACAGATTTGTGGGCGTGTGCAGTGGGTGTGATAAGAAATTTGAGGGTGGGGTGAAGCTTGGAATGGGTTACTCGGAGCTGGGCTGTCTGAATTTGGGGCCCAAGGTTCGGGCTTGAACGTGTTTTGGTGTTGCTACATTTGGGATTGAGACTGGACTGAAGTTTTTGACCTGGAGATAAGAAGTAACTGAGATTTATTCTGTGTTGAGTGTGGGGTTCGAAGCACATAAAAATGGGGGGTTCTGCATTGGAAATATCTGGAATTTGAAGGTAAGAATGTTGGGGGACTGGGGTGACTTGGATTGTGGTAGCGGTGGTATCTGGAACTAGACATTTCTGTTCATGTACACGATGCTGATGGTTGTAGACACCAGTGAAATTTCTGGTATGTTTTGATGGGAAAACATCAACAGGAGCAGCGTTAGAATTTGTGGGAGGAGAGTTAGTGGCCTGGGAAGGATGAGAAGCAGTGAGACTGAATCAACAGTAGCATCTGACCTTCCTTTTGTATTTGTTGATTCTGAAGGTGGGTCATGAGCCGATGCCCCCCACCATTGGGACCAATGTGCTGGGGAGGAAGGTCCTCTATCTGCCGAGCTTCTTCACCTACGGTGAGTGTGCTTCCCAGACAGGAAAGCCCACACCGTCAAACAGGGAGCAGGCCCAGCTGGCCCTGGGGAACACGCTGGGCACCATGGTACCCAGAGTCAGAGCTGGCGTGGAGGAGGGGATCAGAGAGTGCGGCCAGAGGCAGCAGGGTGTCGGGGTGGGAGCAGGTGAACAATACAGCTTTGGTCCAGCTCCTCTGCCTGCAGCTGCCAGCTGTCAGCCTAGGCAGCAGGAGGGGCAGACAGGTGCCTGAGAGAGGGCAGTCCAGGACGCTGGTCCCTGTCATCCCTGCTGCCCCAGGTTGGGCCTGGAAGCAGGGATGGGGGTGGTTTTCCTTTTGCCTTCTGAGCTGTCCTGCCCTGTTACCAGCTTTTCTCTTTCCTGCTACTCTGGCAGGAGGCCCGTTGGGCTCTCTTGGGTTCTTTTCCTTCGTCCACTTTCCCCTGCATTCCCCAGGCAGTGGTGCCTACTCACTCTGGCATCTCCATCCACTGGGTATAGACCAGTTCGCAGTGAGTTGAGGCCTCGCCTCCGATGTGCCCTGACCAGCTGCACGAGCTTGGGCAGGCTGCTAAACTGCTCTGGCCCCGCGCTCCTCGTCTGCAAAGCAGCATCAGCTTCTTGGTGCCCAGGCCCTTCACACAAACACCTCCTCCCCGCCCCAGCTGCTCCACCAAGAAGCCCGCCACAGTGGGGCTTGCCTGATGCCAGCGAAGCTCACCTGGCTGCCTCTGCTGCTCATCCCCTGGCCCACAGGTGCCAGCTGGTCAAGGCCATTTCAAGTCCACCATCACTGTCCCTCTCCCCAGGCCCTGCCCTCACCGGACTTCTTTAAATGTGCCCTCGCTTTCCAAGTTCACAGCCAGGCCTATCCTCTCATGCTTCCTCCACCTTTTCTCTTCTCACCTGTTTGGTCAGTTCAGAATGTCCTCTGAAAAACTTCCTTTCTACAAAGTAACTTGAGGCTTTGCCTCCTGTCGCCTTTTTTTCACTTCACACACTGTTGGCAGAATCTCATGTCAGGTTTCTCTTCCAATTTTGCCACCATGTTGTTGAGTACAGACGAGGGGCAGCCAGAACATGTCGTTTTCTTGGGAAATCTTTCTTCTTTGTTTTTATTTAAAAATTGTCAGTGTCGGGGAGAAGGAATCACAGAATAAGGAAGACACCCCCACCGTAGTACAGTGAAGCCAGTATACAGAGTTAGCGCAGGATTTGCGGGAAGCAGGCATGGTGGGCTGCCGGCCCCTCCCTTGTGTTTGTCCGTGGTTTCCCCTGCTCCAGCTGTGTGAGAGACTCGAGGTTAGAACCCAGCCCGTCTCTCTTCATGTCACACAGTCATTCCTGAAAGGACTCAGGGTAGAGAGGTCTTGACCCTCATCTTTGCCTCTTGCAAAGATGAGCAGAGTTCTGAGGTGTGTTCCCCGACACCCCTGTTTATATAAATGTTGTTTCAGCCCCAGTGTTGTAAGCAGATGCCCGTTGGGCATTTCCAGATGCTGTCCCTGCTCTCAAGTTGGGGAGGGGGCTCAGCTCAGCTGTCTGGCTGGCTGGGTGCTGTCTGGACAGCATCTACTCCCCATGTCCTGGTGAAAAGCTCCCCAGCTGTCCTGACAGTCTTTGGTGTAACGGAAAGAACTTTCTGGAGCGTTTTCCAGGGACTGCAGAGAAACTGCAGCATGATGGAGCCCTTTGGGCCCACAAAGGCCTCTGAAGGCATTGCTGCACCTTTCTCTGCTCTCACTCGTTTGTAATTCTGCTCTGAGATGGCAAGAATAGGGGTCCTTTCTCCGTATTTACTGGTGGCAGATCGGCTAGAAAGAGGTTAAGTTTCTCCCTGGAGATCATGCTCCAGCTTTATCCTGCGGAGCCTCTCCCTGTTGCTGGCTGGAGCGCCCCTCCCCCAAAGCAAACCTTCCTTCTGCCTGTTCTCTCTGCTCTGTGAAGCAGGGCTCCTGGCCACATCGCCCAGCGTCCTCTCCCCTCCTGCTCCTCTCCTTCCAGCCCCACCCCCATCTCAGGAAGCCAAATATGCAGGTAACAGGTGCTCTTGGCTGTCAAAGCCCGTGCTGGCAGTGACGTTGAACTGCTGGGTCAGCAGACATGTTGCAGAGGAAGGAAGGAAGGCACATTTGCTGGTTCCTGCCACTGTGCGGTACTAGAGAGCTCAAGTCATGGGGCTGAAAAGGGGGCACATTGTCTGAGAGAATGTTCTGGTAGCTTCCAGGAATGCAAGTTTCTAAAAGTACATCACCTATTTCAACACAGTTTAAAAGGTGATAGTAAATAAAACAATAAAACATTATTAAGAAAGGTGTCCTCTTAGAGACCCTAATGCAAAACCACTGACTCACCCAGGCAGGGGCTGGCTCCCTGACTGCTGAAGTCTTTTCTATAGAATAGTTCATTGGCGCTTCTTTTTTAGTTACTTCTCCACTGACATTTCCCTCCCTGTGATTAATAAATGCCAGCAGGTGCCAGGTGGTGTTCTGGGCACAGCACAATAACAGGGTGGGGACAGCCCTCTCCCTGGCGTGCCCTGGGGACACCCTTGAGGCTCTCTTCTGGGAGCCCTTGCTTTTCCTTTTCTCCTCCCTTAGGTTACAGACTTTGTCATTGCTGTGGGCACTGTCTCTTGTTCCTTTTTTTCTTTTCCCTGAGAAAAACATTTTTTATAAGCAACACCGTTGGTTTCTGGGATCCAGCACTTAAGTTAATGAGTTGGAAAACTATAGGTCAGTTTGCCAAGTAGATTTTTCAAAGCTAAAAAGAAAAAGGAAAAAAGAAGTGAACTTGTTTGTCAAAAATATGTTTTGAAGGTTTTACCAAAAAAACACAGGGGCTAGAGAAGACCTTTGGGCATGGGGTCCTGGGCAGATGCCCCTTTCTGTGACTAAAGTCAGCATGTACAGATCTTCTTCGACTTACGCTGGGGTTACGTCAGGATAAACCCATCGTAAGTTGAAAAAATGAGTCGAAAATGCAGCTAGCCAGCAAACGTCATAGCTTAGCCTGGTCTGCATGAAACGTGCTTAGAACACTTATATTAGTGTGCGGTTGGGCAAAATCAACCAGCACAAAGCCTATTTTATAATAAAGTTTTACGTGTCTCATGTAATTTATTGAATACTGTGCTGAAAGTGAAAAAGAGAATGGTTGTCTGGGTCCAGAATGGTTGTGAGTATACCGATGGTTCACCGTGTGGCTGACTGGGCGTTGCGGCTTGCTGCCGCTGCCCAGCATCACAAGAGTATAGTGCTGCATGTTGCTAGCACGAAAAGATCAAAATTCGAAGTACAGTTTCTACTGAATGCATATTGCTGTTGCATCATCATAAAGTCAAAATATTGTAAGTCGAACCATTGTAAGTTGGGGATCATCTGTATTGAGGGACAGGGTGTGTCTGGTCTGGGTGTGAATGTGACCCAGGAGTGGGTGTGTCTGGACTGGGTGTGACACTGCCGCCTCTCCTTTCTTATAGCAAAGTACATCGTGCAAGTGGATGGGAAGATAGGGCTGTTCCGAGGCCTGAGCCCCCGGCTGATGTCCAACGCCCTCTCCACTGTGACCCGGGGCAGCATGAAGAAGGTGAGCCTGGGGCGAAGCCAGGAGCGGTTGCCTCAGGTTCCCCCAAGCTCCCTGCTACCCCCAGAGGCTGCCGTGTGCCCTGGGCCTGCTTCTCTGTTCCCAGACTGGTCAGGGTTCCCCCCCAGCACCAAAGCCGGGCTCCAAAGCCTGGTGGTCTAACACTGAGTCTCCTTAATGGGAGGGCTCCTGCCCCATAGTGCTCCTGCTTTCCCACAACTGTCACAACAGACGGGCTTTTTTTCCCCAAGCTCCAGCCCTGGGGGTTACCTGAGACGGGCCCAGCTAATGGACACTGCAGAGAAAATATCAGGAGCTGGTTCCTGCCATCTCTGCCCTTGAGAGTTACATTTAAGAGACACAGCTGTAGGGGCTTTTGGCCCTCCTTTGTTTTTTGTATCTCAGGTTTTCCCTCCAGATGAGATCGAGCAGGTTTCCAACAAGGATGACATGAAGACGTCTCTGAAGAAAGTGGTGAAGGAGGTGGGTATCTGAAATCAGAGAAGGAGAGGCCCTCAGAGGGGACTCTGATCACTTCTCACCCTGGAGTTGGCCAGGTCATTGAGAGTCACAAAGCTGGGTCCTCGTGTGTGCGTGGATGGAGTGGGACATGGAAGGAGCCGCAGGGTGGACACTGCAGAGAATCCCAGAAAGCCTGTCAGCCGCTGTGGGGCATGGCCCTGGACCCAGCGGCACTCCTGGGTGGTGGGGATTGGGGGTGGGTGACAAGTGGTGCCGTCCGAGGTTGACTGACCTTACGTGGGGCTGCGGGATTTCAGTTTTTCCCCCATAAGAGCTCGTGGCTCCCCATGAGTGCCAGTTGCAGACACAGACCGGACTGAGTCCCTGCCCTCTGCTCTCTTCCAGACCTCCTACGAGATGATGATGCAGTGCGTGTCCCGCATGCTGGCGCACCCCCTGCATGGTGAGCTGTCCCATTGGAGACTGTATCACCGCTGTGGGATGACCCCCCCGGACTGAAGATGGGGAGCCGTAGAATTACTGGGGAGTGAGAGTGGGTGGGGGTATTCCATTGGGACCCCAAAGAGGGGAGGTTGGCTGGGGTCCTGTGCACAGGGAGCTGGGCTCTTCCCAGGCAGAGGAAATGGGATGCCGTGGTCAGGGGGTACGACGGGGCTTCTCAGAGGCCCTCCTCCCCTCCTGCGCTCTTACACAGGCCATGTTGTGCAGTGGCCGCTCTACACCGGGCACTCCACGGCTGGGTTGACGTGGGCTTTGGCCCACCATGTCACTCGTGTGTGTTTTCTTTTTCCTCAGTCATCTCAATGCGCTGCATGGTCCAGTTTGTGGGACGGGAGGCCAAGTACAGGTGGGTAATTCTTGGGACTGGCAGGAGTGGCCATGTTACCATTCAGTGTCTGCCAGGACAGGCCAGGCCATGCTGGGTCAGTCGCTGCCCCTTCTCTGCCCCAGTTCTAATACGCTGGCCTTAGAGCAACGTGGTATTGGCTCTGTAGTCTGTGTCCAGGGGCATTTTTCTTTTCTCCGTCTCTTTTCTGGCGCTGCCCTGACGAGCTGTGCAGAGAGGGTGAGTGGGGTTGGAGTGACCTCGGATTAGGAGTTGTGGCACCAGAGCTGATTCCACCACCTAGAACTGACCTGGAGTTCCCTCCTGGAGCCCTAGGTTATGCTGTAATGATTTCTCCAACCATCACAGAACCCAGCTTCTAGCTCATTTCATCCTCTGCTCAGAGGCTCTTTGCCCTGTGAGCTTGAGGCTTGTCCCCTCAGGTGTTTGCCAGATACTTCCCTGGCCTCTGCTGTGCCTGGCACTGAGCTGGCTGCTGTGGGGGCATGGGTGTGTTGACACAGCCCCTCCCCATGGCGGGTAGGCCCTCCCTGCCCCTCTGAGGCTCAGGGCAGCACAGGAGGCGGATCCTGGAGGCATGTGGCAGGAAGACATGCCTCAGTTATCCTTCTTCCCTTAAGATTCTCGTTTCCTGGGTTCAGATGTTTTCTGTAGCTGTCCTGTGGGACCACTGCCCCAGGAGGCTTTGCTCTCATGTGCCTCATTTGGGGTTCACTACTGGGAAATTGGTCCGTTCTCCCAGACTGAAATGTGGGGTGGTGGATGGGACAGGAGGGGATGGTCTGGTTCAGAGCCCCAGTGGGCCAGGCCACTGTTCTGAGAAGAAGGGTGGTGGAGCCTGGCAGGGCTGGGTTGCCCCAGGAATAGCGCTCGCCAGGACTTTGGCTCCCACTGTCTTTCTCCTCGGCTGGCCCCTGTCACCTCAGCTTTGCAGAGCCTCCATGCAGCACAGGCCACTTGGCGTTGCTAGCCACAGGTCTCAGAGATTGCTCTTGAGCTTGCCTCACTTTTCACACCAAGGACGCCACAGCCTGTCCTCTGGTCTCTGATGGGCTGCAGTGGCCAGGGCACAAGTCCCCAGCTCCCTGCTGGGGAGGGCCAGATGCCTTTCCTAGGCTGTATCTGGGTGGGCTGGTCCAAGAGCCACTTGTTGCAGGGCCCTGTGTTCCTTCTCTGCCATCTGGGAAGGTGATTCTTTCCACTCGCCACCCCTCCTGCTCTCACTCTGTGGGGCACACAGGCTTCTCTGCCAGAAGGTGGTTTGGCTGGAGATAAAGCACTCGGGCCAGGCAGGCAGAAGGGCCTGTCTCCTCTGTAGCAGCCCAGGCTGGAAGGTTCACTCCTGAATTCCAGGTCCATGGAAAACGGCAGTAGAGAACTGCTAGACTTCTGCCCCTGTGGGTTGTTGGGTTTTCCCAGTCTCCATGGACTGTGTAAATGTTGCCTCACCCCCAAACTAGAGCTCTCGAATATTCCCCACTTGGGTTCTGGCTGGTAACGGAGGCTTCCCTCCCCACCCCAGCCAGGGCTGGATGGCTCTGAGCAGGGGTGGTGAGCTTTGCTCCGCACCAGGGGGTGGGCTCCTGGAAGGTGACTGAGTGACCCTGTATTCCTGTCTTACTTTCTTCACAGCGGCGTGCTGAGTTCCATTGGGAAGATTTTCAAAGAGGAGGGGCTGCTGGGATTCTTTGTGTACGTGAGTTTATACGCCCCATTCCTGGCCATGGGCATGGCTCTACTAACAGGCTCATTCTCAACCTCTCAGGCCGCAGCTGCTGGCCTCAGACTAACCACAGGGCTCTGCCCCAGCCCGAGTAGCTGCGCTCATCTCCTGAGAGCGCCATAGCACGTGCGAGCTACGGATCACCCGGACTGAAGCTGCCCAGCCCCTTGCAGATCACGGCTCACACAAAAAGGGTACTGTTCATCAAAAATGCAGGGGAGGTGGGCTGACTGGCCTCCCCAGGCCCGTCTGTTTGCCCTGGGCTGGGGGTGGGCATGGGGCTGGTCTTCACGAGCCGGGGCACTCCGTGGTTCACAGTTTCACTGCTGAAAAATGACTGGAAATCTGTGACTTGGATTGAGCGTTGAGCACTGGCAGCTCATGGGCTGACTGCAGCCAATGGACTCTTTGACAGAGCATTTCTGACAAATTACATCTTCACATTTTACATTTAGGATATTTCATACAATGATCAGTATTTCTGGCGTCTCTTGAAAAGTCAGAAAACCTAGCCCTCCTGGTCGTGTGTTTCTGCAGAGCAGTGTCAGCAGGGCACATGGTCTCCGGGGGGCCACGGACCCTGCCCTCCTTGGTGTCTCACACCCACCTTCCTTCACCTTTGAGGAAAGCTCATGCCGAGAAAACTAACCCACAAACGGAACCCAAGAGCTGGGCCTGACAAGTGTGTCCTTTGTTTTGCTTTTTTAAGGTCTGTGCAGTGACATACATGCCGGTATGTACACAGTATACCAGATCTGGGGCCCTTTATTAACTCACATTGTGATTTTATAGTTGGCCAGGTGTTTTTGTTTATGATCTCTCATTTAGCCAAGAAACAACTATGTATAGGGGTGTGTGTGTGTATGGTTCTCATCAGGAGGTGATTTTGCCCCCAGGGGACACTGGCAATGTCTGGAGGCATGTTTTGGTTGTCACAACTGGCATCTAGTGGGTAGAGGCCAGGGGTGCTGCTAAACACCTTGCAATGCAGAGGACAGCTTCCACAGCAAGGAATTATTCATCCCTAAGTGTCGACAGTGCCAATATTGACAATCTTGGTTTATACAGACACACATATTCTCATATGTCTATATGTATAAAAATACATGTGAATACCCCTGGCCAAGTGGTTAAGTTCACGCGCTGTGCTTTGGGGGCTCAGGATTTCGCTGGTTCGGATCCTGGGCACCGACATGGCACCGCTTGTCAGCCCACGCTGAGGCGGCGTCCCACATGCCTCAATTAGGACTCACAACTGAAATATACAACTATGAACTGGGGGTATTTGGGGAGAAAAAGCAGGAAAAAAAAAAAGATTGGCAACAGTTGTTATCTCAGGTGCCAATCTTAAAAAAAATATATATATATATACACATATATATGTGTGAATAAACACTTCCTCATGTGACTGTGGCATCAGACCTTAAAACACTACACGTCACCACCCCGGGCATATTTCACATGCCTTATATAGTTCTGTTCTGGGGTGTGAATAGGATTCCCACATGGTAGACGCTTACCCATTGGGTTCTTTTTTCCCTCACATGATTTTGGAACAGGCGATACATGTTATGGTACTCGGAAAGCACCCAAGGGTGTACATGGAAAGTCAGTCTGCGCACAGGCAGAGGCAACGGGATTGGAAGTTGCACTCACGAAGGTTCATTTTATTAATATGCCTCATAACATAGGCATATTAATAAAATTGCATATATTCTTTTGAACTTTTCAAATATTTTGCAGTAAGATTTTTTAAAATTCAGAAGTCATAATTCTGCTTCCCCTCTCAAGACATAGTCATTTTTCCCTTGGAGATCTTCCCAAGTCATTCCTTATCTAAATAGGCATATAAACACATTTAAAAAAAGTACTAGTAGCACGTAGGACCCACTGATCTCAGTCTGGCTTTTTGCCCTCAGCACTGTGTCTTGGGGAACCTTCATGTCAGCTTGTAGAGCTGTTGATCCTAAAGGCTGTCACTTTAATAAAAGCCCTCTTTGCGAAAGCTTGCATGGAATGTCTTCAGGGGAACATTCCAGGGGTGAAGACGACAGATGCATTGAGCAAAGTGTTTTGTGAGAGTTGAGTAGGTAAAGAGACCAGGAGAAATCTACCAACATGTAGGCACTCTTTCATAATCTGCATTTGAAAAATCCAGATTTAGCAACATTTACATCTTGAGGCCCAGCTTCTGTGGTTGGAGAACCACTTGTGAGACCATCAACTAGTTTGTGGCATCAGATGTGGCATATCACACCCTCCGTGGAGAAAGGAACACCAGCCCACGCGGCCCCTGCAGACCTCCTTCCTGAGGTGGTGCCGTTGGATATGCTGAAGTTTTGAGCATCCTGCCTGCTTCCTGGGTGTGGAGCCCCAGGAAATGTTCCCCTCCCTCCCCTGCTCATCTTTGCTCACCTTGTCTTTTAGCGGCTTAATTCCTCACCTCCTGGGAGATGTGGTTTTCTTGTGGGGCTGTAACCTGCTGGCCCACTTCATCAATGCCTACCTGGTGGATGACAGCGTGAGTGACACCCCAGGGGGGCTGGGAAACGACCAGAATCCAGGTTCCCAGGTTGGTTGGAACAAGGACTTGTCCATCTTTTCATGTACTGCTGATGCCCAGGGTCTGGGGCAGACTCGAGGACTCTGGGATTCTGAGTACCAGGCCCTGAGGACTAGAGAGGACCTCTCGGGAGTGGTCTGAGAAGAGGCCCTCTGGTTGTCCGTGGGTCATCTTTGACTCCAGGCAGAATGGCCTCGAGAGATGAGATTGGAGATCAGTAACCAGACTTGGAGGAGTTCATGGAATGCCCATCTCTGGGCAGCTTTAGGAATAAAACAGACCCCAGCTTCTCTAAGGCTGGTTTGAGTCAGTGACCCAAGGAGGACTCAGGAAATCAGGAGATAGACCAGCTAATAATAACCCTTTAATTTTTGCTTAATGTTTTATGCTTTCAAAAACCCTTTTGTGAACATTATAACATTTCATTCTGACAGCACCCCAGTTGTTAAGGGAACAGGGTGCATATAATGTCCCCTTTTACGGATAGAGAAACTGAGACCCAGAGGTTGAAGGGCTCTCCAGAGTCATTCAGCTGGGCACTGATGGGGCTGGGCCTGGGCCTTCCCTGTGCCGGGCTGAGGGTGCCTGCTGCCTTGAAGTTTTTCACATCAGCTAGGAAGTGTGCGGTGTAGGCGCAGCCCAGTGTTTGGTTAGCAGTGGTCTACACAGCCTGCTGTGCACAGACCTCTCAGCTGGTTGGCTCAGGTGTGGGAGGGCCTTGGTCCTTTGAAAAGGCGCTTGTTGAAGAAAAGTGTCCAGGGACCTGATGACTGACTGGTTCTGCCTGAACCCAGAAAGAGTTGGGGAACAGTGACGGGCGGGAGATTCCTGGCAGCCAGACATTCTGCCAGCGGGGATTGCCAACCCCAGGAGGATAGGCAGGGGACCTATCTGCCAGAACCACTTGGGGGGAGTTTGGGTTCGTGTTCTGTGTCTGTGTCTGTGTCTGGGCCCCAGAATGGCGTTGGCGGGGGGTGGGGGGGGGACAGGGCGGCGAGGTGTGGGCATGGTCTGTGCGGCCCGGAGTGCCCGCCCCAGCTGAGCCTCTGCCCGAGGTGGGCTGCGTCTGCCGTGTGGCTTGGCTGGGTGAGTCTCATGGGCCTTTCAGTGTAAGCACATTCAAGTGTTCCATAGAGACCAGCGCCCACCTACAGTGACAGGAGCACGTGCCGTGGCCCTGCCCTTTCTCAGGGGCCTTATGGGTGGGTGAGCTGCTGCTGTCACATACAGAGCAAGGCTGGGACAGCTGGGGCATCCGGGCAGGGGGAGGGGTGTCCCACAGCTGCCTGGCTTCCTCCAGTCTAGGTGGGCAGGTGTTCGACCAGGGGCTGCTGCCTCAGGTCACCACAACGCAGTCAGCAGCTTCAGGAAAAGGATTGTTCAAGTGCTTTTCTGATGTGGTGTAACCGCTAACATGAGGCTGCAGCTCAGGCACAGGGCTGAGCAACACCCCCCACCACACCCCCAGGTTGCAGGCATCCATCTGGTGGGATGGCCACACCACAGGAAGCTGAAGGGTAGGTAGTCACCCTTCCTTGTTAGGAGCTGCTTCCTGAGCAAAGCAGAATTCAGAAGTTGGGCGCCTGAAGGTGAGAGCTTGGTGAGGTGGGGGGGGGTGGCTGTAAGCCCAGAGTTTCCCCTCGCCTTCTGCTGCAGGTCCAGGATTGTGTGGGTAGTTTGGGTGGGTAGCTGTCTTTTCATTCAGTAAGCACTTACTGAGCACCGACTGTCGGCAAAGCCCTGGACATTGATCAAGGCAGACACAGGCCGAGCCCTTGAAGCTCGCAGCTCGGGGTTATGCAGGCCAGCAGCCAGTAATCCCAGTTATCTGGCCTTCACTTCTCCTCACCGTCCCCAGCTGGGTCACAGAAGTCCCTTCAGTCTGGTTATCCCGCTTCTGCCTCCCAGATCTTCTCTTGGCTCTGACCACAAGGCCACGGAAGCCGCTGGCAGGCCCTGCAAGGGGTGCAGTGTGTGCAGCGGGTGTGTGAGGCCAGTGTGGAGGGCAGGGCAAAGGGGGCCCAGATGAAGCAGCATGGGACGAGGGCCCACGTGTCTGAAGCCTGCGTCCTGAGGTGCCTGTGGCAAACCTGTCTTCCTTTCTGTCTCTTCAGTTCAGCCAGGCCCTGGCCATCCGGAGCTACACCAAGTTTGTGATGGGGGTAAGTTGAGTCAGCTGCCCTTCCCACTGCCCTCTGGGCCTGGGTGGGGCTTAGGAGGCCAGCACTGGAGGGCTGGCAGCATCCTCAGTTTCAGGGGTTGGCACAGTGTGGCCCTGCTCCCTGAGCCTGGGCGGCACTGGTGGAGGGTGGGTCACGGACACTCTGCTCTCTCGGGTTTCAGATCGCAGTGAGCATGCTGACCTACCCCTTCCTGCTGGTCGGTGATCTCATGGCTGTGAACAACTGCGGGTAGGTGTGAGCCCCTCCACCTGGCACTCGGCCCCCTCCTTCCTGGTCTGTGTAGGGGCTCAGCCCACCAGGCACCCTGGCTTCCTCTAGGATTCACCATGCCCCTTTGGGCTGAATCTCTGGTTCCGGATGTGGGTGGTGGCAGCTCCAAGCCATTCCTTCTGGAAGTTTCATTTTTCTTGGCTGATCCATCTCCCACTGTTCTCTGTCTAACATGCTCTCCTTCCTGGGCAGGCTGCAGGCCGGGCTCCCCCCTTACTCCCCAGTGTTCAAATCCTGGATCCACTGCTGGAAGTACCTGAGTGTGCAGGTAAGCAGGCTCCCAAGGGAGATTTTTCCCATGCTTCTGCCCCGTGATCAGATGAAATGGTTTTGTGGCCTCTTCATTGCATGGAAAGGTAAGGTTGTCATGGAATCCAGTCTTGTGAGTAGGGAGGATAAAACAAATGTAGATTCTTGGTTTAAGGCATTTAAATTAAATTTTCACTTTATTTTAGAAAGGATTTGAAGTAGTTAGATCTGAATTTACAAACAAAGTGTACATCAGACGAGGTCTCCTTTTCTTCTTCGCCTCTTAAAGACTCTTAAAACGAGTAGAAGGAGCCCACGGGGTGGGTGGTGAAGCTGGAGAGCTCCTTATCCCTGGAGCAGCCCGGGCTGCAAACACAAGGACTAAGAGCGGTTCCTGACACGCAGCTGGCGAGTGGAGACCGCCGGCTCCCTCGTGCAGGATGTCCCCGGGGCTCAGGCCAGCCTGAGGGTTGAGCTGGGCCATGTGGTGAGCCTGGCGAAGGGGCCACTTGGGGGTTTTGTGTCTGTGCCCAAGCACCCTCCCACTGGCTGGAGCTCTTGGGCCCAGAGGTCAAGGATCCAAGTTTCTGGCCCAGGGCACATCCTCGCCTTTTCCTGGCCTTAGTTTGCCTCAAAGTAAAATGGTGCAGTGGCTTGGGGAGGAGCGAGCGCACAGACTGGCCTCAAGGTTGAGAAGAGGACAGATGAGAGGGAAGCAGGGAAGCCAGAGATGGACACAGTTCTTGCCAGCGACTCTGGTCAGTTCTGCGTGTGTCACATGCCCTGGGCATTGGAGGAGTCCAGACCACTTGGGCTCTGAAGCGAGAATGGCACCGAGTCTCGTCTTGGGGCATCTCCCTCTGAGTAGCCCCATCGACACCAGACACCCTGTAGCCTGAAGTGAACCGCTCCCTTGCGCTTCAGCACAAGGCACCTTCTGACCTTGGCCTCCGGGAAAGCAGGCCTAGCCCTCCACCCCCACCCCGGGGGTCTCAGAGCTGCTGGACCCATCTTTGCCTACGCTGGCTTTGCTCTGGGGCAGGGCGAGAAGCATGGCCTCCCCTTTCATTGACCTGTCTGTTCTTCCAATCCAGGGCCAGCTCTTCCGCGGCTCCAGCCTGCTTTTCCGCCGGGTGTCATCAGGATCATGCTTTGCCCTGGAGTAACATGAATCACCTAAAACCCCGCTGTCTCGGCCTGGGTGCCGTGGAGGAGGCCTGAGCATCTTGAGGCACCTGTTACGACTCCAACCCAGCAACACCTAGATGTGCTCCAGCCCAGCTGGGCTTTGGTTTCCATATTTGCCATGTGTCTGTCCGGAAGTGGGGGTTAGGTGGGGGTGAGGCTGCGCCCAGTGGATTGGTCACCTGCTAGACCTGCGGGAGGTGGGCAGGGCTATGGAATTGGGGCAGAATCCCCTTACTAAGCAGATTTGCTGAATCTGCTTTGTATCAGGGGCCAGAGAACGACTTGTGGAGGCCTAGGTTGGATGGGAAAGGCTCGCGGGGTCAGGTCCCACCCCCTGCTCACACCCAAGTGGGCCCAGCTCTCCTGCAGCTCAGCTGGGAGCACTGCCCTCCTGCTTTGTACATAGGGCGTGATCCCCTTTCACCAGGCCACCATCATGTCCAGGCCTGTGCCAGGAAGCCATTGCTCAGTTCTACCTTTGTTTTTCTCAACACTACCTTTCTGATACGAAGGCAGCACCTTCGGAATGTGAAATCATGTACTGCTCAGAATGTGTCCCTCTCATCAAGTGCTCATTGGTTTAATGGTGACGCCTCCTGTGCAGGATCTGGTCACCTGTGCATTTGTGAACACCCGGGAATTAGGCAGATCACCGTCTCTTGTCTACCCAGTTTAACAATTTGTGATAAGATTTGACCATTTCTCCCTCAAATAAATGTATTGGTGGTGATTTGGAGTTTTGTGGGGAGTCTCTCATTTTTATGAGCTTAAAAACCATGTGCAGAGTCTTTCTCAGTCCTTTGTGTTTGTGGGAAGGAGCTGTAAAGCGACAGGGCTGGGGCAGCCTGGCCTGGAGATGAGCAGTGCCGGGCTTGCTGCAGGTCAGCCTCGGGGGGAGACGCTGGACAATTTTCTGAATTAGACAAGGCCCAGATGCCTGTTCACAGAGCACCCGCTCATGCACAGGCCTCAGGCCTGTTACCAGGGAGACGTCCCTTGAAGGGCCCTCCCAGCTTCAGAAAATGTTCCACCCAAACCCCTAACTGTCATCTCAGCACTGTTTGTGGATGACATTCTCAGGTTTTACTGAGAGTCGGTGTAGAGGTCACATGGTTACAGCAGAAGGGGGAGACATGGGCCCAGCTGAAGCACCAAGGCCCCCTGCCTTCTCTGGAAAAGGCGGACCTCCCTTCCATTCGTTTCTGCCCAACCCCAGGGTCTGTAAACAGACAAAACTTGACAAATGGACCATGCTGGCCCTTGGAGACTGGGCTTGCATCTGGTAGGGTTTAGACACCAGTTGAGGTCCAGCTGAGCTCTTGAATGTTTCTCTGCCCTTGCTTTAGGGGAGCTGGCTTCTGAGAGTTGGGGTCTGGTAACTTTGGTCATCCTCACAGGTCTGGGCCAGGTCTCCCAGGGAAGGCCCCTGCGGTGCTTTTGCAGAACTGGTTTTCCCCAGTGGCCTAGTAACAGTTGACTCGAGGGCAGTTTACATTATGGATCCTTGTTCCCCAAGAACGGAGAATGTGTGAGTGGGTGTCCTGTAAACGTACGCTGGTTGAAGCTGCTAAGGTCTCATTCTCACTGCAGACAGCTCAAGTGGCAGGGAAGGCGAGCAGGTGGCAAGGTGAGCGGGCCAGGCCTTGCGGCACCATTTCTTCAGAGACGGAAGGCCCTTGGGCGGCGTGCCTGCCTCATGGCACATTTCCTTTCTCCAGCCCTGCATGGTTCCCACCGTGCTGCCCACTGTCCTGGGGTAACTTTTCTTCCCATTGCTCCACGCTCAGATCCTTTTTGCACTGATTACTTCCTGTGGTCCCCCAAAGTTGGGGGTACTTGCATCTCAGGAGCCTGAGCTGACCTGGCCACGAGGAGCCCTTCCGTCTGACCCACCTCCTCCCACAGGTTTGGAGAGTCTGCCTGGGGGTAAAGAGCGGGCCATGGGGGCTTGGCGAGTCACCTCGAGGAGAGCCAGTGCTGCTCCCAAGTAATACCTTGGGATTTCTGAATTGGGGTCTTGACTACGTTTCCCAGGCTATCTTCCACACCCAGAAACGGCGAGAAAACCCCTTTGATACTTTCAGTTCTTAGTTGAGTGAACTACAGGTTTTACTCCTAACAGTTTTCAGGTCAGTATTCAGATGCATGTATTGTGTATGTTCAATGCTCCCATTGTTTCCCAGACCCCTCAGTCTCTGAGGGCTGAGGCCTCACTGCCCCCGAGCACCTGGCATGTTCCCCATCAGTCCTGGAAACTGGAATGTTGAGGTCCTTATGTGAGAAAGAAGAGGGCGGGGTTGGGGCAGGAGGGGAGCTGAGCTGCCAGCAGAAGGAGGGGTGACGAGAGTGGGAATGTGCTTTTGGGGACCAATCATCTTCCTCCCCTCCTGGAAAGCCATTGTGATGGACAAAGCTGGAATGTCCCCAGGCAGGCCTTTTGAGAGTCCCTGTGATGAAGCCTGAGGTGGCAGTGGTGGCCTGTGCTGGCCCCTACAGTAGTCCTTGTTCCGGTGCCAGTCTCCATATGCCTGGGAGCCATGCAGCATAATGCTGGAGCACTCCTCTCCCCACTCAGGTCCTCAAGGCCTCAGAGTGCCAGCCCCCCTGCCCTGTTTGAACATGCCGTCCCATCCTCATGGGCTCGTGCTGACACATCCCCTCCCTGCCCATTTGTCACAGCCCTGCCTGACTAGTTTGGGACATCATGTCTTGCCTTCTGTTGTTTCCACCAAAATAAACTTCCAAAGAGATCTCTGCTCCTCGTCTTGGGTAAGTTCTCTCATGTGACAGTGTTCCTGAGGGCTGGCGACAGGTGCTCTTGCTTTGCAGGAGGCAGGCGGAGCCCACCCAAAACTAGGAAAAATGGGTTTGGGCCTCCATGGTCCTGCTCTGCCCGGAGGCTACCTCACCTGACCCTCATAGGACCTGGGGCTAACCTGAGAAAACAGGCCCAAGAAGGAGGGGAGCCCCCCGCCCCCAACGCAGGAACACAAGTTAGATGAGCATCTGAAAATCAATGTAATACACTCTATCCACAGAATAAGGAACAAAACCATATGATTATCTCAATAGACTTGGAAAAATTATTTGACAAAATTCAATATCCCTTCATGAAAAAACATCAAAAGCCTAAGAATAGAAGAGAACTTCCTTAACCTGATAAATGGCATCTATGAAAAATCCATAATTAACATTATACTGAATGGTGAAAAACTACTACCGTTTCCCCTCTAAGATCAGGAAGAAGATAAGGAGGTCTGCTCTTGCCACTACTCAACATTGTACTGGAGGGTCTAGCCAGGGCAATTAGGCAAGAAAATGAAATAAAAGTTATGTGTTGGAAAGGAAGAAGTAAAATTGTCTGTGCAGATGACATGATCTTGTAAAGAGAAAATCCTAAGGAATCCACTAAAAATACTGTTATAACTAATAAATGAATTCAGTAAGGTTGCATGATAAAAAAATTGATATATAAAAATTGTATTTCTATACATTTGCAGTGGAACAAGGTAAAATGAAATTAATGAAACAATTTCATTTACAGTAGCATCAAAAATAATAAAATACTTATGAACTTAACAAAAGAATTGCAAAACTTATACTTTGAAAATCATAAAATGTTGTTGAAAGAAAGCAAAGAAGACCTAAATAAATAGACATCCCATGTTCATGGATTGGAAGACTTAACATTGTTAGGATGGCAGATTACATAATCCCTGTCAAAAATCTCAGGGGACTTCTTTGCAGAAATTTGGCAAGCTGATCCTAAAATTCATATGGAAATTCAAGGGATCCAGAATAGCCTAAACAATCCTGAAAAAGAAGAGCACCGTTGGAGGACTCATGCTTCCCAATTCCAAAACTTACTGCAAAGCTACAGTAATCAAGACAGTGTGGTACTGGCATAAAGATAAACACATAGATTAATAGAATAGGATTGAGAGTCCAGAAACAAACAGTCACATTTATGGTCAACTGATTTTCAACAAGGGTAATGACAACTAAATGGAGGAAGAATCATCTTCAACAGAAGGTGCTGGGGCAACTGGATATTCACGTGTTTAGGACGAAGTTGGACTCCCACCTCACATCACATACAAAAATTAAAAATGGATCAAAGACTTACAAGAATTAAAACTACAAAACTCTTAGAAGAAAACATAACCATAAATTTTTATGACCTTGGATTAGGCAATGGTTTCTTGGATATAACACCGAAAGCATAAGCAACAACAACAAAAAAGATAAATTGGATGTCATCAGAATTAAAAACTGTTGTGTTCAAAGGATATCATCAAGAAAAATTGAAAACGCAATCCACAGAATGAGAGAAAATGTTTGCAAATCACATATCTGATAAGGGACTTGTAGCTAGAATATATAAAGAATTCCTACAACTCCATAATAAAAAGACGAATGCCCCAATAGGAAAATGGGCAAATGACTTGAAGCGATGTTTGTCCAAAAAAGACATACAAGTGGCCAATAAGCACATGGAACGATGCTTGACATCATTAGTCATCAAGCAAATGAAAATCCAAACCCCAATGAGATACTATTTCACACTCACTAGGACAGCTGTAATAAAAAAGACAGATCATAACAAGTGTTGGTGAGGATGTGGAGAAACTGAAACCCTTGTATGTTGCTGATGCAAATGTAAAATGGTGCAGCCACTTTGGAAAGTAGTGTGGCAGTTCCTAAAAAAAGTTAAACGTAGAGTTACACATGATCCAGAGTTACCATACAATGCCACTCCTAGGGATATACCCAAGAGAAATGAAAACATATGTCCACACAAAAACTTACATGAATGTGTATAGCAGCATTATTCATAATAGCCAGTAAGTGGAAACAACCCAAAAGTCCAGCAGTTGATGAATGGATAAATAAATGTATTCCGTACAAAGGGATATTACTTGTAATAAAGAGGAATGAAGAACTGCCCCATGCTACAACATGGATGAACCTTGGGAATATTATGCTAAGTGAAAGAAGCCAGTCACGAAAAGGTCACATATTGTATGATTCCATTTATATAAAATGTCAGAATAGACAAATCCATAGAGACAATAAATAGAGGTTGCTTAGGGCTGGGGGTGGGTGGTGGAGCGAAAAATGAAGAGTGACTGCTAATGGGTGTGGGGTTTCTTTTTGGGGTGATGAAAATGTTCTAAAATTGTGTTGATGGTTGCACAACCCTGTGAATATACTAAAAACCGTTGAGCGATACACTTTAAATGGGTGAATTTTTTGTTATATGAGTCATATCTTAATAGAGATATGTTATATCACATATATATATGGTCGGCGTACAGCCCTGGCCTGACTTGGATGCTTCCTGTTTAACTGCACCTTCCGGCTTTGGTCTGGAGACAGTCGCTCTGTCCCTCCCTACCAGGCCCGGCTCAGTCCCAAGCTGCCCTCGGTCACCAACTCTTGCTACACTCCCCCATACACACTTGTGCTTTCCCTCCCCACAGTGCTCTGGACAATCCTGCCATGCTCCCCTGGGTGAGGATCTGGGACTCCCAAACCCTTTCTCAGACTCCTCCATGCAGAGAGGGTTGGCAAAGCCATGCTTGAGGTGCATTCCTGACCTTGCATCCCCAGACGGGCCTGGGCAGCAGCCCCACTGTGAAGAGGTCATATGCCACTCTTCGATCCTGGGTCCTGAACCCAGCTCGGCTCCACTGGTGACTCCTGGAGTAGGAGAGTCAGCCCACTGCCCTTGGCCTGCCCTTGGCCTTTTCCCCTTCCTGCCAGCTACCTGAAGTTGGATGAGTGGGTGGGAGTTACAGGAAGGAAAGGAAGGATGCCCCAAAAAACTAAATGGAGTGTTTGGGGGAGGGAGTGTACAGGAGAAGGAACAGTGCCACAGACTGGTGGGGAAGCATGGAACGTCTTCTGGTTTGCCCCCCACCCCTCACAAGCACAGAGACTCAGGAACTCGAGCACAGGCTTTATTCAGGAGTCAGGGGCTGCTTCCCTTCCCTGGCCCCTGCCTGCCCCACCCAGAGAACTCTGCTCGGGTGAGGCTAGTCCCCTTACACCGCCCCCCAAGTTACACAGGCAAGTAGGGGAGGAAGGCACTCAGGGAGAACCCCTACCCTGCACAGGCAGGCAGCCCTCGGCCAGGCAGGCAGGGCTCTCCCCAGAACCCCCACCCACCCGCCCTGGACTGAGAGAGGAGAGGCAGGAGGGGTCCAGGCCAGGTGTGCAGTCATCCGGCAGCAACCTGAGCTCGCAGCCGGCCAGGCCTCATGCCCCAAGATGTCTGTGGGTGAGTCACATGCCCTGCAGCCTCCAGAGGGCCTTCAGCCAAGATGTGTCTTGTTTGGGGGGCTGGGGACAGGGTGAGAGAGATGGCAGGAGGACAGCTGACCTCTTCACCCTGGGAAAGCAGGAGGCACTCCTGGGAACAGCCCAGGACTCAGATGGCTCCAGGAAGAGGCCAGGGGACTGGAGGGGCCAAGGGACTCCTGGGACATCCTGAGATCTTCTGTCCCTAGAAGAGCAGGCCATGGCCGCAGGACAACTGGAGAACGGGCACTTGAGGCCACAGGAACACCACTCAGAGCAATGTGCAGCTAGCTGAGGAGCGGACTCCCTGGAGGCAGAGGCACTCCTGGGGCACTGCCAGGGTGTAGCCCTGTAGAGGCCTCCTCAGGGCACAAGCACACTGGCCTCGAGTCCGGCCAGAAGGTGGGGTGAAGGGGGGCTGCTGGGCCACAGAGCAGGACCTGCCCAGTAAGCTGTGGCCTCTTACTCAGAGAAACACACTCCAGAGGGGGCGAGGCCAGGGTGCCCCCACCAGGCCTTGCCTTCGAGTGGTGACCCCTTCAGAAGATTCCAGCCAACACCAGGGGAGGCAGTAGTAGCAGTCCCAGGAGAGGGACCCAGACACGACCACCGCCCGAGTTCAGCCCTGACTTGATGCCAGGCTTTCCAGGGCCCTCTGCACCTGTGGGAAAGGAGAGGCTTTGCCTTAGCCTGGAGACAGCTCTGCCTGACCTCCCACCCACCCCACCAGGCATGCAGGTGGCAGCCCAGCAGCCAGGGAGGAAGCTCCTACTCAGAAGGTGCATGCCCCGCCATGCCCATACCATCTATGCCAGGGGCAGGGAGCTGACATTCTGGAGTCAGGAGGGAAGGTAGGGCAGACGCTACAGGCCTTACCTGGCAAGGACGACTGCAGGACCAGGGTACGCCCACCTGTGGCATTAGCGGTGGCAGAGGTATTGGGGGAGTTGGGCAGGGACTTGGAGGAGGTGTGCCCCATGTGGTCCAGTGTGGCCTGCAGCTCACCTGGCTCATCCTGGACTGGAATAACTGAGGCCGAGACCTCAGTGGAAGGAGGTAACTTGGCCTCAGCCTCGCCCTCCTCCAGGGAGTAGGGTAGTGGCTCCTGTGTCCCTGTTAGGGACACCTTAGGGTGCAGAGAACTCTCTGGGCTTCTGGAGGGCATTCTTGTCCTGCTGGCCTCTCTGTCTGCTGATTTGGGGGTGGGATCATGGGTTGATTTGGGGAAGGTGGCTGGCCCCTCATCCAAGGAGAGCTGGCTGTGAGTTGCCAAAACGGAAGGGACCTCAGTTGCCAGGGAAGATGGGGCCTCAGTTACCAGGTAAGGCAAATCCTGAGCCTCTTCAGGGCCTCTAATGGGTTCTGATAAGAGAGATAAGGCCTCTCATTAGTGCTGCAAGCAGGACCTCACATCCCTCAGCCCACAGGCATCAAGGTGAGGCCACCAAATGTCCTACGAAGACACACATACGCACACCTCTCCAGCGAATATGTCCCTCATTGCTAATAAATGTTATTTCTTGTGATTGACACAGTTACTCCTCCATCCAAGTCTTCCTCTCTCTGCACTCTCACTTCCACTTTTCGGGGATTTCTCCAGCTGGAGTCCTGTTCCTAACACGCCTACCGCGTGGCAGGCCCAGTGGTGCGAGTCCCTCTGGCAACGCCCACCAAGAGGCCCCTCCCACCCCAGGCCCTCTCCACCTGGCCACGCCCACCTCGCCCGGCGCTCGGAAACCGCCGGACTCTCCTCTACCTTCGGCTTGGAGGGTTGAAATCCGGTCACTTGGAATGACAGGGAGCCAAAGTGGCTGCGCAAGGAGGGCAGAGCGGGCTTGACAACTCGGATGGGGTGGGGCCGTCGAGGGCTCCTGGAGGTCGCATCCCGCCGGGCCCCTCACTGCCCACGCACCGCTCGGGGAGCCAGAGGGGCCCTAGACCATCCGGTCACCGTCCCTTCCCTCCCTTTCCTCTTTCTCCCCACCCCATCCCCGACTCACCACAGAGGGAGATCTCACAGTGGTAGCCAGAGGGACACTGGGAGCACGGAGTCCCCTCCTGGTAGGGCCTCTGCCTCTTCACGTTCCCCCTGCAGGAGCCGAGGAGGATGCTGGCGGGGAGGGGAGGTCCCTGCCAACTCCTGACACTATTATCCCTTGTACACACCCCTAGTCCAGAAGTACCCCCGCGGCTTACTTGTTCCCGACTAATTTGCTGGGCCAATGAGAGCAGACTCCCATCCGTGCCCTCCTCACAGGTCCCGCAAGACTATAGACTGTAGGCCCTAGACTGCCGCGCCACCTCTTCCTTAGACTGTGTCCCACTCAGCCCTCCCCTGGGCTCGGCCCACCTCCTCCCCCCAGGGCTCCCTCGGGAGGCACTCACGGGGGCTCGTAGTTGCAAACCAGCAATTGGATGTTGGTCTCTTCAACTCCCTGGAGCTTCTCGCAGAAGTGGGAGCCACAGCCAATCCGCTCGGTCTTGGCCCAGACCACCTGAAGGAGGGCAAACCCAACAGTTTGGCCTGGGTAGGTCGGGCCCTGGCTCTCTACACCAGCTTCTATGGGTGGGAGAGGAGGAACCCTATGGCCTGTCAGATCCGAGTCTCTGAGGACACAGCTTCAGGACAAAAGTCTGGACAGAGGGCCGTGGGGGGGCGGGGCAGGGGTGGTATTTGTCCTGAACATCCTCTCCCCTGCCAACCACACACAGTTTCACCAGGCCTCTCTCCCTCTGAAAACCTTCCCTTTGGAAATACTGTCATAAATTGTTCTTGCCCGCTCTCCCTAAAAGCACTTGCATTTTAAATAAGGGGTATATCCAAAGGAATAAATCTCAAACGGGAGAATCTTAGATATCAGCAATCAGCAACAACCAAAGTCCAAGGAATGGCAGGGGAGGAGCCGTTGTGGAAATGGAACTTCCCCCATATCACAAGTAAGCAGGGAGCTGCTTGGCGTCTCCCAGGCGGAAATGACCCCAGAGAGCGTGTGCACTCAGCCCTAGAGAAGGTTGGGGTGGAGGTGGGGCAGAGCCGCTCCTGCTGGGCACTGATAGCAATCCCTACAGAAGGATGTGTGGGTATGGGGGATGTGAGCTGTGACAGAAGACAGAAGGAAGGGGGCAGGGAGGGCTGCTGGGCCCTCACAACTTCCTGATCTGGGTGGGTGATGTTGGGATTTCCTTCCTTAAAGATTAGCACTAAAAATACCACCCAAAAGGGGCACTGGAAAATGGAATTAGTGGATATGGGTGGGAAGATGGTGAGTGTGTTTTCCTTTTTTAAAAAATTGTCATCTTATTGTTTGAAAAAAATAGGTATTGGGAGGAGAAAAGGAAGAATTCAGTAACACTGTTAACTCCCCTATGTGAGCACACACACGCCCCTACACTCTCATCTGCAAACTCAAACTTTCAAAATGCAGCAAGAACCCTGACACAAGCACAAAGTGCCTCAGAGGCAGGAAATGCTCTCACAGGCTCCTGAAACCTTCACTCCGTGACCATTTGCTCTTATCTTACACATAGTTTTTAAAAGCTAAAGAAAAATCAGACAAACAAAATTGTTGATTTGCCCTTTTGCTCCCTGGCAGACTAGAAGCAGCAACTTAGACATCGTGAGAAATGACAAAAGAGGGAGAGGGAAAGCAAAGAGAGAAGTCAGGGGGCATTCACGGCTGGGGGAACAGCCCTGCGTCTGAGGTCAGAGGACAGGACTGCTTAGAGCTGTCCGCTCACCTAGTACACTAACTACTGTCCAGGAAACTAACTCAGGTCCCTTGGCACCCCCGAGGTGGAGAGGGGCCCCTAGGTTTTCAGAAGCCTGTGCTTTCTAAAGAATCAACCGAAAACGGGTCAGACAGTTTGAGCAGCAGACTCTGTCGGGGGCCTGGATTCCACATGAATGGCTGTGGAAGGACAACTTTTATGAGGGATCTAAGGGGGCTTAGCGTGTGGACTAAGGGACTCCCGGCCGCGGAGGGAGAGGTGGTCCCGCCCGCCGGCCCGCCTCTCACCTGCGTGTAGTGCCCGCACATCTGGCCCGGGTCGCAGGTGCCAGCGCTGAGGTTGTAGTGGTCGTGCTCTTGGTACCACTGCTCCACGGCCAGCGGCACGTCCATGGCCTCGTCCGTGATGGCGAACAGGTTCTCGCCGCGCCGCCCACGCTCCTTGTTGTGGCCCCAAATGCACTGCTGCGCGTAGGCCTTGGCGAAGGCGGCCAGCTCCTCGTCCCACCTCTGCGGGGCAGGTCAGGGAGGGAGGTGAGGGCGCTTAGGGCTCGGTGGAGGCAGGAGTGGGGGTGGGAGAAAAGAAGGTTGAGGGTGTCCTGGGGACCTCTGGAGGCCAGAGACCCTCCCCTCCTTAGCAGAGTGACTCTTGGCTGTGACCGGGACAACTCTCTGCTCCTGGTGAGCTCCTGTGGGGAGGTGGGAGGGTGCCACCCCAGGCCGTGAAATTAGCAAGGTCAGGACCATTCACCAGCTTTGCGACTTTGGACAGATTGCCTAGCCTTTCTGAACTTTCACAGGACTTTGGGAAAAACAAAGGAGATGATGTTTGTGACAATGCTATTAGTAATTAATATTAATATCCTTCTATGTGAAAGGTGGGTGGCAGCGATGCCCCTCCTACCTCCCAGGGCTGCCTGAACCGCTGTGAAGCCCCCAGGATGTCCAGCAATGTTCAAAGGCTGGGGTGTTTATTCAGCTGTCCTCCTCCCTGGCCCACCCATCATAAATCTGACTTGAGTGGCCAGCACTCCCCTCTCAGCTCCCACTCTCTGCTTGGGACAGCCCACGCTCCATGGGTTTACCAGCTCCAGGCTTCCCTCTCCAGTGCTGTTCCCAAGTGCTCTCGACTCTTGTCAACTGATAATCCTTTTCCCCAAGAAAATTGTCTCTGTGTGACCCTGATCAAGAGGCCTATTTTCAGAGCCTTGGTGACCAAAAGAGGTGTCAGATCCCAAAGGTAGTCGTCTCCAGTTGGGGACCCCAGGTGAAACAGTGGGAGGGGGCATTTTAGGTTAGGGGGCCTCTGAGGTTCTGTGTCCCTGGCTGGGAGGACAGGCCCAGTGTGGGTGGGAAGATAGATTAACAAGGCATCTGACCAAGAGATTGGGGAGGGAGGCCTGGATCCCATTAAGTTTTGTCCTTGGCCTCTCCTGGAAAAGGGTGGCCTGGCGGCAACTCTTGCTCCACCCTCCGGAGGCCCAGCCAGCTGCGGGAGCCAGACACCCCATAAGGCGCCAAGAGCTTGGGTGACCCTGAGGGGAGGGGGCTTCGTGGCCACACCCACTCCCCCCCATCCAGGGTTCTCAGGAGCAGTTGCCTGGGGTGCGGATGGGAGCACTGGGCTAGGACAGCCCCACTGCCATGACTTCAGGTGAATTCCTCTCCCTCTCTGGGCATTTTGTCCCTAGTCACTGGTCCTTGAAGTTCTCTCAGACTCTGGCAGCAGTGGAAGATAGGGAGTGGGAAAGGGGCAGGGTGCTAGGGACCAGGATCAGGGTGTCTGGAATGACCTGTAGGGCCCCAGACCAGACTGTAAGCTCCTTCAGGACAGGGCGCTGACGTATCCCAGTGTCTGGCTCGGTGCTGGCACATGGCAGATGCTCAAGAGCTGTTTGTCAGCTGTTGACAACTGAGACAAGGCCCTGCTTACCGCGGTCTCCCCTACAGAGCCCATTATCATTTCCATTCTGACTACGTGCCCAGAGTCCCACCATTAGAGAGTCATTCCTTTGGGTCTTAAGGCTTCTCAGTTGTCTGGAGACCCTGTGGAGTTTAAAGAGTCATGGTACCCACCCACATTGGCCACATAATCACCATCTGAAAGCAAATCCACTCATTCATTCATTCACTCACTCGTTCATTCATTCAACACCTGGGCACTGTGCCAGCCCTGGGGCAACAGCAAAGACCAAGAAGCCCAAGGTTACATTGTCGTAAACCATTAATTGGGCCACAATGTGGTGACTGACAGATATGCCATAGGTAGTATAGAGGCACCAGAGAGGGCCATTTAGCCCAACCTGAGGTGGAGAAGGAGGCACTAAGCTGAGCGTTAAAAGGCAAGGTTTGGCCAGGTGGACAGGGGAAAGCGTCCTGAGCAGGAGGCACAACGTGAGCAAAGGTGTGGAGGGGAGAGACAGTGTTATGGCTGGGGGAGAGACTCCTCCTTCAGGTTACTTCAGTAGGAGGAGTCGGCAGGCCAGGGGCTGGAGAGGTGGGCAGGGACCAGACACACAGAGAGCCTCCTCAGGTGCTGGGGCTTCACACTGAGGCGGTAGGGAGCCAGTGGGAGCCACTGAAGGGTTTTGAGCGGGGTCAGCCTGGTGTGTTGGATCATTCATTCTGGTGGCAGAGGCGAGAGGCTGGGGAAGCAGGTAGAGGCTGTTCTAGTTCTCGGGAGAAGAAAAGAAAGATCGAACCAGGGTTGTGCCAAAGGGATGGGAGGAGGTAGGATTCAAGGGAAAGTGAACTTTCTGGGAGGTAACGATGCTGATGGTTAGACGTGGAGGCTGAGGGAGGGAGAAGAGTCGTGATAACCCCCTCCTGCCTCACCCTGGATCCATACCTCCTTTTATGAATTGAATGCTCTTTGAGCACTTACTATGCGCCAGGCACTGTTCACATATTCACTCATTTAATCCTTACAACCACCCTACAAGGGAGTTGTTATGTTGTTATCATCCCCAATTGACACACGAAGAAGCTGAGGCACAGAGAGATTAAATACCTTGGCCAAGGTGGTCCAGCTCATAAATGGCAAAGTCAAGATTTGAACCCAGGCCCTCTGGCTCCAGAGTCTCTGCTTCCCTCCCTGCTGAGGTTGAGCCTGAGTCTCATCTCAGATTTATCCTGGTGTCCCGGTCCAGCCTTATCTCCACCCCCTCCTCCGATCACTTCCCACCAGGCATCAGCCTGTGCCCTCAATACCCTAACTGCTTCCCAGAATGTCGCCCCACCCCCCAGGTCCACTTCTGTCTGCAAAGCAGCTCCCAGCCTGTGTAGCCCCAGCCTCAGCCAGCAAGACTGTAAGACTGATGTAGGGCACCAGGGATCCACAGATGGGGAAACTGAGGCTCAACAACGAGTTTCGGGCCTCTATCAGGGAGCTGTTGGCAGAGCTGGTCCAGCCTCCGGGGCTACTGACACATTGCAGGCAGCTCCTTGTTGCGGAGGCTGACAGGGCTGTGAATGGCGATGCTGTGTGTGTTGGTAGAGACCTTCCTAGATCTTTCTCACTTCTCATCCTGTCTGATGCTCAGGGCAGGGATTGCCAGCCTCATGTGATTGATCAGGAAATGGAGGCCTTTGAAGGTAAAAGGGCCCACCCAGAGTCCCTTTGCCAGATTGAAGCCCCAGGCTCACTGCTGCGTTCTCCAGGTGCGACCTTGCTCTCGGGCGCCAGCTCTGGGCCCCTGGACACTGCCCATCACGCTCCAGGGCACCTGAGGATGGCTGGAGGGGATGGGCCAGGCCAGACCTGAGGGAGGGCAGGAAGGGGGTGAATTTCTGACTTTTTCTCTTTCACTCCTGAGCATAAACATCCTGCCCCTACCCCTGCCATCAAATCACTCTCCTCTGACAAAGGTAACCACTGCCTGTCTGTCATCTGGCTTCTGTCGTCTGTAGGCATGTCCGTGGACATTTGCTACATCTGCATGTGTGCCCCACCAGTGTGCAATAGTATTTTTTACGTGTTTTTAGGCTTCATGTAAATATATTCGACTGTATATATATTTTTTGAGATTTCATTTTCCTCCCCCACCCAATGCTATATCTGTGAGATTCAGTCCATGTTGATATATATGTGTCTCTAATGATGACCCCATTTTACAGATGAGAAACTGAGGGTCATTACCAGGTTAAGGGATTAGCCCCAATCACAGGTCTTGTAGGGGCTGAGACAGAATTTGGACTGTGTGATGCAGACCCCTCTCTGCTGCTTCTTCCTGTTCTCACCCATCTCCCGGGACAGCCCTCCTACCCCAGGGGCCGGGACCCATGCTGCTGCCCTGTTTCCTCTTCTCATCTCCTTGGAAGACATCTGAAAGGCCAATTTCACCAAGGTTAGGAACTTCCCACGTTCCCCCTCCCAGGGGCACGTGCATTTTCAGAAGTGCTGGGAAGGGGCCATTGGAGTAGGAAGCTGGGATTTCCAGGCCTGGCTCTACCAGCTGTGTGACCTGTAAGCCCCTGAGGAATCAGCAAGTCTCTCTGAGCCTCAGTTTCCTCATCTCTATAATGGGGCTGTTTATGGGGACCTGTGAATTATATAATGCCAGAGAGATGAGTCTCTGAGATAGCTTCAGCTTGGTGGCGGAAGGCATTGGTGGGGGCCCCTGCCCAGCATCCCTTCAATTCTGGCAGGCAAGCGTCCCTGGCTACACTCACCATTTGCAGCATGTCGGCAGCCGGTGGAGACACCTGGGCACGGTAGAGGTTGTGCAGCTTCACCATCACGTGTTTCTCATCATCACTGAGGGCTCCAGCGGGGCCTATGATGGCCACCAGCAGTAGCAGCAGCGGCAGCAGGAGCGCCAAGAGACTGTGAGAGCTGTGCATGGTGGCCAGAACTCTCTGCCTCTCCCATCCAGGGGTCTGGCAGCTGGATTTAAAGTCCTTCCCACACAAGCACCACCCTGGCTGGGGTGGGTGGGAGAGGCTGTGTCTGGAGGCCTGGCCCGGCTCACACAATGTCTCGGGGAGGGCTGAGTCCACTCCCAGCATTTATCTCCCCTCAGAGTCCTTGGCAAAAGCTCCCTTTCTCTCGGTAACAGGGGCTCAGGCCAAGAGCTGTGTGAGTTTCACAGTCCCTCCCCAGTTGTGGACAAGTTCTCCAAGGTCAAAATCACAGTAACCTCTGCAGATCTATGACTGGTAGCACCCAGGTCACACCCACTGGGTGCTGAGGACAGTCAATAGGAAGGAAACCAAACGGACCCTACCCAGAGAGGATTGGGCAAGAGGAGGAAACTACAGGAGGCTTGTGGAAGGACAGAGGAAGACAGGATGTATTTGGTAAATGTTGGGCCAACCTAAGTCCAATTCCTGGTTCTGCTCCTTCGCTAGGCTGTGTTTTTGGCAGTTCTCTCAGCTGAATCAGTGACAGTAAAAGTACCTACCTCATAGGGCTGGAAGGGGGATTAAATAAGGTCAAATGCATGTGAAGAACCCAGTACAGTATCTGGCACATAGTAGGCCCTCAGTAACAGCAGACAACGGCCACCCACATGGCGTGGCCTTGGCCAGTTCCCAGCCTGATGGGGAGGCAGGACTTCTGTGAATGGGGGCAGGGATCCAGTGTTTCCCACTCTAGCCGTATCCAGAAATAGGGCTTTTCACTTTTTGCTTCCCTATGCCCTTTGAATACATGTGAATGCATGTGCTGGAGGTGCCCATTTGGAAGTGGGATGCTGGGACCCCTCCTGTTCTGAATATGTAGGAAGTTAGAATGTGGTTTTGAAATCAAGGGAGAGCAGAAAAGCAGAGGGGTGAGTGAGCTGGTGCTGCTAGCAGGAGTTCTGAGGGAGGGCATTGGAAGAGAAATAGGCCCAGTGGCCAAGCGCTTGCATTGTAAGGACCACCCAGGGGCCAGCACCAAGGTCTTGGTCTTCACGAAGCAGGAGGCTGGAACAAGTACTCTTGAGTTTAGCTGGGATCCTTGAGGTCCCCATTCTCAGTGAATTTAGACCTAGAAAAAGCCTACTCACTGGCTTTGGAAGATGGCAAGTAAACTGTCCCTGCTTAGGCCCTGGGTACAAAAACAAAAGCAAAAGTGAAAACAACTTGGATTCTACCCAAAAAACCCCAAAAACCATTAGAACTAATTAAAAAATTCAGCAAAGTTGCAGGATACAAAATCAACACACAAAACCAAGCTGTATTTCCATACACTAACAACGGACAATCCAAAAAGGAAATTAAGAAAGTTCAATTTACAATAGCAATAAAAAGCATATATTACTTAGAAGGTAACTCAACCAAAGAGGCAAAAGACTTATACACTGAAAACTACAAAAGGTTGCTGAAAGAAATTAAAGAGGGGCTGGCCCCGTGGCCGAGTGGTTAAGTTCTCGCGCTCCGCTGCAGGCGGCCCAGTGTTTCGTTGGTTCGAATCCTGGGCGTGGACATGGCACTGCTCATCAAACCACGCTGAGGCAGCGTCCCACATGCCACAACTAGAAGCACCCACAACGAAGAATACACAACTATGTCCTGGGGGGCTTTGGGGAGAAAAAGGAAAAAGATAAAATCTTTAAAAAAAAAAAAAGAAATTAAAGAAGACACAAATAAATGGAAAGACATCCCATGTTCATAGATTAGAAGTCTTAATACTACCCAAAGCAATCTACAGATTCAATGCAATGCCTATCAAAATCTGAATGATAATTTTTTGCAGAAATAAAAAAATCCATCCCCAGAAATCATATGGAATCTCAAGGGACCCCAAATAGCCAAAACAATCTTGAAAAACAAAGTTGGAGGTCTCATACTTAAAGTATCAAGACTTACTACAAAGCTACAGTAATCAAAACAGTGTGGTATTGGCATAAAGACAGACCTATAGACCAACGGAATAGACTAGAGAGCCCAGAAATAAACCCTCGGGCATATGATCAAATGACTTTTGACAAGGGTGCCAAGACTATTTAGTGGAGAAAGGACAGTCTTCTTAACAAATTGTGTTGGGAAAACCGGATATGCACATGCAAAAGAATGAAGTTGACCCTTACTTTATACCATATATAAAAATGAACTCAAAATGGATCAAAAACCTACATAAGAGCCAGAACGACAAAACTCTTAGAAGAAAACATAGGGGAAAAACTTTATGACCCTGGATTTGGCAAGGATTTCTTGAGTATGATACCAAAAGCATAGGCAACAAAAGAAAACACAGATAAATTGGATTTAAAATTTAAAAATTTTGTCTCAAAAGACATAATCAACAGAGTGAAAAGGTAACTCAGAGAATGGGAGAAAAGATTTTCAAATCATATATCTGATAAGGCATTCGTCTCTAGAATGTATGAACAACTCCTGCAATTCAGCAACAAAAAAATCCCAAAGAACCTGATTAAAAAATGGGCAAAGGACTTGAATAGACTTTTCTCTAAATAAGATACACAAGGGGCTAAAAAGCACATGAAAAGATGCTCAATGTCACTAGTCATTAGGGAAATGCAAATCAAAACCACAATAAGATAGCACTTCACACCTGTTAGGATGACTATTATAAAAAACAGGAAACAAACCCCAGAAAATAGTCAGGGTTGGCAAGGATGTACTGAAATTGGAACCCTTGTGCATTGCTGCTGGGAACGTAAAAATGGTGCAGCCACTGTGGAAGGCAGTGCGGTGGTTCCTCAAAAAATGAAGCAGAATTACCTTATGATCCAGCAATTCCACTTCTGCGTATATGTCCAAAAGACTTTAAAGCAGAGATTCGAATAGATATTTGTCTACCAATGTTCATATAGCCAAAAGGTGGAAACAACTCAAACACCCATCAATTAATGAACGGATAAACAAAATGTGTTCTATACATACAATGGGATATTATTCAGCCTTAAAAAGGTACGAAATTCTGATGCAAGCTACCACATGGATGAACCTTGAAGACATTATGCCAAGTGAAATAAGTCAGATACAAAAGGACGAATACTGCATGATTCCACTGATGTGAGGGATCTAGAGTAGTCAAACTCATGGAGACAGAAGGTAAAATGGTAGTTTCCAGGGACTGGAGAAGATGGAAATGAGGAGTTATTTTTTTTTAATGAGTACAGAGTTTCAGTTTGGGAAGATGAAGAAGTCCTGGAAATGGATGGTGGTGATGGTCCCACAACAATGTGAATGTGCTTCATGCCACTGACCTGTACACACAGAAACAGTTAAGATAGTAAAATTTGTTATGCATATTTTACCACAATAATAATATATTTTTTAAAACCTTGGGAATTCTTAAATTGGTCCAGAGTGAGGTGAGCTGAGTAGTGGTGGGGGGCAGACACAAAGGTAAAATCGGGTCTGGAGGGAGCTCTCACAACCCAGGCCACTTGGGCCGTCCATGAGGGGGAAAAGAATGCCCAGCTTCTCTCACAATCAAAAGTTATGAAACACGTGTGGAACTGAGCTACCGTGAGCAGCGGCATACAACACAAACGGGAGGATTTCTGTCCCCCAAAATTGAGATGATAGAACAATCTGAAAGATTTTCAAATAACTGTATTTAAAATAACTAAGGAAATAAGCGGGTAGCTGAAAAAGGAAGAAGACAGACTTAGGCGGCGGAGTAGAGCATGGTGCAGGAGAGAATTAGGGAGTCCAGGAAAATGGGCTAGTCTGTGGGCAGGGCGGAGAGACTATTGGGGGAAAATCAGAGTGGAGGAGAGAAAACAGGGAGACCAGATCAGACCTACAGCCCAGGCCCCGGGCAGCTCTCCCAGCACGTTTAGCTGACGAAGCTGTGAGACGGGTGTCTTTCTTCTGTGGACAGGAGAACTTGGCGAATGCCCGACGGCTTGGGCTTGAGACAGAAATAAGGAGACTTAGAAGAAAACAGAGACTTCCCAGGGAGTCAAAGTGCTGCAGACCTGGCCTGGGAGGTGCTGGGCTCAGGACTGGGGAGGACACAGTTCTCAGACGCCTCCTGGGCAGAAGCAGGCACGGGTCCTACAGGCTGCCCTGGTGTGCTTGCCTCCATGGCCTCTGCCTGGCTCCTCTACAGCAGGGAAAAATAGCTATGTAGGCTCAGCACAATGGACAGCATTCACTCATTCAACAAAAATTTTACAGAGCTTCTCCATTGTGCCAGGCTCTGAGCCGGGTGAATAAGACAGAGCTGGTCCCCACTGTCATGAAGCAGGAGGCCCACCAGAAAAAACGTATAGCATTGAGGATGAGAGTGTGGGGCTTGCCAGCTGGGTGGCCTTGGGCAGGCTATTTCCCTGCTTGCTGGCCTCAGTTTCCTCATCTGTAAATTGGGTTTAGAACAGAACCTCCCTCATAGGATGGCTGTGAGCATTAAATGAGTTAGTACATGGATAGGACTTGGGGTAGTCCTGTGCTCATCAAGTTAGCCATTGTGAATGCGTTCGTCATTATTAGTATTATTATTACAGATGGGAGAACTTACAGGGCCTCAAGTTGTAACAGAGAAAAAATACAGCAGCCTAGCCTGGCTTTTCCTCTGGGAGAGGAGCACCCGTGGCCTGGGTGAGCTCGCAGCTGTAAGGGGAGGACACACACACCTCTGAGGGGCAGGGTCGCTGGTGTGAGTAGTGCAGGGGGGTGCAGACTGGGGAGCCTGAGAGGGGAGAGTGAGATGGGAACGGAGACTGGGAGGCTGACTGGAGCCAGCCAGAGGGTTTGGGGACCAGGGGCATGCAGCCAGAGAGCCCTGCTCCGCACGTGCACTGTCCCACGCAGCTCTCAGAGCCCTCGCCATGTGGGTGACCTCATTTACTTCTCATATGACCGCTCTGAGGTGGGTCTCAGAATCACCGCACACAAGGAAACTGATGCCCAGAGAGATAAAGTGATTTCCCCAATGTTGGGGGGCGGTGGGGCTGGGACAAGAGCCTGGACCTGCCGCTAGGGAGAGAGGGAGGTTGAGGCAAGCAGATGGGGAGAGAGAGGAGTGGAGGACAGGAGGTGAAGTGAGGCGAGAGGGAGAGGGAGGGAGAAATGACAGAATCAGACACATGGAGGATTGGCTGTGGTTTCCACGAACTGCGTTTTTATCTGTAAACCAGGACTGAGAGGAAATGTATATTTTCTTTTGCATTATTATCTATACGTATTTTAAATCGTTTCATTTTGAATAGCAGTATAACTCCACCCCAAAAAATTAATCCAAAAAGGGAGAAAAATTCCGCCTCTAGTATTGGCTTCTAGTCCTTGAGCAGGTGCTACTCCAAGTGTGGTCCATGGCCTGGCGCCCTTCTGCCAGATGTTCATTACCGTTCCTCAGCACAACAGGTGCAGAAAACTAGAGTGGGCATTGAGAAAGTCTCACAGCAATTTGACACAGTTGTTTTATGTCTACTGAATCTGTGGTTGAAGCAAATGGGGCTTATATTTTATATATCTGCTTTTCACTTTGTTTTTCTAATTAATTTTTTTAACTTTTTATTTTGAAATAATTATAGACTCACGGAAAGCCACAAAAATAACACAGAGAGTCCCATGAACCCATTACCTAACTTCCCTCAATGGTGCTATCTTAGATAACTGTGGTACGATATTAAAACAAGGAAATTGACATTGGTACAATACTGTTGACTGAATCACAGACCTTGTTCATATTTCACTCACCCATGTACGTGTGCGTGCATATACGTGTAGGTGTGTGTGGTTCCATGCAATTTGATCTCAGATTCGTGTAGGCATCCTGATGCAGCCAAGACACAGAACTGAAAACAACTCCCTCCTGCTAACCCTTCATAGTCTCACCCCCACCCCTAACCCTGTCCCCTGACAACCACAACTTTGTTCTCCATAGCTATAGTTTGGTCATTTCAAGAGTATTATATAAATGGAATCATATAGTGTACAATCTTTTGAGATTGGCTTTTCACTAAGCATAAATGCCTTTGAGATCCATGCAGGGTGTTGTATGTATCAACAGCTCTTTCCTTTACATGGCTGAGTAGTATCCTATGGTATAGATGTACCACAGTTTGTTTAACCATTCACTGGTTGAAAGACATTTGGGTTGTTTCCAGTTTTTTGGTTATTATGAATAAAGCTGCTGTGAACACTGTATGCAGAGTTTTGAGTAAACATGTGTTTTCATTTCTTTGAGATAAATGTCCAAGAAGACAATCACTAGGTCATATGGTAAATACATATTTAGTTTTATAAAAACTGCCAAACTGTTTTCCAGCTGCACTGGATGAGAGGTCTAGTTCCTCCACATCCTTGTCAACATTTGTGGTTATCTCTGTTTTCTATTTTAGCTGTTATCATGGGTTGAATTATGTCCCCCTAAAAGATATCTTCAAGTTCTAACCCCCAGTACCGAGGAATATGACCTTATTTGGAAATAGCGTCTTTACAGACATAATCCAGTTAAAGTGAAGTCATACTGGATTCATACTGGGCCCTAAATCTGATGACTGGTGACCTTATAGGAAGGCCATAGGATGATGGAGGCAGAGATTGGAGCGATGCAGCTACAAGCCAAGGAACACAAGGATTGCCAGCAGCCTCAAAGCTGAAAGAGGCCAGGAAGAATTCTTTGCTAGAGCTTTTGGAGGGGGCATGGGCCTGAGGACACCTTGACTTCAGACTTCGGGCCCCCGGAACTGTGAGAGAATAAATTTCTGCTGTTTTAAGCCACGCGGTTTGTGGTAATTTGTTGTGCAGCCCTAGGAAACTGACTCACCATTCTAATAGGAGTGTAGGGAGATCTCACTGTGGGTTTAATTTGCATTTCTTAGCGGATAAAGACGTGAACGTCTTTTCACGTGCTGATTTGCCATCCTCTTTGATGCAGTGTCTGTTCATCTGTCTGTTTCTAATTGGATTGCTTTGTTTGTTTTTTTACTGTTGAGCTTTGAGAGTTTTTTTAGTATATATTTTAGATATAGTCCTTTGATGGATATATGTTTGTCATTTATTTATATGGTGTTTTATAAAACTATTGGTTTGTGATGGACTGGAAATTTTACGAAAACAAACTGGTCCTTCACCACGGATCGTTTGAGAAGCACAGACCTAGGATCTTTTCTTTTTCTTCCCTTGATGAAACAACAGCACATGTAAAACGTTGGGTCCTGATTTTTTCCCAGATAACTTATCATAAATAACTTCTCCAACTTCCTTTGTATCTTTATAACTACCACTTTCGATGTTTGCAAGATATTCCCTAGAGTAGCTGTGCTGACATTGACTCAGCCAATTCCCAAGGTTAGACATCAGGTGATCGACCTTTGTGGGGTCTTATAAATAACTCTGAGTCACTCGCCTTTGGGCCACAAGGCTTTTTCTTATAATGTGGATGTTATTTTCTTTGTTTCCATTCTCACCGCTGTAGCTCAGCTTGCTCCTTTATTAGAATTTAAACGTCAGGCTCAGGCCAGATTGCTGGTTGCCACGTTCTATGTTCTCATGGAAACAAAAGGTCACCAGCACTGAATCCAAACCACCCGGAAGCCTGGCTTTCGCAGTCCCAGCCCCTTGATGGTACAATGATAGTGGAGCTGCTATGAAATTTCACTTTAGATCCACCCCGGTGAACTGCAAACCAGGGGTAGCAGGCAGTGAGAAAAACGGGGAGATCATTTTAAAGGACAGACAAGTGCCTCAGATAGCATCAGAGGACCAGTCTATTCAAAATGCTGAAAATAGACAGTTCTGAATCAGGGGGTCATAGAGAAGAAAATGCCAGGCCTCCTTTCCTCTCACCCATTGGATTCACGCCTCTTCCTCCGCCCCCTCACCTGGAAACTGCCCTCCTGCTTTTTCAGAACCGCATTTCAGGCAGCTGCAACCACAGTCTCCTTTCCTTTTCCCCTTTCTCCTTCTGAATCAAAGTTTTGCCCCTCATCTGGTTTACCTCATCCCTCGCACTCCCTTCAGCCCTAAGCAAGAGATGCAAGAGCTGCAGCTTGTCGTGGACCACCTGGGGAGGTCTGAACCTCGCCAGGCCTCCTTCTGTCTGGCATGGCTGGGAAGGAAAGATGAGGGGACTGATATGGGAATGGTCCCACCCAAAAGCTCGTCATTGCTGGCTTTATGGGGCTTATATGTGGGGGGGGGGTCTCAGGAGACTAGAAGTGTCTCTCGTTCCCCTCAGTGCCTCACGCTTTCCCGGTTTATGGAGCTGCTCCTTGCCTTTGCACCCCCTTACCCTCACCCCCAACACCTCCTTCTTGTCACTCCTGCATCAAACTGAAGGTGACACCTGTTCATGGAAACCCTGTAAGCCCCTTCTGAATTCTTTCTCCCTGGAGCAGTTTCAAGGACTCCTCTCCACACAGTCTTCCCCCTAAGATGGTGGGGTGTTGGGGGTGTCCCCGGGGAAGGGAGCCCACATGGAGGGGGCACCCGTCTCCTGTGAGCCAGGTAGGCCTGAGTTCCTGAGGGCACATGCCTTACTTGCCTGGAACCCACAGTGTCTGCCCCTCAGGGACGCTCTGGGAAGCCCACCTTCTCTGTGTGGTGAATTGTCTTTGTGTTTCTGGGTCCTGTCCTCCCAGAGAGAAGGAAAGCTTCCGGGACAGGGCCAGGTCTTTGTCCTCCTTGGACTCTCGAAGCCCAGCTAAGATGGGCCAGGATATAAACCTGGGGTGAGAACCCTTTTCTGAACAGGCAAGGAGAGGCAATCTGATTTGGTTTAGGTATTTTTTAATTAAAAAAAAAAAGAAATTTGAATGATTGAACACATTTAAAAATAAGAATGGTGGGCTTCAAACTTGACTCAGTAGATGAGACTAGTCTGTTAAAAATAATCCTTCCTTTTCTCCGTGACGGGGAAGGAGGGGGGAAGAGGAGATGGGAGATGGGGCCAGGAGAGGGGAGCAGAGGACAGTCACACAGAATGGCGCAGAGACAGACAGAAGGACAGGGAGGCTGGACGGGCACCAGAGGAAGGGAGAGAAAAAAGCCAAGAGAGCTGAGAGGCGGAAGCAGATCAGACCCTTTTAGGCTCTAATCCTGACTCATTCGCTAGCTGGACAAATGATCTACACCCTCACAGCTCACTTTGTTCATATGTAAGATGGATGATAACACCTGCCTCAGAGAATCACTGGGGTGATTCAGTGAAATGAAGGTCAAACACTTAGCTGTTTCAAATAGGTGGAAAGAGCAGGAGGCTCCGCCTCGGCCGGGGCTGAATGGGATCTGCTAATCTCCTGGTCTGGGGTCTCATGGTTCCAATAGGGCCTGAGGGCCTCTGAGAAGAGGACATCATCCTCACAGCAGGGACTGTAACGTATCGCCCCAAAGAGGAGGGCCTGGCTGCCCAGCCGACTCCAAATTTTAACCAGGCCCTGGCTCTTCATCGCCCAGTGGGGACGGAGGCTCCCTCGCCCCGCTAAAATGCCAAGCTCAGCCAATGCCCAAAGCCTGTGGCCGGGAGCCCTTGGCCTCAGCAGGGCTGGGCACCTGGCCCAGACCTCCCCTGGGCCACTGGCTTCCTGGAGCAGACAAATTCCTGACAGAGCACAGCTGTCCCAGGCCTCGCTGGGACTCTCATGGGACAAAAGCAGCCCTCTTTAGGCGTGTGGGGCCAGCTTGGCTCTGAAGCTGGAGTCAGGAGCCTGTGGGAAGGGGTCAGAACGCTGGGGGCTGTGGCTAGGCAAGCAGGAGGGACACCCAAGAGGTGTGTGCCACCAGCAGGAGGTCAGTCTGTGCGGATGTTTGTGCTTGACCCCGTCACAGCTGTCTGGAGGCCAGGAAACCACGGCAATGAGAACTAGAGAAGAGTGTCTATGAGGACGTAGGATGGTGGTAGCAACAAGAGATCAGAATGGCACACGTGGGACGGTGTGGATACCAGGATGAGGAAGGCCAGATGTCCCACAGCCAGTCCCCTTCCCCCAGTTTCCCAGACAAGAAATTCAAGCCGTTTTGGTTTCCTGCCTGTCTTGTACTCCGTCTCCGTCACAGTGTCCCTCATCCAGTCCATCTTCTTTAAAAATGCTTTTCCTATGAAATGCTTCAGGCATATAAACATATAGATAATAAGGGGTCGGCCCGGTGGTGCAGCGGTTAAGTTTGCATGTTCCACTTCAGTGGCCCTGGGTTTGCCCGTTCAGATCCAGGGCGTGGACCTATGTACCGCTCATCAAGCCGTGCTGTGGCAGGCATCATACATATAAAGTAGAGGAAGATGGGCACGGATGTTAGCTCAGGGCCAGTCTTCCTCAGCAAAAAGAAGAGGATTGGCAGATGTTAGCTCAGGGCTAATCTTCCTCAAAAAAAAATTTCTATATAGATGATAATATCACAAGCACCCACACAGCTACCACCTGGCTTCAGAGCTAGAACGTGGAGGCCCCCAGCATCCCTTCTCTGACCCTGAACACTCTTGCCTTCCCAGATGGTAACCTCCGTCTGAATCTGTTTGACATTTGCATGATTTCCATTGTATTTCAACTATACAGTCTCTATCCACACCCGATATGTAAATATTATTTTGTATGTTTTAAAACATCAGTGCTGTCCAAAGGAACTCTCTGTGAGGGTGGAAATGTTCTTTATCCACACTGTCCAACACTGTAGCCACTAACTGCATGTGGTTATCAAGCAGGTGAAATGTGACTAGTGATTAAGGAACTGTATTTGTTACTTTAATAAATTTAAGTTTAAATAGCCACATGTGGCTAGTGGCTACTGTGTTGGATAGATCCTTCTAAAATTTTTCTCTTTCTTTTTCTCTCTTTTTCGAGATTTCTTGAAGTCAAGGCACGTAGAGGTACCCTGCTCGTTTTCCCTGCTGTATAATAGTCTATTGTGTGAATACACAGCCGTCAATTGACCCATTTTCCTACTGATGGACCTTTGGGCTGTTTTCCTTTTTGTCTTCTAATACAAATGATGCTGCAGCAGTCCTCTTTGTACAATGTCTGTGTGTCTTCCCTGACTCCTTCAGTTCCAGCGGTGGACAGTCCCATGACCCTGAGCCCAGGTTATTCCGTTGCCTCCTGGCTGCCTGCCCCGCCTGGTCTCTGCCCCTGCGCACGCTCATTCTTCTCCTGGCATCCATCAGCCCACCCAGCCAGGCTCATGTTCTCCAACACCACTTTCACCTGGGTGTTTCCTTCTCAGGAACCTGATGGCTCTCATTGCCTGTCGCATCTGATCTCAACTCCTCTGCTTGGACCCAGGCCCCCACAACCTGGCCTGCCCCATGACTCCCTGTGTTTGCCAACCTCCTTGCAGTCTTCTGCATCATCATGCTGTTCTCACCTCTGTGCCTCATTTTCCATGTAAAGCAAGCATCCTCTCATTCTGGCATGTCTGTCTCCCTGCCCCTCCATGCTTAGTCCACTAATATATTGGAGGGTCCAGCTCAGGCCTCATTTTTGGGGGGCTAGTGTTTCATCCATTCAGGAAACACTCACGAAGAACTGCCCTCCTGGAGCTCACAGCCTGGCTTTCGCTGGTGACTTCATCTACCCCACTTTCCAGCTCTCTGCCTTCCTCTTGCAGCTCAGTATGGATGGAGCTCTGGAATCAAGAGAGGTGCAGGCAAGGTTGGGGTTCACCAGGAGTGAGGGGGCAGTTGTGGCTGGCTTCCTGGAGGCCTGGAAAGGGGACCTGGAGGTGGGAGGACCAACCTCAGTGCAGGTCTGGCCCTCATCTCACAAGATCACCGCCCTAGAGGCCCCGGAGTACGTGCTCATCTGAACACCTCACAAGAGACTGACACACATAGACAGGAATGTCCATTCATAGAATTACACTTCTCTCCTGGAGGTACACCACACGGGAAGCCAATTTTAGAAGGTTGCTCGGTGAGCAGGCAGGCAGAGAAAAGAGATGCTTGCTATAGAATCTGAGGCTTGTTGACAGGAATCAGGCATCAATGGCCTGGAGCACCATTGATGCAACAGGGGTAGGCCTGACAGGGGCCAGGACGCTTATGCCAACCACCTGGGGGGCCCTGTCTCCCCAGTCAGGCCATACAGCATCTGCCTCTAAGGCTCTCCTTTCTCTGGGCTTCCATTAATGGCCACTCTCCCCATCTGATGGGCACAATCTTGACATTAATGTTTCTCTGTGTTGTATCTCCCTTCTGATTTCAGTCAAGTCTGGGAACCATTTCTTCAGATGACTTTACGTTTCTGTTCTGATTTTGTATTGATTTATGGTTTAATTCTCAGACAGCATCTAACTTCCCAATGTTTAATTCTTAAAAAGCACCTTACCTTTATTCCCTGTGTCTCCTAACAAGATCATAAACCCTCAAGGGGCCAGGCCCATATTCTTTTCTTTAACCCCCAGGGCCCAAAGCTGGACATCTGGAGGAAGCCTAACACAGGAAGCCCTCGGTGCTTTGTCCAGCTCCGGACCGGAGATGCCTGGAGACTGGCAGGGCCAGCTGCCTGGCACTGAGGGTCCAGGCAGGGGTGGGGGTGCCTGGGGGCCAAGAGAATCTTCTGGGACAGGACAGTTCTCTCCGAGGCCTCCTGAGTATGCAGTCGGGCTGCACACCTGCGTAGAGTTTGCTCTTCAGCGAGGAAGGGATCTGTGCGGGTGGAAGGAGAAGGTGGGCGCCTCTGTCCATCCGAGCCACCTTAGGGAAGCAGAGGGCAGGAGAGAGTAGACGGCGACCGCAGAATATTGAGGGGTGTGGCCTCTAGAAGAGCAGGGGATGGGCTCAATTGAAAACTGTCCTGCGAACCCAGGCCAGAGAGGGTGAAGGAAAGCATTAAATGCTGGGAGTGAGCAAAGAGGATGAAGGTAGAGTACAGTGCGGGCTGAGAGGTGATACCCTTCAGGAGGTTTTTACAGAAGGTTCAGGATGGAACTGGGCTAAGGGGAGCCAGGGAGAGAACTACGGAGGGGGGCGGGGAGGAGAAATAGACAGTATTCCCAGCAACTTAAGAGGACTGGTGGTCAGGAGCACTGGATGGGTTCTCTCCTCCCAATTCAGCCACCAACTACGGGCCTCAGCTTCGTCACCTATTCATAAAAAAGGAGCGGGGCAGTCTGAGAATCCTTTGGGTCTGGTCCAGCTCTGGCCTTGGTGACTTCGAGGATGTCCACAGTGGAGGGCAGAGAGGAAACAGGCTGAGGACGGGAGGAAAACGGAGAGTACGCGTAGAGTACCTGCTGCGCAGGGAGAGCTGGTCCTTCACACACACGGTCTCAGGGGTGCCTCTTCATACTGACCTCTGAAGACAGGATTGGCTGCATTTAGCGATTAGGAAAACCAAAACCAGAGAGGTGAGTGGACCTCCCTGGGAGCCAGGACTGGGCTTCCCGCCACTCCTAGGCCTCCGGCTCCAACTCCCCAGCCCTTCCACCGCCGGATGGCTCCTGAGGGGCAGGGGGCCCTGTGTGCGGGTGTGTGCCCGAGCAGTTGGAAAAGAAGGGCTGTTAGTCTACTGGTTTTTCCATTAATGCTGTACTTTCTTACATTTACCAGGTTTTCGTTAACTTAGTTTTCAGTACTTTCCCTTGGTAGGGGTGGAAAATAAGGATTTTTTTTAGACAAGAGAAGATGGAATATGGTTGACAGTTAAGAAAATGTGACTTCCCGATGAGGACAGAGTGAAGAAGGAGAAAGTCGACTCCAGGTCAGGAAGGGAAGGAGAGAGTCTCAGCTGTCCACCTGGGGAGGAGAACCTCAGTTACGAAAGAGCAAGAGTGGGGCTTTTGTGGCAAGCACTAACCGGATTGTGTGAATTAATAGTTTGTTAATATGGTAGAATGTTAACCTTTGTTAGATCCTAGTGGTGGGTACGGATACTGTTAGAATTGAGAATCTACCCAGATTATACAGAAGCAAAGGTCTGGTCAGAGCTGCCACATTAAGCATGAGACACTGAAAAGAAATAGCACGATAGCTACACAGATACACGGAAAAACGAATGATAAAAGAAAGGAACATATGATGGATGGAAACTAGTCTAGAAGAAAATTTAATCCAAGGAACTAAAAAAAAAATTCCCTTAGCATTTTGAGCTATAGAAAAATTTAATAACAACATGAAATCAAGAAAGTAAGAAAAGATGAAATGACAGAATGAGATCAAAAGGGAACTGAGAGCACTTTTATAAATCTAACACATCAGAAATAACAAGAAACTGAATAGATAGAGCTAAAAAGTACTTTGATTTAGAAAGAAGGCTTGAGATAATCATGGTAAGAAAGACAAGTACTAAAAAGAGAGAAAATTTACAAAACATCAAGACAATGAAACACATAAATATAGAATCTGAAACAGAACCTAACAAATGGAAAAGAAAGTAGTAAGGAAGAAAATACAAGACATTTTCCCTGGAGTGAAGAATGGACTTGCACCTCAAAAGAGCACACTCTGTTCCAGGAAAAACTGATAAAGAACAAGAAAGATAGAATTCTTCAGGCATACAGATTAAAAAAATAAAAAAGAGGAAGAAGGGGCTGGCCCACTGGCTTAGCAGTTAAGTTCGCACACTCTGCTTCGGCAGCCTGGGGTTCACAGGTTTGGATCCTGAGCACGGACCTACACACTGCTCATCAAGCCATGCTGTGGTGGCATCCCACATACAAAACAGAGGAAGACTGGCACAGATGTCAGCTCAGCGGCAATCTTCCTCAAGCAAAAAGATGAAGATTGGCAACAGGTGTTAGCTCAGGGCCAATCTTCCTCACAAAAACAGAAAGACAGAAGGTCACGTTCATTTTAAAAGGGATTCTTAGACTGGCCTCAGTTTTGTTCTTACCAATAGTCAATGCTGCCAAATGACAATGGAGAAATATCTCCAGAGTTCTGAGTAAAAGAAAGTGTAGTGCAAGAATATTTTACTCAGCCAAGTTGTATTCAAGTATATTAAGACCAGAGAAACATTCTTAAACACAGAAAATACAGCATTCATTAGCCATCCTTGAAAAAATGATGAAATTCAGCCAATCAAGAGTTTAAAAACAACTCAGGAACGAAGAAGTGATGGTAAAAGTACTGGTAGTTGAGTCACAAATTAGATTACATATAAAATGAAGGCTACATAACTGTGAGAATTATGGTTTCAGAGCAGAAGGAAATGCACAGACTTTGACAATATCAATAGAGGTATAATTAATAGAAATTGGGAAGAGGGAGAGATGAGGTGGGAGAAAGAGCGAGCCACTTCCTCATCTTCAGAGCCTTGAACCATATCATCTGAAAAGGAAACTTTATTAGGAACAATTCTAGTTTCTTAATGTTTCTCATAAAATTAACTTCAGGGAGATCTTTTAGGAACTTTCGTGGAGAACAAATGTCTACTTCAGTTTCTTTTTCTTCTGTAGATTCACAGAAAGTTGATTTAGTACTTTTATTTTTTAAATAGCATGACTGGTCCCATTTTTAATAAAAGCACTTCTGTCCAGCCTTCTAGCTAGAAATACCCTTGAGACACCTAGAATGCTGTTCACCTAATGTTAGTAGTTACTCTGGGTGGAGCTTTTCGTAAGATTATCCAAACTGTCTTCAATTCTTTATAAGAAGAAAGTATCATTTTTACAAAAATAATAAAGTCATTATTCTGAAGAAATAAGATTGGTGAAATATCTGTCTTCAACCTGGTGTCTGGAGGCCTGTCAGTTTGATTTACTAAGAAAGCTTAAAGGATATGTGTCATTTTGGAGGAATGTGCAGTAATAAACTGGAATTCAAACTGAGCAAAAAAGGACAGACTGAAGTTCAAAAATATCATCATGGGACAGGACGTCTAACTTCTAATTAAAAACAACCTGGACGCCACTTGGGCTATAGATTCAACACAGTCCCATTCAAAATTCCAGCCAGTTATGTTGTGGCTATTGACAACGACTCTAAAGTATATATGGAAAGAGAAAGGACCCGGAACAGCCAACTCAATGCTGAAGAAGAACTAAGTCACAGGACTGACGCTACTCGACTTCAAGACTGACTATAAAGCTACAGCAAACAAGACAGCGTGGTGTTGGTGAAAGAAGTGACAAATAGGTCAATGGAACAGAAGAGAGAACACACTGTATAAAACTGTGTATATAAAAAAGAAATTACACAAAAAATATGAACACATAAAAATGACTTAAATCAAATCTGCATTGAGTTGAGTGCCAAGAGTGGCCCTGGTGGCAGCTGGGGTGAGCCAACAAGGGGGCCTGGCTGTCCTCCTGTGAGAACTGAGGACATTCACAGGTGAGGCGACACAGAGGGTATCTGGATCATGTGCAGCCAGTGAGAAGGAAAAAGGCGTCCAGGGTCTCGTTTGAACTCTGCACAAAGTACAGGGACTGGGGAGGGTATTAACAAGAGGCCTGAGACTTGAGAATTCATGGGAACAGGAGATCAGAAGCCACTGTGGGCAAAGGGCTGGAATGCAGATAAAAGAGCCTGAGCACAAGCGAGCACAAAGCTGGGTAAGAACGTTCGAGATGACCAAGCCCAGGCAGGGACAGGTGACCATGAGGAACACAGAAGAGCCCCATAGGCCTACCTCATGAGTAGGATGTGGTTAGAAGTCTCCTGAGGTATGAAAACTGGAAATTAAAGAATGACACCAAGCATAGAAAAGTTCTTATCAACCAACATACACACTTTTAATTGCAAAAAGTAAAAACTTTCATTACATAAAACTTTAATTTACATACATTCTTCACATGGTGGAAGTTTTTACAAGTTTGCAGCACATGAAGTGACCGTCAACACTCGACACGGAACACATTTTAACAGCTTAGCCCATTCGGAGCATGCGTGGTTGGGACAGGTGTTGCCACAGGCCCGTCACACCTGGTTCCCTGAAGACGACCTGCAGCTGTCCCGGGAGCAGGGAAGAGGCCCAGCACTGAGTTCCTGGCTTACCTCTGCCTCTCCATCTTCTCCCCCAACCCAGGCATTAATGACCTTTCCACAGGAGGGAGGGAGGGGCAAGAGACCACAGCTGGCATTTTTCTGAGGGTGAAACTATGGAAAGGAGCTTGGAGAGCAGGTTGCCCATGATGAGACTGGAAATTCTCCGGGCATGCCACGTGTCTGTCTGCTCCTGTCACCAATTCTCATAGATAAGTGACAGTTTGTTCCTGAAAGGGCTGAAAGTGCTCTGAGGGCCTGAAGTCCGAAGGCTGGGACGCTGCTGATCTGTGAGTGAAGGTGGCTTCACAAGATGACTTCCCCTACCCCACAGAGCTGTCGTGAGGAGTCACGAGGTAAACTGAGCCTGGCACAAAGCAGATGTCCCGACTCCCTAGTTTCTGTTTGAAGCTCAAAACTACACTGGCTTCCCTCCTCTGCTCGGGTGTTTGCAGCTGTGGCTCACTCTTGGATGGACGCCAGCTGACTGACAGACACACTAAGCGCAGGAGGAATGGTCTCTGGGCCAGCCCTACCACGTCTGGACAGTTCCAGGCCTCCACCTGGAGTTACATAACGTTTCTTCTCTCCACTATTCTGAAAAGCTCTAGACATGTCATGGTCTCTAGGGAGAAAAAATGACTGATGTATTTAGCTCTAATGCTTAAATTATGCAGGGCCGGGAAACCAGACACTAAGGGACCTGGACAACAGACAAACTGGCTGGAGAGTTTCTCACCAAGGCCAGCACTTAAAGTCATACTTTGTCCAGGGGGGTGGACTCAGATGTGGCGCATGAGAGGGAGAACACCTGTCCATCTCCTCTGAGATGCTTCTGTGGAAGAAGCTGCTGGATATCGGGAGGCTGGGGGTGAGGAGGCCAGGGGTATGCACGCTGATGGTGATGCAGCACATTCCCAGAGCCTCCCGCTTTTCATCGGCTACAGGGCTACCTCCCTGTGAGAAGTTAGCTTTATCTTGCTACAAGCACCTGCACCTTCTAGCCTCCTGGCCCTGACGTGCATCGGCTCTGTATACAATGTGTGCAGGTCCAAATACACAGAGAATATCAACCTAAAGTACTATTTTAAGCACATCTCTGGAACTCCCTTCCTTCAACCGATTTCAATTGAGGGTGCTGGGTCACCACTGAAAGTCAATGAGTATAGGCCTTGTGAACACAGGAGAGTTTCTCTTCCATCGCTAGGAGAGCTCAAAAGCCTAAAAAACCCTGTAAAAGGTAGCCAAGATCGCCTCTCTCCAAGCAACGAGACATGCGCTTTCGCTGTCTTTCCCTACAACTTGGCCTTCTCCTGCTGGGCAAGGAGAAGATAAGAAGCGAACATCTGCTTTGAGGTTCTGAATGTTCACCATGGAAGCCACTGGTTAATAACCAAACTCTCATTCTAGACTACATGAAAATGATTGAGGCCATCGCTTCCAGCTAAGAAACTTGAGATTTTATTTTAAAATAACTGTTCCTACTCAGAGGTCTAGGCTGAATTTTGGAAGAAGGGAACAGAAAACTGAGAACTGAAAAACAAGTGATGTAAACTCCAAGGGGACCCACAACTGGAATTGGGCAAAGTACCTCTTTTGGTCACACAGCTGGAAACATGTGGTGACAGGAAAATGGCTGGACACAGCTGTATTCCAGCCACACTCACTCTTAAACAGTTTTCAAATGCAGAGGGAAAAAGTGAAAGGATTTTTATAAAAATCATCTGGTTAGATCCCTCCTTCACTTCTGTCCAAGACAGTTTTGAAAGCAAACCTGAAGCATTCTGTCCCTCGGTTCTGCTCCGCCATGGAGGTGACTCGAGTCACTTAACTCCACATTTTCACTCTCAGGCCTCAGCCTGTGCAGCAGCAGGAAAGCACACGCTGTGGGACCCACTAGCAACCCAGCCACAGTCAACTGTGGCGAGCCCTAGTGTCCTTACTTTAAAGTAAGGATCCAATACCTCCTTTACAGGACTGAGGAAGGATTAAAGGAGATCATGTATATTGAGGCACTCTAAGTTGGGATGGACTGGACAAATGTCATTCTTCCTTTCTCTCAGAAAACGAGCCCAAATCTGCCCATTTCATAAATTGTTTTGTATTTCATCAAATGGGTAGATTTTGTTTTCATAAGCCACTGTTACTTTATTCCCTCCCCTCCCTAAAAAGATTGAGAGTGGGAGAGGATAGGCTCTGCCTCTTTTTACAAGCCAGAACAGGGGTGGTGTCTGTTCAACACTTGACTCCTGGAGACCTCAGGACATCTGGACATAAACGCTTCAAACTGGTGCAAAGCATCCTTTCTCCCCTGAGAGACGATTTCTGGAGAAAGGCATCTCTGCTCTGGGAACCTGCAAGAAAGTGAACCTAACCCACGTGTGGAAGTCACTGCCATGTCACCTCTTAGCAAATTTACGAGCAAATTCCCTTCTTAGAGCCCTGTGGTTTTGTTCTTATTGCGGTGGTGGAGGTCGGGAGTTGGTTAGGTGGTCCCAGCATGCGCCCCAGCCCTGCTCCCTCATCTTGATGACTCTCTTTTCCTCACTGGGTCATACGGAGGGACTTCTGCTGCTTCCACGGAGGAGCCGAGAGGTAAGGGAGCAGCACCCGCACACAAAGCCTTGGGTGCCTAGAAGGGGACTGGCTGGCAGCCCCAAGCCATTCCTGTGGGGCTGGGCAGTGGTAGACTCTGCTCATCAGAATTACCTTGAGAAGAAGGCAAATTACTTCTAAGTAACCAACAACTAAGAGCACAAAGCCCTGTGGAGAATTTCCCCCTCGGCATAGATCTGCACTCAGTTGTCAACTGGAGAGACTGTAAATAAAATAAGCAGCATGGCACAGCAGGCTCTGCTTGTCTGCTGCCGTACCATTCTTTGTTGAACTGCAGACAGCTCGGGGGCGTAAAGGACGTCCTAGGGGATGCCTCAGAACACCACTGCGTGCAAGGGGTTCTTAGTCGGCAAGGCTGTGAGGTGAAATGGGTATTTATGAACATTTAAGGTGTGAAGGGCAGGAGCGAAATGGGTAAAGAACACAAAGTAATTCACAAAAACAAAACAGAAATCTCAATCAGCAAAACAGTCACTTTGCTTCTAAGGAACTCTCTCTCTTCTTCACCCAAAGGGCCTCACTGGAGAAAACTTCGAGAAGCCTCTCAAGAACTTGTTTACACAGAATCCTTCCATGTGTGCAGCGCCCATAAGGACACTGCAAGGGCTCTAAAAGCTTGCACAAAGCTGGCCTTGAAATGATCCCTCTGATTTAAAAGCTCTTAAATCCTAACTGCTTAGCAAGCCTGACTTTTATATGTACAAAAAGTTTTGTTTTTTCTGTATTCATCCACACAAGGCGCTGATTCTTTCAAGGAGAAATTCCCTCAGGTACAGTTCATCTCAGCTTCACTCGAGCTGGCGGAGGAGGCTGTTTCTACCCAGAGCTCTGTGAACCCGCCCCGGCTTTCACGAGCCCACAAACAGGCAGTTCAAGCGCCCGAGGACCCCACTGCTGCTCACGCGATGTGGAGAGAAGGGGCCTGGGACAAGGTGCAGGGGCGCCTCAGGGATGAAGAGGACCCCCGAGGAGTCGCACCCCTCCCTCACCACCGTCTGCCTCTGGGCCGTAACTCTGACACAGACACTTCCTGTATCCATTTGATTTCCACAGTTCAGAACCACAGCGGCATTTGTTTTTTCTTCATCTTGGCGATGGCATGACCAGGGGCCAGATATTTAACAATGTCGATAAAAGAGTAATAAAGAAAAAAAAGGGAACAAGAAAAGAGTGTCCATATTTACACCTTTTGATTAATACATACTAGAAGCACTTGGGGAAAACAATGAACATACTGAATCATCCAATCAAAACAACATAGTTTTATATTATTACAAACAATAAAAATACCTCACCTTGTTTTCCGGTACAAAGAGAGAACTCATTCTAAGACAGAGGATCACATAGCCGCACACCCAGCTGGCAAACACTTCAGGGCTGGAACTCCTTCCACAACCACATTACAACATCAGCTTGACACATCTGTAAAACATCTTTCCTGCACAAAGTCGGAGCCTAAAGATCAAACCCAGGGAGGCACCCTCTGCCCAGCCAGCACTCTAACTCATCCCCTCTGAGGACACTTGGGAAAAGCAACACAGTTGACAGGAGCAGTGCTGCCTCAGCAGGAAAGGGCTCTGGCCCAGCCAAGGGAGCGGGCAGGAGCCCGACTTCTGAGAAACCATCCAGACAGGCCAGGAAGAAGGGAAAGGGAGTCAGGGAGGCATAAGAATCTGATCAAATGGAGCAGAGTGACCTCTGGAATCACGATTTCAGTTCTAATCAGACTCCAGTCTGGCATCGCTGAGACTCCAAAAGCCTGGACTCTGGGAAAGAAGTGCACTTCTTGAGTGCAATTTGAGGTTATTTGATCTCTTTTTACGGGTTCTAGATTCTGTCCTGCTTGGGAAACTGCAAAGACTTCTTTAATCAGCCATTACTTTCCAAAAATTATAGCATAGTGTGGCCAGGAAGACAGGACAAGCAGGCTGACCTCGTAAAGGATGGCTCTGAAGTCAGGACCTGATGACTGCCCTCTCCGTGGCAAAGGGGCCAGCAGAGGGGATCATGTCATGCAAGTGAGGGCAGGCACCAACCTTGCTCCCTGCCTGAAGGGCAGCCTCAAGGCTGAGGCGCCAAAAGGCCTGGAAGAGCTTGGTGTCTGACAGATGGGTATTGGCCAAGCCCTGGCCACGCAGTTGGGCTCGAAGAGTCGGGAGGGCTGGGCTCTGGCCACTGCCTCTGGCTCACACACATGCACAGGGCAGGTGACTAAGTAACCAACCCCTGGAAAGTGGTTTCATCGTTTTTGTTTTTATTTCCCCCCTTTCAAGTAGTCTTCAGCTCTCAAAGCTGTTCCTCTATATAGTTCTGTTTCCTATAGTTCTGACAGAGTGGTTCCATCGCAGATGACCAAAGGCTGGGCCCCTCTGGCCACAATGTAGACCTTCCAGTGGGTGGCACCGGCATAGCCTTGAAGGGAAACAGCAACAGGAAAGCACATGAATGTCAGGTACTGGGCATACTTTTGGGCACGAGCAAGGGATGTCGGGCGGAGCTGTACTCAGGGCACACCCACAGAGTCAGAGGCAAATCTTGCTCTGAGGCTCTTTTAGCTCTCCTGGCATAAATACTCGCAGTTATTATCACTCCTCTCTGTAACCTGACATCCAACGGGAGCCACTCTGAACCGGGGCACTTCATCTCCACCCCTCATCTGGGTAAGTGAATCACAATTCAGCAGGTTTACCAAGGCAGGCTGTTCTGGATGAGGCTGGCGTTGGGCATCAATTCTCAGAGCTATCTCATCTTTATCAGCAAGAAGACAGAATGAGTTCTGAGGGGAGCAGGACTGCCTATCTAATTCTCCTGAGGTTATCTATAACATGGTCTCATCACAGAACATCCAGATTAACTGAAACCAGCATTTCCTAACTGTATTCTGCAAACGGTATCATCCCATAAGACATTTCAAGGAAAATGGGTTCCATGGTCAAGTAAGTTAGAGAAACATGAGGTTCCTCCAAGGCTTTTTGGAGCCTTTGTACACGAATGTGCACTATGTGTCGACAAGACAAGCATTTCCCAAAGTCAAGTGACCCAAGGAGCCCTATCTGCCAAGGGCCCTTTCCAAGGGGCTCCTGTTCCCACCCCTGGGGTCATGAAGCATTGTTTAGGGAACATTGGCCTATATGATATGAGTGAGCAGGAAGGTAAACTTAAAAACTCTAACACTTCAATAATCTCCTGATGGAAAATGTTCTAGAGTATGATGTACCCTACCCATCTTTAAACTGAGAGCACTGAATTCAATTTAACCTCTACCTGGCAACTCAGGAAAGGTCACTGTGAGCAGGTGTGTGGGCTCACCAGCGTCAGCCTCTGATGCCTGACCCCGACATCATTTTTGAAAACACCTCCCATCACTGGATTTCTGGTGATCTGTAACCCTGTCCTCTTTCCCTCAACCTTCATAGGACAATGCTTATTTTGTCAAAAACCATAGAACTTACTTGTCACAGGGCCATTCTTAAGGGTCCCTGAGGTGCTGGAGCTGCTGTTTGTCCTACGACCACTGCATTATTCTCCTCCACTGTCAGGGTCTGCTTTCCTGTCCTCACTTTAACTGTGGTGGCTGCAGCCGTTGCTCCTATTTCTGCCTCTGCTCTAGGCACTCACCGTCCTCCCCACCCCGGTTCTTCTCCCTGACCTGCCCTCCTCCTCTTCCATCCATTCTCCCAGCCCTTCCCCACATTCCTGTCATGTGGCTGGCCTTCCACGGACACTGCCAACCACAGGGCTCCTTTCCTTCTGGTCAGCAAACTGGACAGTCACAGCATGGCACGTATCACGCTCTGGATTTTAGGTGATTCTGGACTATCCCCACCAGCTTCTGATGCTCAAAGCTTCCTTGATCACTGACGGTCACTCATTTTTTCCTTTTTCTCTAATTCTCTAATTGGCATTCTGGATGCTTGTAGGAGCTGTAAACCTGGAATCTAGATAACTAAGGTGTTTCTGCAGTTGTTTGAATTGTCAGGCATTTGTCGAACATAAACAGAAACTTTTTCAAGCACAACTGCACAGTGCCGACCCAAAATGCCACAGAGACTTGAGCAGTAGTCAGCCTTGATGGAAGGCTCACGCTACTACAGGAACACAGGTTCAGAACAATATCTACTCAAGAACCTCTTTTTCGCAGTAATCCCCAAACGCCAGGCCAGCTGTGCTCCATTATCAGTTAATATTTCCTTTGAGCGTGACTTTTATTTTTCCATTTTTAAACTGAAATAAAAGTTATGTAACTTGGATTAAAGCTTGGCGTAGTTTACAGTCTGCACGATACATCCAGATGAGGTGAGAGGTTTCTAGGGACTAAGGTCTTCCAAATGGGTAAAATTAAAAGAAATCAATTGGAAAACCAATCTGGGCTCTGCCAGAGACTCCAGGCCTCCCCTACGTTTCGTGAGGCAGGAAAAACGAGGACGATGGTGACACTTGCTGATTTATTTGCTTCTGTCATGAAAACTCTACTATGAAACTGATTGCTAGCGACAGCAATTGATTCAAACTTGTTTCTCTGGAATGGACTTTTAGAATATAAGGCACAAAACAAGTCACAGTTGGGAAATCACTGAGCCAAGGGTGAGTCAGGACCGTGTGGCTGTGACTTTGCTGTGGGACCCACACGGAAGGTTATATTTCCTTATGTGGCTTGTGCTCTTACATACTGCTTGCACTGTTTTAATGGCAAAATGGGCACAGAAAGGGTTTCCTCGAATCAAGAATTGTACCTCCCCTGACTTGACTCTGTTAAAGGAGATGCTTAAGACTGGATGCTCTGCCTAACTGATGGTGGGGCCTTGGGATGGTCACCTCTCCTCTCTGGGTCTCAATCTCCTCATCTGGAAGATAAGGGATTGCGCTAAATATTTTCCAGAATCCTTCTAACTTGAAATTTCTAAGACCAATGGACAGATGTATTCTAAATGTATATACAACAAGACATTTCTCTCTGCCACATTTTCTCATTAGTGTTCCATCTAAGCATGAACATTGATTCTGCTAATAAAATAATGCTATTTTTGACTCTCCTTAATTGAAACTTTGTGAAGGCAATATTTAATTCTTAGAATATTTTTTGAGTTAAAAACTAAAAAGATCCTGTAGCTGACCTTGCCCCTCAGTGGCCCCACTTACCAATATCCCCTGGCTCTAGTGGCATCGCCACAGACTGGCAGTGTCTTCGGCATTGGAAGGGAGGGATGAGCTGCAGCATGGCCTCGCCACTGCCGATGGTAAACAGGTCATGCATCCTATGCATCTGGAGGAGAAAGCAAGTGAGAAGAAAAGGAAGGAAAAGAAAACAAAGTAAGACTCAGGGGGGAGATGAGTACACAAAAGTCTATACACATATGGCTCTGAGTTTCCCAGCAGCCTAAGCAAAGAGGAAAATGGGACCAATAACACCATTCACAATTATGTCCAAAAGAAAAAAACAAACTAGTCTCTCCCAAGCATGACATCTCCCAGTACTGAGATCAGGGTAAAATCTCTTCTATGGGTCCCCCTAAAGAGACACTGTGTGATTTAGTGGGCAACAGCCTCAACAACAGCCCTATCACACATATGGCATGAGCGTCATAATTCACAACTATTTCTAGCTACAGCTTCAAAGTAGGCCGAAGGCAAAATATCTAGCTGCAACTTAACAAAAGCCTAGCAGAGGCCAACACATGGTGGTCTAAGTGTGCAATCTTCTGAGGGTCTGATTAGATCCAGACATTTTAGAGAAATAGATGGCTTGCATATGCTTTGGGAAATGTTCTATGGAATATGATTTCTTACTATCAGGATTTTGATAAGAATTGAACAGCAGCAAGTTCAAGTTTACACTTTATGGCAGGACCCAGGTAAGCAGATATGTCATGCTACTGACTAAACTAATGACAGTAAGAGTGGCCTCTGATTTTGAAAACTAGAGACAACCAGGATATGCACCCGCACGGGTAACTAATGCACTTCAGAGGGCATACTACTGCCACCACCAGGCATTAAGTGCAACATCCTTTGTGCCAGGCAGAGCTGTAAACCCTGGGGTTGGGGTGGGATAAAGGGAGAAGCTGGTCTTGCTCAGGTTTCTCTTCCCACCTACATGGTAAGAGAAGGCCCTAGGGCCTCCCCTCCTCTCTTCTCCCAGCCCCTGCCCTTGAGAGAAATGCTTTATATGCCCATATAAAGCAGGGGTCAGAAGTCTGATACCCTGGGCCACGTCCTGGTTTTCTCTTCACTACTCAGGGCCTCCAGAGCCTTGGGTTTTGGCCCCATTGTCTCCTGTCCCAAACCGTGGTCTCTCTGTTGTTCCCATAGGCCTTGGCCATGACTCTGTTTCCATAGCAACACCAGAGCCATTTCAACTGCTGCTGTAGTGACAGGAGGAGGACTGGTGTCTTAAGCTGGCATGCAATGGACTGGTACTAACATTGGCACTGACACCTGCAGTCTTGAAAAGAAACCCAGAATACCAAAAACAACGTCTCTCTCTTTCATATAGGTCTGAAAGGGGGCAGGACCATGTTCCTCTACACCCAGGATGGGAAGAAACAGACAACAGGATGGAGCGGGCCAGCTACAGCTGGCAATATTGTGGAGGGGGTGAAGTGGGCCTGGAGCCCCTCACCTCTTCCCCCAGGGCCTCTTAACAATCAGATCCCCACTTCTTATCTTCTATCCCAAGGCTGCCTCTTGGATTCTGGGCCCGGAGATTTGTGACTGTACCAGGGTCTAGGGCCTAGGGATGTGGACAACAGGGTGGAGTAACAAGGCTGTGAGGAAAGGAGAGCTTGGGCCAGGGTGGGGAACAGATGCTCCAAGAAACCAGACTCTCAGGATTTTTGCCTATTTGCACCACTCCCCTTTCCAAAACATCCTCGAGAACCACAAGATGACTTTGATCGGTGTCTGAGTAACTTTGTGTTTACCCTTTGGCTGTGCTCCTTGGTGTCGCTGCTAAACAGGCTGGTGAAATTAACTTCAGATTCAAGTGCAAAAACCAAAATAAAGATAATGGCCTTCACCCAGAATTATATCACAATTATGAAGATGAAATCATATGAGGGCCCCGAGTTTTAGCCAGCGACAGCAGGATAAACGTGTTTAAAATGTGAGGCAAGAGCCCAGCACCTCCACCCTACTGCTGGCAGACAGAAGTTCTTACTCCTAGACAAAATTATTGTTTTTATAGGCTTTGAAATTCCTTTAACACAATTCAGCAAATTTGGAGCCAAACAATAGTATCAGGAGGTTGAAGACAAAGCCCAGAGTTGGTAGGGATCACTGTTTGGGAAATTTAATTTTTTTACAAAGGAAAATTCATCCTTTTAATTCCTCCAAACCAATCCAGGCTCAAAAACCTTCCTCAGGAATGAGGCTCAACAAAAGAGCAATTCAGAGAAAAGTAAACAGACATAAACAGAAGTAAACGCAGGCTCTGGGGACGTGGCTATGGACCGAGGTCAGAAGTCGGTGGTAGAAGGGTTTCCGTCCAAACTGAGCTGCCTGCCTTTGGCACATGCATATCAACCTTTTTGTCCCAAATCCTCTCCAGGCTGCCAAGCTTTTTGCATTTCCAGTTCTCTACCTGAAGTCTCTCATTTGTTTATTTCTGGGGAAAGCCAATCTGGGAGGAGGGTGTGGAGAGAGCCCTATTAACCTGCTGTGCCTGTGGGCAAATCATTTAACCTCTCTGGGGCTCAGGTTCCTTATCTACAAAATGAGTGAACCAGACTACTCCTTTACATACTATTCATTTAAACTGCATGCTTTCTACTTTGAGGGAGGAAAGTCAGGTGAACTGCAGGCTCACCTCCCTTCAAATTTCAGGATTCTACTTCCTTTAATGTAGAAAAGTAGCTTGCCCCCAGGTGTTATCAGCAGGAAACAGATCTGCAGGTAACTAGACTTTCTGGAAGCATGCCTTCATAGAAGGGCAGGCCACTGCAGGTCTCCCGGCTGGCTACAGGAGGGGAGATTTTAGATTACATGAGTGTTCCCCCAATTCACCCTCTAAGTTGACATGCAGGTAAGGCCTTGATACGACATCAGCCCAGGACCCAAATGAGGTCTCAAAATTCGAGACCCAAGTCCTCTCAAAATTCCCTACCTTACTCCCCATGCTAGGTTCTGGTTGAAGAAGAAAGCACTTTTTCAAGGAGGCATCTTTTGGAAATGGCAGGGAGGAGAAAACAGGAAAAAGCTCACGTAAAATGTGGGATCTGTTCAGAGGTCTTCTCCTGTAAAAATACGAAAGAGAAAAAAGTAATTAAACTGGGCAAGCCAGCCGCCCTTCACCACTACCGGAGAGCTGAGCAGGGTGGGAAAACTGTGGGCGGGGTGGAGAGGGAGAATATCAGGACAATGCCTTAAGTCTGCGGTCCATAAAGAACACTCACGACAAATCAGTTAACTGTATCATGTACGCACACACACACACTCTACAGCCATGATTTGTACACGTGGGTGGGATGTTTATAAAATCCAGCTAAAACAACACAGAAGAAGGAAAGAAACAATCCATTCATTCTATCTTGGAAAAGAGGCTGAAATAATAGCAGGCCAGGCAGGAGACGGGAAGAAGGGAGGAGGAGGGGGGGCAAAAACCGTGAACTTTCCTCTGAGGTGGAGCAGCATGCGGTACGAAGCCTGACCAGCTCGTTAAACTGAGTATTCAACCATGCAAGTGAACGGCAAATTTAAAGAAAGGTGGAAGCATCAAGAAATTATCCATCAAAACCAACTTTCTCTTTTGGAATGGTTCTAGATGGAAACTGGCTTTCCTTTTCTTTCTAGAGAGCAGCCTTCACCTCAAGAAATGGACCAAGTCTTCTATAATATAAAGGAAGGACAGGGAGACAGACCTGGGTTCCAGTCCTGCCTGGGTGACCTGAAGCAAGGTACTTAATCTCTCTGATTCCCACTTTTCTGATCTGAAAAATGACAATGATAATTCCTACCTCCCAGAGCTATTACAAGCATCAGCAACGAACAACAGACACTAAGCACCAAGGGATCAAGAGAAATGAAGTTTCCTTTCTATTCTTCATGCTCTCTTTAGCCCTCAGTGCTAACGACTCATTCTGCATAAACACAAATACAAACCCACACTTAGAAATAGATTATGATTTTCTTAGGTAATGTTGGTGTCCGCTCCTGGTGGCGTTCCTTTTGACACACCTCTCCCACTCACCCCCTTTCTCTCCTCACTGGTTTTCAACAGTGAGCTCCTGAGAATCATCTGACTGGAAGCGTGTACCGAAAAGTGCTCGCATGGTGCCAGGCTCACGGTAGGGTCTCAGCAGTGCTCCTACTGTTTTGACATTTGGTCGGCCCACTTTCTACACACAGGCTAAACACCCCTTTTCACACTCACCACGGGTAAGGAAATGGGAACCATCGCTCAGGAAAGCAGCGCCACCACTTGGCGAAAAAGCCTTCGGTGAAGCCTTCTGTCGCCTCAGGATACTGGCACAGAAAATGCTGAAGCTCCTCAGACAACAGGGGTTGTTCCGTCTTCATAAGGCAGAAAACAAAAGCAAAGCAAAACACAGTTACTTAGCAGAAACGTCAGAGCTCGATGTTTTCCAGCCATTACACAAGTAATCCCTCAGTGAGGAATCAGGCTCCTTGCTTACCTTAATCACCAGAGGATGGAGTCTCTCAAACTTCTTCGGGGTATCTTCCAGGAGCATGACCTTGAGGGGTAATTTCTGGGCACAGCCAGTGCAGTTGGCAGGGATGGGGTCCGACTCGTTCTGCTCACAGTCGTTTGTTCCCCAGAGGTCAAAGTCTGCGAGAGGAAGGGATACGGAGAGAACAGGTGCAGGAGGAGCACGGCGGGTAAAGCCCGGAGCCCCAGCATGAAAGGGAAAGGAAAGACAGTATAGGACCTTTTAAAAGCAAACAACGACAAGCACTGGCGCCCTCCGAAAAGGTACACATGAAATAAGCAAGCTCTGAGGAGGGAGCAGAGGCCCTAGGGGACAGGGGTAGGAGGAGAGGTCCTTTTCTCTCTCTGTACTTTATGGAAAATATTTTTTAACATGTACATGTATCTCCTAAGTCAAATCAACAAATCAAATTGAACATTGGAGAAGATATTCAGCGACGTGGGCGTGGAGATGTAGTTCTTCCACTGTTTTCTAACCTGGGACCCCACGTCTCAAATGGCAGAATGGCTACAGCACAGTGGGGAGGGGCAGGCAAAAAGGGAGGTCTCGCCATCAGTGACGGGCCACTGTGGGTCTTCTCCAACACCTGGGTGTGTGCCTACACCCTAGTTCACAAGTACAGGAGGAGGCCAGGCTAACTCTGGGGAGGAAGTGAGGAAAGGGTGCAGAGAGAAGGGTTGGAGAGGAGAGACGGGACTTTTCAGGGGCCCATCTTTGGAATAAAGGGAATTGCACCTGCTCATTAGACAGCACTCTGTCCCAGCTCACAAAGACGCAGGGGCTACTAACCACAGTTTCCACCCCCAAGGACTGCAGGTTGGTCAGAAATGGAACGTCCCACCCAGCTGGATGCTAATCCTCTCTGTGTCCTTCCAATTTTAGTACAACCTTTACATACTATCAACCTTTAGTACAACCTTTCCCTGGGTGGTCCTTCTCTGAGGGGTGAGCTGTTTCTACACAGCCTTTCTCAGTTTCTCTAACACTATCCTGTTTAAGACATTATTGCATTATTTCTTGTTTGCTCTCTGCTCCATTCTGGGTTCATCTGTGTTCTCTATGTGTTTGTGATAAACTCTAATTTGAATCCAAAATGCTTCCCCAGATGGCTTCTGATTAAAACCCAATGGAAACCAAATCGGGAGAGTTAGTCTAGAACAAAAGACAACAGACAACCGAATGTGGCTGCACTGAAGTCAATTCTTTAACCAGTAAACACACTTGGAAACTGACTCTTAACCACAACACACTCTCTGTGGTGGGCAGGAAGCACCTTCTCCTTGTTTTTTAAGGCAGCAGTAGTGCAGCATAAGAAAGCCTCATCAGGGGACAGCTGTGTTTGTTCTCAGCACGGCTCCTGGGCACCCTCCAAACACCCTCTATCTTGTGCACATAGAACCCGTGTTTCCTTGAGGCAGCTGCCACCTGCCCTTCTCACCTGTCTGGGCCCGCGGACAGACTTTCCCCCAGAGGACTCCGGCTGCACCCCTACCCTGAGAGCGGGGCACTCCTTCCACAATGCTCACCATGAGCCTCCAGGGGCAGCTAAAACCCCCCAGGGGCACCTGTTTCAGTGGCACACTGAGGCTGCGAAGTTACATTTTTTTCTTCTTCTGGAATATTTCCAAATGTTTCTTATTAAAGGTCAAATATGATGAATTCTTGCCAAAATACAAGCACTCTGGGTGAGGGACATACAATGGGGCATAATGAATCATAACAACACGTTACAGTTACATAGCATTTCAGTTTCCAAAGTACTCTTGAGGAAGGGGGAAGGAAGGCAGAAGGAGACTAACGTGCTCAGCGCCAGGCTGTGTGCTAGTCATCTCTGCAAGCTGTATCGTTCCCTTGTCACCAGGTAATTATTGAGGAGGCACTGCTATTCTCATTTCACAGATGAGCAAACAGAGTGAGAAGCAGCAGGAAGGACCAGGGCACCAGAGCGCGGTGGGAAGAGACAAGTGGTGGGGGGGGTGGCATAGAATAGTGGCTGCCGAGGAAGACGGCGACGAGGGCTTGGAGGGCTTGAAGCACTTGTGATTCTACTGGGAGCTAAACAAGGAACGGTCAAAGGCCTCTGAGCAGGGGTTTCCTGGTGCTTGAGGACGGTTACTCTGGGTGGTGACCAGGGTGTCCAAGAAGAGAGAGGCCGGGAAGAGGAAGAGCCGGGAGTACTTTGTTTTTGTTTTTTGGCAGGGAGGTGTCCTGCGATGAGAGATGAAACATAATGAGAGTCTAAACTGAGGTGGTGGGCTTGGGAAGAAAGCAGTGATTTCAGAGGCAGTGGTGACAAAATCCACAGAGCTCAGCAACACTTCCAGAACGTTGGTGCAGGCTGAGACCGCCCAAGAGCCCCTCCTCTAAGGGAGCACCAACACAGGAGCCATCGGAGACCCGAGTTTATTATGATATCTCTGTGCAGTGAGGTGTCATATTCCAATTGAACCAGTTAGTTAGGACAATCTTCCCAGGAGATAAGAGTAAAGTGTCAGGAGAAAGAGGCACCTTATTTATACAAAGGTGCTTCATGGGCTGGCAGCAAGCGTTCTGAACCTGAGAGAAAGGAGAAATTATTTTAACAGTAACGTATTTAAGTTTTATTCTGAGCTTTATAAAGACTTTAGATATTCTTGGGATTTCCAGATAGAGACGCCTTGAAAAACAGGTGGAGGAAAAATATCCAGTGAAGGGAAATCAAGAAAGAAAAAGAAAGCAAGAATAGAGTACTAAAAAGAGAATTTAATACAGTGGCAGAATACAAGATAAAGATATCTAGACATATAAACATCAATAGTGTTCTTACTTTACTAGCCATAACCATTTAAAAACTGAAATGTAAAATGACCTTATTCATAACTAGCAATAAATTTAACAAGAAAGGTAAAACTTTAAAATTTTACTGAAGGATATAAAATAAGACCTGAATAAATAAAACATATCATACCATGATCCTGGATGGGAAGACCAAATATCATAAAGGTGTCAAGTCTACCCAAAAACACATACATAAATTTAATACAACATGGATAGAATCCCATCAGAGCTGCTTACTGATGATGGCGGGAGGGGTGTGGGGCTGTGACAACTGCATACTAAAGTTCAACTAGAACAGTAAACGTGTGAGAACAGCAACAGGCAATAACCCACCCACTGCCCAAATTAACTCTGGAAATATTTAAGAGCCAGAAGGCATCCTGGGTAATACAAATGAATTATGAAGTACGGTCACTGCTTAAAATCTATGGAGGACATTCCCCTCAGGCACGGATACAATTAGAGGACATATTAAGAGGCTTATGTGATGGACACTTGGCAGATGGCAGACCTGAGGATCCTCACCTCTGACTGCTTATGGGTCACGGGAGGGCGTGGGCCTCTCTCCACGCTGGGCACGAGGAGGGCAGGACCGGAGAGAAAGGGCATTATTTTGCTTTCTCTGTGTAGATAATACATTTTTTTAAAGGTTTATTTAATTCACATACCATAAAATTCATCCATTTAAGTATACAATTCAGTGTTTTTTAGTATATTCACAGACTTGTGTAACCATTACCATTATCTAATTTTAAAACGTTTCATCACCCTAAAAAGAAACTCCATACCATTAGCAGTCACTTCCCATTTCAACCCCGTTCCCACTAGCCCTATGCAATCACTCATCTTTCAGTCTCTACGGATTTGCCTATTCTGATGTTTCATATAAATGGAATCATACAACATATGGTCTTTTGTGTCTGGCTTCTTTAACAGCATAGTTTTCAAGGTTCATCCATATTATACCACTATCAGTTCCTCATTCCCCTCTCTTGCCAAGTAATATTCCACTATGTGGATATACCACATTTTGTTTACTCATTCATAAGTTGTTGGACATTTGGGTTGTTTTCACTTTGGGGCTATTATGAATAATGCTCCCACAACCATCTGCATGTAAACTTTTGTGTGGGCATATGTTCTCAGTTTTCTTGTATACATACCTAGGAGTGAAATCACTAGGTCATTTGGTAACTCTGTTTAAAATTTTTCAGGAAGTGCCAAACTGTTTCCCAAAGCAGCTGCACTATTTTACATTGCCATCAGCAATGGATGAAGGTGGCAATTTCCCCACATCCTTGCCAGTGCTTCTTATTGTCTATCTTTTTTATTACAGCCATCCTCGTGGATATGAAGTGGCTTCTCACTGTCCTTCTGATTTGCATTTCCTTCATGGCTAATGATGTTGAGCATCTTTTCATGTGCATATTGGTTATCTGTATATTTTTTTTGGAAAAATGTCTATTCAAATCTTTTGCCCTTTTTTTGTTTTGAGGAAGATTAGCCCTGAGCTAACTGCTGCCAATCCTCCTGTTTTCACTGAGGAAGACTGGCCCTGAGCTAACATCCGTGCCCATCTTCCTGTATTTTATATGTGGGATGCCCACCACAGCATGGCTTGCCAAGCACTGCCATGTCTGCACTAGGGATCCGAACTGGCAAACCCCGGGCCGCCAAAGCGGAACGTGCGCACTTAACCGTTGCGCCACCGGGCCAGCCCCGCTTTTGCCCATTTTTAATTGGGTTATTTGTCTTTCTATTCTTGAATTGTATGAGTTGTAGAAAATAAATTCTTCAAAAAGAAACATAACGAGGGGCTGACTTACCAGGTGTAAACACATAGTCGCATTTTATAAAGCCACTATAATCAAGACAGTACAGCCAATCCTCTTGTTCACAGATGCCTAGCTACGAATTCGCCTACTCCCTGAAATTTACTTGTAACCCCCAAATCAGTATTTGCGGTGCTTTGGCAGTCACCCACAGACTGCAGAGCAGCAAACGCCAGCTAACGGGGAACAAGGCAAGTCTGCCTTTCTGTTTCACCTCTCAGACTGTAAACCAGTGTCCTTTTTGCTGTCTAATTAGTGCTACATTTTTTGTTGGTAATTTTGCTGTTTAAACTGGCCCCCAAGGAAGGCTGTACGTTTGTGGGGACAGGGGATATATGGGAACTTTGTACTTTCTGCTCAATTTTGCTGTGAACCTAGAACTGTGCTAAAAATAGTTTATTAACTTTAAAAAAAGGCCCCCAAGCACAGTGTTAGAGTCCTATCTAGTGTTCCTAAGTGCAAGAAGGCTGTGACGTGCCTTACAGAGAAAACACGTGTGTTAGATCAACTTTGTTCAGGCATGGGTGACCGTGCTGTTGACTGTGAGCTCAACGTTAATCAATCAACAATATATATTAAATAAGGTGTCTTTAAACAGAAACACACATAAAACAAGGTCATGCATTGATCAGTTGATGAAAATGTGGCAGAAGCTCCTGGGAACCTAACTCGGTATTCCCCCAGGAGCAATGGGTCAGCATTCGCTAATTCAGTGTTTGCAGGGACTTCGTGGAACTTAGCTACAACACATAACGAGACTCGACGGCATGTACTTATAAAGGAACCGACAGAAAGCTCAATAAAACAGAATAAAGAATGTGGCAACAAATCCAGTATATACATATGAGAATATTTAATTTGTGATAAAGGTCAGTGTTAACTCAGGGAAGAAAGGACGGATTTGGTAAATGATATTAAGACAAGTGGCCATCTATTTGGGAAGAAAATGAAGTCTGATCCCTTTCACTATATGCTGAAATTAATTCTAGATAAATTAAACATATAAATGGATAAAACAAAATTTAAAAAATAACTAGAGGAAAATATGAGATGATTTTTATAATTGTGGGAGCAAGAAAGTCTTCCTAAGCAAGACGCCACAAAGAAAAAATGGACAGATTAATCCAATATTTGCCTATAAGATGCAAAGAATCAATCTAATATATAATAATGAACTCCTCTTAGATAAAAAATTTCAAATGGGCAAAGAATATGAAAAAGTAATTCACAGAAAAATAAACATAAATGGCCTCCAAAACAGATGAAAAGACATCCAACTCTGCTAATAATCAAAGAAATGCAACTTAAAATGAGATATCACTCTTTAGTTTTTTAACTGGCAAAACAACAACAGTATCCAGTTTTGATGATCAATATGTGCTGTTAATGAAAGTATACATTGGAGTTAAGTTTATGAAGACAATTTGGTAGTACTTACTAAAATTTAATATGCCTATGGCCTTTGACCCAGCTATTCTGCTTCTGAGAATCTATCTTACAGAAAGAATAGTATATGTATGTATATATGAATATCCCAGGTGCATTTTTTGTAATAGCAAAAAAACCAGAAACTGTCAAATTATGGGATAATATAAAATCTTGAAAAATGTACTGGGTTATTTATATATACCCAGTGAGTTATATACATATACACACACACTCAACTCAGGTATATGTACATACTCAATATATATATATATGTTCAACCTAATATATTGGGTTGAACAGCGTCCTCCCCAAATTCAAGTCCTTCTGGAACCTCAGAATGTGACCATATTAGGAACTAGGTAATTAAGATGAGGTCATACTGAAGTAGAATAGGCCCTAAATCCAATCTAAACGGTGTCCCTATAAGAGGAGAGGACACACCAGGACACACATAGGGAAGACAGCCATGTAAAGATGGAGGCAGGGATTGGAGCTATGCTACCACAGCTAAGGAATGCCAAGGATTGCTGGCAACCACCAGAAGCTGGAAGAGGCAAAGAAGGATTGTTCCCTGGAGCCTTCAAGAGAGAATACAGCCCTACAGACACCTTGATTTTGGATTTCTAGTCTCCAGAACTGTGAGAGAATGAATTTCTGTTGTTTTAAGCCACTCAGCCTGAGGTACTTTGTTACAGCAGCCTCAGAAACTAATACAATATGACTAGTCAAAAATATGTACACAAGCCCTTTCTTCTGTGTGTGAACTGAAAAGCATTTTATGTTTACATATAAAAGTATATATCTATCTGTATAGTCATGGAAAAATTCAGAATGATGTGTAGCAAATTATTACCAGTGATTGTTTTGGGTGGGGGAGATAGAGAGACAGAGGTAAGAAATTTTACTTTATTAAAAGTATATACTTTTTGGGGGGCCAGCCCCAGTGGCCTAGTGGCAGAGTTCAGCATAATCCGTACCAGTGGCCTGGGTTTGGTTCCTGGGCGTGGACCCACACCACCTGTCAGTGGCCATGCTATGGTTGTGGCCCATATACAAAATAGAGGAAGACTGGCAACAGTGTTAGCTCAGGGCAAGTCTTCCTCAGTGAAAATAATAAAAGCATATTTTTAAAAATCAAAATCTTACACTTCTTTATTGTCTTTGTATGTAAGTGCTTTATGTATTTACCAAATAAAAATGTCTTTGGAGAACATGAAAACTTAAGCTGAGAATATCAACTTTGAAATGTGGAGTTCAGTCATCTCAGAGGGCAAGTCCCTAGAGAGGGACCTGACAGGAGCAGAGGTACTGTGGACAGACTGGCAGCCAGCAAAGGAAGGGGAGACGTGACAAGGAAGGAGAATCACTGGAATGGGGTAGCTCAGGCCATCCATCTGAATTAGGCGAGCGCACATCCAAGAGGAAGAACGACTTTTGATTTCCCTGCAGCCTTGAGATCACCACAGTGGATAAAGAATGTGCTTGTATTTGGTGGGAAGGCACGAGGAACAGCCAGGCAGTGAAGCGTCTGGGTGTAGGGGTGGTGTACAGTTGGGGCTCTTCCTCTCCTTCCCACAGAATCCCCAACAACAGAAGGACAAGTGTCCAGACTCCAACCTGGCCTCCATCTATCTGAAAAGGTTTTACCTGATGTGTTCTCTGTACAACTGGCTGGAGCCATCACAGCACAGAGTGAGCAAATCCCACTCTGGAAAATAGCCAATGGCACACAGTAGACCCTCCCATGCCAGCCAGTCCAGAGCTTTTCTTCAGCTACCTAACCCGCTGCATCTCACTTCTTTCCAGGCCTCCTCTGTTTCTGTCCACTCTTTCTACAGCACCAGACAGAAAAGGCCAGTGGAAGTTGGATAGCAACTTCCCAACTTTCTTTTAATTTCCAAGGCTTCTTTACTCCAGATATCGTCCTCATGCTAGCTATTTTACATATACCAAAAAAAGTGTGACAGAAGTAAAATTCCACATATAAGAGTTCAGTAAAACTCATGACCTGTATTCCAAATTCTCACCATGATACGGATTCATTTCGCTGTTTGAGATGTCAAACACAGTCTCTCAGATAAAGCATGGCCTTGAAGTTAAGAAAGGCAGAAACTATAACCTCCCAGCCTTCTCTGCAAGTTGGGCACTCTGCAGAAGAGCAGAGGCCAAGGCCTGTCAGGAGGCTTCCTGTGTCTGAGAGTTGTCTACCAAAAGAATGCACTTAGGCTCGCTCCCTGTGGACAACCGTAACACGCCCTGGAATTCTGAGGGGAGAGAGTCCTTTTATGCAGATTATTAACCTGGCAAAAGGCAAAAAAAAAAAAAAAAAATTTCTTTCCAGGACAAGACTCCCCTGGGTAAAAATGATAGGGCCGAAGAAAGGCACAAAGCCAAGCATCACTCCACAAGACCAGGGGACTGTTTTGTTCACTGTTCTGTTGAGGACAGTGCCTGGCATACAGTAGGGTCTCAGCACACATTCACTGAATGAAATGAATGAAACTTTGACGTTTCAGAAACTTTAACAACAGGATTAAGTCCATGGGGAGAAAAATCAAACCAGCAGTCTGAATTTGGAGAAACCTCAAAATAAAGATTAAATAAATACAACCTCACAGTTTCTTATATTAGATTTCTTCTATTAGAAATACACCCACAAAAAGCCTGCAAAGCCCACGACAGTCTCTGTGACTTGCATTGGGGCATGCTCAGTACTTAATCAGGTCACTCTCCAGTAGCTCATTTTGTTTAGCACCTCTTCTAGTATCCTGGGCCTGAGGCAGGGGTGAAGTCTTGATGGTGAAGGCGCCCTTGGCCAGGTCCCTCGCAGGGGTGGCAGCATGCCCAGAGCCATTTTCATACTCCACAGGGACGGAAGGAACCCAAGAAATTATTTCACCAATAGCCTGGTCTTTAGTAAGCAACGCATTCGAACCATTCTAAACCACAGAGTCCAGCTATTTTTGAGTTCTCCTTGTATAAAAATTTGTCTCTAAGTGTGAGACCTTAGGTAAGTTAGTCAATCCCCTTGCACATCGGTTTCCTCATCTTTCAAATGGAGATAAAAACAGTACCGACCTTATGTGATTGCCGTGAAGGCTGAGAAAACACATGGCACAGTGGCTGGTATACAGTAAGTGCTTGAGAGAGCTACCATTATCACCTTTTATTTGCAAATAAAAGAGTAAGGCATTCCCTGAGATCTGAGCCTTTCATCATTGGACACTGGCACAGACTCTAGGTTTGACTAGGTCCTCAGTTCTAAGTCAAGGAACCATCTGCTGTTCCCAAACTCCTTGATGTTGCTAGATCCACTTCAACCTTCCCCTGACAGTTGATGGGCACAAGAAGTCGCAGCTATGCAGTACAGATACAGAGATGCACCTTCTCACAGTCTGTGAGAACTACCCAGGCCTCCTCAGTGTAAATGGGCGTGATAATTAAAAATTATAAATGCCCAAAGCAAACAAAGTAATTGAGCCTAACATGTTGGAACCTGGCTTGGCTGAGGGCAGAGACAGCAGGCAGTGAGTGTGGCGTGATGGAAAGAATACAGACTAGAGTTAAGAAACCAAGGTTCAAGTGCAAGTTTCCCACTTCTAGCTGGGTAAGCAAATTACTTCACCTCTTCTGACCTCAATTTCCTCTTTCTAAAACGGGCGTATGTACTAGATCAACTCTAAAGTTCCCTTTTAGCTCTAAGACTCAATGATTCCGTGGAAGGATGAAAGCCAAGAGGGTGATTGGCAGGGTCAAAGTGAATATAAAGATACCAGGCAGGGGCAGGGGGAAGAACTAAGAATGTGAATGTGAAGGGAAAACTGTGGTTTAATAAGAGAAAAGATTAAGTCAAACAATAGGTCAAACATTATCTATAAGGGTGCAGAGTGGGAGGATGAGCTGGGCTGAATGCCTAGGAAAAGACTAGTTCAGGAAAATTCTAAAGGACCAATAGCTTGGAGGGCCGTTATCTTTGGATGTGCAGTACCAGGGGAAAGAACCTTGTTTCCCGAAGGTCTAGGGAGCTGAGAGAGAAAGCACCTGGTGACCTGAGAGAGAGAATGGAGAACTCCAAAATCAAACTTAGAGCTGGCCTCTTCAGGTATACTGCATGCCTACAAACTATTCACAGCAGAGGTGAAGAGCTCAGACTCTGAAGATGGGCTGCCTGGGGTCAGATCATGGCTCCGTGACTGACTAGCCATGTGACCTTGGGCAAATGACCTAATCTCACTGTACCTCAGTGTCTTCATCTGTAAAATAGGCATGAGACCAGAACCTACCTCATAGGGATATTGTAAAGATTAAATGAACCAATATATGGAAAGCCCTTTGAACAGGGCCTGGCATCTGCTAAGTTTTATCTTCTTTTTCTCTTCTGTTGCAGAGTGGGATGTTTACATGACTCACTACAGAGTCACTTCATTCTCCTCATCAAGAGGATTTAGGGGCCGGATTTCCTACCCAAGGCTGAAACCTGGAAAAAGAACCCCACTTCTGTTGCCTTCTGTTCCCTGGGTGGAGTCAAGAGGAAAAACTACCAGTGGTCAGGAGGAAACTTACCAGCAAGGGCGATGGTGCCTCTGGTGCATCACCACTGCTCCTGTTCCCTCCATCACTCCCAAGGCACCACCACAAGGAGTGTCAGAGGAGCCCAGGGAACGTTAGACAGGCCAGCCCTTAAGGAAACAATAGGTTCCAGGGCTTTCCTTTCAGGAGCTGAATGTGCCACACCACTCTCCCTCTACATTTACTTTAAAGGTATTGCTAAATAACCCTAACTGAAAGGCAGTTATTTTTGGTACCACGACATTAGGAATGATAACGTATTTTTTTTTTTTTTTACTTTTCTGGGCCTCTTGCAAGCCCAGCAGTTCCTACTTCTTGTACCTATTCCCCCCAATATGTTTCTATTTACCCCCCATATCATTATGCATTCTCAAATTTCCTTCCAAATGCTATGCAAAACATTGTTACTTTTACATTTACAGTTTCCCAGCATTATCACACGTAGGAAAATATAGTGCATCCATATCCACTTTTATAAGTTAGAGCAGCACTTTAATAGAATAAACAACATTAAAAAGTTAAAACCACACCCTTCTAATGCTCTCTCTTTACAACTGAGCTCCAAGGACTCATTTTATTTCCATCTGCAAGGCAAAATATTCACTTGGAGTGGACCAAACAGCCTGGCTTGTTGACAAGATGCTAACATTTCTTGAATTTTTAAACTCTGATTTAGAGAATGAGCAATCATTGTCCATTGACTATCATTTCTTAACTCAATAGTTTATGGAGATTTACTTTATAGGATGGGGAGAAACAAAGTAACTGCCATCAACCTGGTCCTAAAAACTGTTGACTTCATCTCATGTGCCAAAGAGCAGAAGATGCCGTTAGGGAGGCAGTGAGGGGAGGACCGGAAAGGAGACCAATGCATCTGAGGAAGCAGCACTGGCTGGCCTGACTGACACTTTCCCCCACATGCTCTGGACCTTCCTGATAGGAGCTGGAAACCATTTTTTTGAGCTTTGCTGATGACAATTCAAAAACAACCTTCCCAATGAATACAAGGAAGTTATATGTGGAACTAAAAACTCCAAATGTATGAACTAATTTTAAAAAAAACTCACAAAGCTAAGTTTTTGTTTTACAATGTTCCCTTCCTTTGATTTTGATATAATTTTGGAAACCTTTCCATGATTTCCTCAAGTGTACAAAAATAGTTTTCAAAGGAGACCCAATCCAAGTGGTGATTTTTATAACTGATTAGGTCTTGACTTAAAGAATGACATTGTGATTATAAAGCTTAGCTTCAACAAGTAAATTTTTTCTGAAAACAACACTGAAGAGAAAACAAACTTCCTAGACAATTATGCTGGATCCTAATGGTTTCAGAACACGGTTATACAAAACGTTCTACAATCCATTTGTGACATTAATTTACATATTTCTTCATAAAAAAGTAAATTTCAAGTCTTATGACATGTTACACTATTCTCAAAAGGAAACTTCTCAAATGGTCTGTCAGACTAGGAATTCCTAAACTGCCACTGATGCACTGTTACCAAATTTAAATGTTTCTTAAATTTAACTTACTGGCAAAATTATACACTTAGGAGCACTAAATAAACGCACTGTGAGACAGAGAGAAAAGACTAAATAGAAGGGTGGGATAAACCCAGACAAAAACCTAGCCCAATAGGCTAAGGACTACTAGAGGATCTGGTTAAAAGTAAGCGAGACTCAGATGCTTTTAATAAATCAACAGCTACTTATCAAAATATCTTTTACGGATAGGGATCACAGGAGAGAAGAGGGCAGAACAGGATACATTCCAATCCTTCCTGTAAACAAAAACACTCACTCCTACTATTTGTGCTTTGGAATCAGGGGTTTGAATTTGGCTCCACTACATGTTTCTCTGGCATGTTTCTTAATCTCTCTGAGTCTCAGTTTCTCAATCTGCAAAATGGGGATAATAAAACCCATCCCATAAGAGTTTTAGTGGGGACTGAATTCAATGAGAAAGTATAGGGAAAGAGTCTCTCATCAGATGTCAATAAACGTTATTGCCTTTCCCATTATACATTGTTGAGAAAGCTGTATCTCATAAGGAGTAAAGGCAGCATTCTACCTGGAAAGGATCTGTCTTCATCAGCCCCATGCAGAGGAACTCCCTTATTTTCTGGCATATACTTCTTGGTAATGGGCAAGGACATCAGCCGGATGTGATGGATGAGTGAGCGCCAGGTGTGAGCTCCAGAAAGTACCGGTTCAGGTGGTAATGGGCTGAAAGGTTGAATCACAAAGTAGGCAGTGAGCAAGATTAATCCCAGGGTTACGAGGACCTACAAGGAAAGACAGGAAAAGAATTAATAATTTTCCCATCAAACAAGATACTTTAATGCCAAGAAAAAAACAGGCCTCTTCTACTATGTCCAATGTACCTTGAGAACTAATCCATTTTCATAAACAAGCCACTTACAATCACTTTTGAAAGCATTTACACTTTAAAAACTATGAGGGTTACAAGGCTCACCAAGCTTCTGTCATGTGACCAGGGGTTATGTCCACCATTAAAAATTACAAATATAGTTTAATTATAAATACACATTTTCATCTAGAACATTTAACAAAACAGACAAATTTCCTGGTAACAAGAGCAAAGGCCAATTTATTCATAGAAAAACCAAGGTTCAATGGTAGACTTGGTCAACAGCAGTACTTGGGGAGAAAACTGAAGAATCTGTGCTCCATCTAAGCTATTTCCAAGTCAGAACACATTTTTACCTTATACGCAGCTATGAGGAGAGGATACTGGGGTGGCCCCCGCTGAGGTTCACTCTTTTCCAGCAGCTGTCTGATAAATTTTTCAATTGCCTTCTCTGACATGCCACATTGATGGCCTGTCTGTCTCACCAAATCCACAGTCTCTGAAAGTTTGTCATAAATGCTGAGCTCATTGGCAGCAAGATCCATGTCTTCCAACACAAAATCCCTGAGAGAGAGAAAATACACGTAAAAAGAATGATGGTTTCTTTAAAGCACTTCCTCCTCAAAGCTACTTCCTTTAGAACAGCGCTTCTTGTCCATCTGTGGGGAAGTACCAGTTTTGTGTTTTTCCCAGTCCACTGCAAGCCGATACTTTTGTAAAACACAATGAATACGGCTAGACAAGGTCAAGTTGCTACACAAGTTTTTTAAACGTTACTTAATTGTGGGCTAGTAACAGTTTACAGACCAGGACTGGTTCCCAAACACTTTAAGAAGCACTGGTCTAGAATATAATAAATCCTTAATGGGACTCTGAAACACTAGTGGCCAGCCAAAATGACGTGTGAAACCAACCACTGGAGATCTGCTTACTGGTAATTTACTAAAATAAAAAGAAAGGAAACACAGAGAGTGTTGTCGATCAAGTCTTTCTTTCCATTTACATTAGACCTTTTAGCAACACAAGAGGAGGAACTGATCACTGAAGGCAAGATTTGCTGTGAGGAATGTGCTGACACACTTTGCTCCTGGCAGAGCACGGATTTCAGGCAACACAAAAACCACGACATGGGAGCTCTTCAGACCTTGCGGGTCGCAGTCCTTATGCTTTTTCACAAATTCAATTATAGGCAATAAAGGGCATTTTATTTGTATTTTATATACTTAAAAGACCTAAAATCTATAACTAATTTCAAAATTCAATTTTTTCTCATAGTTATTTTAAAGCCAAATTGTTTCACAGTGGCCACAGAATAAAAGGTAAAAACTAAAGTGGCAAAGTAGAATTCTCTCTGTATTATTTGTAAAATGAAATTCTATCATTTTTTAAAAAGTGCTTGTGTTACGGAACAATAATATTTTTCTTCCTTTACAGGAGGAACAACAGTGCTTGGGATTTATGTTTTCCTCTTATATTGGGTTTTTAAGGCAGAAGGTCCTTTTATTTCACATAGTTCATCTCCACAGGCTTCTAACCTCAAAAAGCACTGACACGGCACAGCTCTATTTCAGTAGGGAGATGCTGCCACCTGTAGAGCAGAGGACAACAGTCATGGAGCTCCCACAGAGAAAAGGGAGGCCTGAGATGCCACAGGCCAGCACATACCACAGCATATCTCCTTTTCCAGCAGCGCCTCCAAATGACTCCTTCTGTTTGGTCCTCTTTAGGACTGTTAACCTTTTATTTCACTAGTTGTTAAGTGTGCCGACACATGAGAGTCACCTAGAGAGCTTTTAAAGAATGCTCATACTAGGGCTCCAACCCAGACCCATTAAACCAGAATCAGACTTCTAATGGTGGATTACCAGAAAGGGAATCCAGACTTTGAGGAATTGGGCAAGGGAGGGAGGAATCTCACATGCTAAAGGGGATACATTCTTTCCTCAAACTCTGGTCTTCCTCAAAGGTTTTTTTTTTAAAGGCCATACAGGCCTTCATTTTAAGGTTCAGATGCAAGAAGGGTGTAAACTCTTTAAAAATGTGTATTTTCAACAAATGGTGCTGGTACAACTGGATATCCACATGCAAAAGAATGAAGTTGGACCCTTTCTTCGATCATTTACAAAAATCAACTAAAAATGGATCAAAGACCTAAACTTAAGAGCTGAAACTATAAAATCACTTCTTTTCTTACAAAATACAAAGGGAAAAATCTCCATGACACTGGATTAGGCAATGGTTTCTTAGATATGGCACCAAAAGCATGAGTAGCTAAATAAAAAATAAATTGGACATTAAAAATTAGCTATTTTTGTGCTGCAAATGATCCCATCAAGAAAGTGAAATGACAACCCACAGAATGGGGGAAAATATTTGTAAATCATATATCTGATAAGGGACTGGTTTCAGAGTGCATAAGGGATTCTTACAACTCAATAATAAAAAGACAACCCAATTAGAAAATGGGCAAAGGATTTCAATTGACATTTCTCCAAAGAAGATATACCAATGGCCAATAAACTCATGAAAAGATGTTCAATATTGTTAGCCATTAGGGAAATACAAATCATGAGATACCACTTCATACCCACTGGGATGGCTATAATCAAAAAGGCAGATAATAACAAGTATCAGCAAAGATGTTAAGCAATGGGAACCCTCGTACACTGCCAATGGGAATGTGAAATGGTGTAGCTGCTTTAGAAAACAGTTTGGCAGTTCCTCAAAAATTTAAACATAGAGTTACCATGTGACACAGCAATTTCACTTGTAAGTATGAAGCGAAGAGAATTTAAAACACGTATCCATACAAAAACTTAGACACGAATGTTCACGCAGCATTATTTATAACAGCTCAAAAAATAGAAGCAATCCAACTGAGCAGGAACTGCTAAATAGATGGATGAAATGTGATATATCCACAAAATGGAATATTACTGGACAATAAACAGGAATGAAGTACTGATGCATGCTACAATGCAGGTGAACCTTGAAAACACTACGCTAAGTGAAAAAAGTCACAAAAGACCACATACTATATGACTCTATTTATATGAAAAGTCAAGAATAGGCAAATCTGTAGAGACAGAAAGTAGATTAATCAGTGGTTATCTAAGGGAGGGGGCGGGGGGGAAGAGAAGTGACTGTTAATAGATACGGGGTTTCTTTCTGGAGTGACAAGAATGTTCTAAACTTAAATTGTGGTGATCGTTGCACAACTTTGTGAATATACAGAAAACCGTTGAACTGTACATTTTAAATGGGTGAATTTCATGGTATATAAACTACATCTCAGTAAAGATGTTTTTAAAATGTATTTTACAAAATTTGAACTTACCCCTATTATGGAATTTATTACACTACACTGTTATGATTTTGGTTAAGTCACTTGGTCTATTTCTTCATCCAAAAGTAAGAGGATTGAACCAGAAGGTCTTTAAAGCCCCCTCTAGCTCTAAAATTTTAAGAGAATGAACACTTCAAGAAGTATAAAAAATTCAATTCATTTGAAACTAAAGACTTCCGTCCAACTGCATTCCTATATTATCATTTCCTGTTATGCCTTCCTACAGGCCAGGCACTGTGCTAAGCACTCTGGAAACATTATCTCAGTGCATCATCACAGCGATCCCATAAGACAGGTAATTAATCTCCTTTCACAGATGGTGAAACGGGGGCTCAGAAAGGTTTCATAACCTGCCAGGATGTGAACCCAAGTGTGCCTGACTTTAGGGCTGGTGCTTTCAACTTTAAGCATGCTGCCTCCCTTACCAAGTATTTTTCTATTCTGAGCTGGCAGTTTTCCGAAACCACAACACCGTGTCCCTCGAGTATCACAACTGAGAGGCTGAGAACTGGAAAATGATCGACTACAATGATTCCTGGAAAAAGAATAAAGTGATAACTTATTACAATATTTTTTACATCTTGGTTTTTGTGACTAGTGATTCCGCAGACAGCATTTTCCTATTTAAATTAACAAAGATATTCTAAGCAAGCAAGCAAGCAGAGATCTTCGTTTAAGCAAACTGCAACAAATTATCCAACAATACCCAGTTGAAATCCATTAAAACTCAGCAGAGGACCAGAAAGGAGAGCAGTGGGAATTCTAGAAAAAAATCCCAGTAAAAACTTTTAAAGTGCTGGGAGGTGGGGCACATGTAGGTATCCCTCAGGCAGAAGAGAAGGTCCCATTAGTGTGCCCTTAGGAGAACCATGAACAGGACAGAAGTGCAGGCGAAGACAAAAGGAGGACCACTTATCATCATCTTTGATGACTGTTTCACAGTCTTTGTAACCTTTGTAATTTCTGCCCACTTTTGATACACATAAAAATGTCATTAGGCTCAGGATGGCCTGGTGGCACAGTAGTTGAGTTTGCATGCTCCGCTTCAGTGGCCCAGGCTTTCACAGTTTTGGATCCTGAGGATGGACCTAGTACTGCCTGTCAAGCCATGCTGTGGCAGCATCCCACATGAAATAGAGGAAGACTGGTAAGGTGTTAGCTCAGGGACAATCTTCCTCAAGCAAAAAGAGGAAGGTTGGCAACAGACGTTAGCTCAGGGCCAATCTTCATCACCAAAAAAAACCAAAAACCAAAAACAACTCATTAGGGGCTGGCCCGGTGGCCTAGTGGTTAAGTTTGGTGCATTCCTCTTTGGTGGTCCAGGTTCAATTCCCGGGAGTGGACTTACACCACTTTTGGCAGCCATGCTGTGGCGGCAACCCACATACAAAACAGAGGAAGACTGGCACAGATATTAGCTCAGGGTGAATCTTTCTTAGGAAAAAAGAAAAAAAAACTCAAACTCCCAGTTTGTATTGCAAAACATTTTTTTTGTAATTCAAGTATACAATGATCTTACAATATTGAATATATTTTTACAAGCTGTATCTGCTTTTTCCCTGAGATTCTGACATATTTCTCAAGTTATCAGGAGAGTAGTTACTAATAATTCAGTGAAGTTTCTAAGAGTACATGGGAATCTTGATAATAAGTCTTCCTTTTGCTTTTGGTTAGATCAGTGGCTCTCAACTGGGGGCAATTCTGCCCCCCATGAACATTCGGAAAGTCTGGAGACATTTCTGATTGTCACACTTGAGGGGTACTACTGGTATCTAGTGGATATGACGTTAATTAAACAATAACAAAAAAATTTTGTCCCCTTAGGTCGAGGTTTCAAACTAGCAAAGCAGCTCCCTCGCTGTGATCTAATGAAAGTCAGCCCTCAACACAAGGGTTTGTATTAAAAAAAAAAAATCTTGTCCCTTAAAAAAGAAATCAAACACAAGTCATGGCTAAGCGCTAAGTATGAGGGGACTGAGTGAAATCAGCTGTGGCTTGACAACAACCCCTTTACCTCCAGAAAGAAGGTACAACTCCTGCAGTAAGGAGCTTTGCCACAGAAGAAAGTTTCAAAGAGTGAGCTTGACTCTTAACAGTGGCTTTTACCTGCAAGAGCACAGGCAGGATCACTAACAGAGTTACAAAAATCAAAGTATCATGCACCACCCTGGACATATTGAATTGCCAGAACCTCTGGGAGTGAGCCCCAGGTGCAGAAGTTTTCAAACCTCTTCCCTACTGAGTAGGTGCACACCCCCAATTAGGAGACAATGCTTTAGAAAAGGAGTTCTCAACTAGGGGTGACTCTGCTCCCCAGGGGACATTTCATGATGTCTGGAGACATTTTTTCTTTTTTTAAGATTTTTTTTTGTTTTTCCTTCTTCTTCCCAAAGCCCCCCAGTACATAGTTGTATATTTTAGTTGTGAGTCCTTCTAGTTGTGGCATGTGGGACACCACCTCAGCATGGCTTGATGAGCGGTGCCATGTTGGTGCCCAGGATCTGAAACGGTAAAACCCTGGGCCACTGAAGCAGAGTGCACAAACTTAACCACTCGGCCACAGGGCTGGCCCCTGGAGACATTTCTGATTGTCAAAAGTGGAGAGGTACTACTGGCATCTAGTGGGTAAAGACTAAAGGTTCTACAATGCACAGGACAGCCCCGCACAACAAAGAACCATCTCACTCAAAATGTTAAGAGTGCAGAGATTAAGAACTCCTGCTTTCAAGAGAGGCCTGGGGGAGGTAAGCCAGTGGCTGTTCACTCCTGAAGGAGCACTTCAAGAATAGGAGGAAGCAACAGGCAGCTCTGAGGAGGTGTCCTCCACAGTTCCTTCTGTCTCGGCCTAGAAAAAAACAGGACAGCAGCATAGCTGATAGAAGGACTCTGACAGAATTTAATAAAAGTGTTTATATAAAGCAGAAAACAGGTTAAAAGGTCAGACTAAATGTAAACCTCTCCTTTGCCCTGTTTAATATAGAATTGATTCCTCTATTGATATAAATATGTCCTAAACACCGATGTGACATCACCCTGGAGGTTCTCAGTTTTCCAAACTAAATAGCTATGTCCGCTTGGCAACTCTCAGCTGTAATACTGATCCATCTAGTTAAAACACAAAACGAGGAACACTACAGTTGAGAAAGAAAGCTGTTAAAGTCCATCTAAACACGTTCCAATCTTCAATAGCGGGAGCAATGTCCAGAGTAATACTGAATTTTCTTATTCCCCTACTATGTTTTTAATATTACACTAGCTATGCAGTATCATAATCCATTCTTTAGTGTTATGAATATATTCATTCTATTTTATCCAATGATTTCCATTAACTGAAGATAAGTTCAAGTAAATGGAAAAAAATATGGTTTGGGGATTGTAATAAAAATCACTACAAAAAACAAATCATATTTAAAGGAAAAAATTGATAAAACATTAAAACACTATGATTTAAAAGAGCAGTTTAAAACTATAAGGGCTTAAAATTTACAATTGAGAGAATGCTACTTTTTTGCACTTTTATCATCACTTGAATCTAATAGTCCTCTTTCTGGACATCTCTACCCAGTGAGACATGAGTCTGGTAGTTTCTTTGCTCTCTGAAAATATGCCTCTTCCATTTTTTTCCCAACTTTCTATTTTGAAAAATTTCAGAAAAACTGAAATGAATGCTTTCTGTCTGTTTTTACCAGAACCATTTGAAAGTTAGTCGCTACACATCACGAAATCACTTCGAAATGTTTCAGCATCTATCTCCTAAGAATAAGGACATTATTCTATATAACCACAAGCATCATTATCATACCTACTAAAGTTAATAATTCTTTAACAGTACCTAATATCCAGTCCCTGTCAAATCTCTCTAACTGTCCAAAAAAAGGCCATATAGGTTTTTAGAAATCCAAGATCCAACCAATGATCAAACAGCGCAGTTAGCTGTCACGTCTCTCTGGTCTACTTAAATCTAGAACAGATCTTAGCTTTTTTTTTTTTCTTTTGTCTTTTATGACACTGACATATTTGAAGCAGGAGTCCCCAAATTTTTAAACTTATCTCTACCTGCTCCTATCCTCACCTTTTCCAGGTTCTACTATTAAAAAAAGAATTCTTCCTCTAGATTTCCAGGGTTTGTGCTCTCCCTCCCTTCAGACACAAGCTCTTTAGAAGAAAAAAAAAAACGGATGGGCCAGCACTTCACCTTCTTGTTTCTCAGGTGTCCATTCATTTATTAACCTGTTGAAATCATATTTCTGTCCCCCTTACTCACTGATACTGCTGTCACTAAGGTCGCCAATGGCTTTCTACATGCCAGGTCCAAAGGATGTTTTCTCAGTTATCTATCACCTTATCCAACCTCTCGGCAGCAGCTGCTGTTGCTACCCATTACCTCCCTCAAGTGCTCTCAAACCTTGGCATAATTCTCTTGTTCTCTTCTCAGAGTCTATGTCCCTGCGTGTTGGTATGCATCACAGTGGTCCTTGACTTTCTTATTCCCTTCACAGCTTTAACCACCAGCTATTAGTGATTCCCAAATCTCCTCTCCAGAACTCAAGACCCATCTGTCCAATTACCAACCAGATGCCGTGGCTCAAATTTTCCTCTAGTCCCCTATATGTAATGTCCCTGACATTATTTCCCCCTACAACCCATTTTTCCTACTACATTCCCTTTCTTAATTAATGGACTCTCCAAATGTAAAACCTCTCTTCCTCCTTCCTCCTGTAAAGTTCTCACAGTCATCACTTCCTCTTTAGCTCCACATTAATGGCAGTCAAGGCTGTCCACATTTCTCATGGACCATCATAAAGATATATTTAATCTCTATACTTTCAGTCTTCCTTCTCCTCTCTGATCCATCCTCTACCCTCTTCACAAGTTATTTCTCTGAAACACATATTGGCTCAAATTACTCATCTATTTAAAGCGCCTTCCTTGACTCCCATGCCCTTCTGGGGAACAATTCAGCATGGTGGTTAAGAACACAGGCACTAGAGCTGGAAAAAGCTGGACGCAAATACTAGATTCTCCATCTCCTGTGTGCCCATGAGACACTACTTAACCTCTCTAAGCCTCAGTTTTCATTTATAAAATGGGGATAATTGTGTCTTTCCAACACTGTTATTAAGGGATTATAAGATGAGTATGTAAAACATTTGTCTCAATACCCAAATACTCAATAACTGTTAGAAGACCAAGTCCAAATTACTTAGCATGGCCCTTTATGATCTGGTCATTGCCCTCCTGTTCAGTCTCATTTCTTCCTTCCTTACATTCTTCACTGCCAAACCGTTTCATACCTTTTTGCTTTTGTACACATAATTTCCTCTCCCTACAAAGCCCAGCCCCCAGTGCTTTCTCCAGTGAGTGACCTTTATTCCAACCTTGATTTTTGTCCTCTAAACCTTAAACACAACTCTTTATCACTTAGTATTACATTTCCTTCTCTCCCTCTCACACTAAATTGTTTCTCGAAAGCAGAGAAAAGTGCAGAAAATGACACAAGAAACTAACAACAGACATGGAACCTGATCAGCGTCTGTTGAACAAATTTATAGAAAGGACCTAAAGTGATCATTCTGTTCCCAAACTAATCTAATTAATGGTCCATTCATTTTACTTTTTATTCTGGTTTTTTTTTTTTGTTTTAAATACATCAGCCTAATGAGTATTTAGATGAGCAGCTTAGGAACCTCACTCATGGACATTTTCTGTGGTATTGTAGGGTAGCTGTGGAGGAACAGGGATTCAAACCCGGTCTTGAAAATTGTTTTGGTCCAAGGCAGGGCCTACAGGGCCTCCTCCTAGGATGCAAATTGGGCGATGTAAACTTCAGCCAAAACTTCAATGTAACTAAGTTGAATTTAGGTTAAGGCAGGTTGTTCCTTACAAGAAAACAGAACTCAAACAAACTTATTAAGGGAGAGATGCCCAGAGAAGATTGCACCATGGGAACAACCAAGTAAGCAACCAGAAAAACTCAAAATAATAAGTATCTGGGAATAGTTTCTATTATAAGGTTATGCTAAGTGCTTTAAAAGAAATATATTGCAAATATCAAGGCTATGTGCCCTGTGAGAGGAGAAAAAGTGTAGCCAGAAGGGTTAATGGTCTCAAAATAGCATAAAACACAAGGCAGGCGAATTTCCCTGTACTAAAAGGCGATTACAAACAACTCATTTACTCAGGTCAATAAACCAAGTCATATTCCTTTCCGAAATCCGAGATGCCATGTTTACCACATATCAAATACACACTTAGAAAAAAAAATATTTCCCTCTTTAACAATTATTAGAAAAAGATGTTTCGGAGCGGGGAGGGAAATCTACTCTCAATATACAAAAAAAATTTCTAATCTGTCAAGAGGGCAGTGAATCTGGACTTGGCTAGCATCGCTCCTGTTTCGGACACTGCTGTGACGCCTGCAAAACAACTCCAAGCAGGGTCGGCCTCGCTTTGCTCTCCCAGGCAGAGCCGAGGAAAGAAATGGAGGTGTCTCAAGGAGTCGACCCCGGGGGAGTTGCCAGAGGATGCTGTCAGTCTGCAAAACGCCAGAGGCTCAGAAAAGCGGTCAGCGCAGGGGCAAGAGATGGCAGCAGTGGCGAGGGAGGGGCTGCGCGAGGATGTCATAGACGGGCGCGGCGGCGAGGCTGTCACAGACCGGCCTCCCCCCTCCCGGCCTCGGGCCCCAATCACTCACATGCGGGGCCCGCGCACCCTCGGGCTCCTCCCGCCTCGGGGACAGCAGCCGCCGAGTGAGGAGGATGAGCCGACAACTTCCTGCTTCCGGGGGTGTAACCCGGAAGCAACTCCCGCCCCCAGGCGACGCAGCGCGCCGTAGGGCAGCTCCTTCTTGCCGGCCCCGCACTTCCGCCAAAAACAGACCGCGCGGCGACGCGGCGCGTGGGGGAAGTCTCGCGCGATATGGAGCGCGCGGCTTTTCGTTCCCCCGGCGTCGGGTTCTTAGTCCTCAGTCCTTTTCAGTGATGGTCAGGGGCTGTCCGGTTTTTGCGCAAACAGACTGCGTAGCTGAGCTGATTCATTCAACAAGCACTTACTGAGCCCCCTACCACGAGCCAGGCAGCGTGTTAGGCATTGAGGGGTGGGTGTGGGAGGGATACGTATGTGGAGGGCAGGCCCTTACCTTTGGGAGTTCCTAGTCTGAAAGAGAAAGACAAACAAGTCGCTCCAATTTATACACGGCCCATTCTTTAATATTTATGGAGAGCTTACTCTATGCCAGACATTACTAAGCACTTTGTATTCGTGAAACACTTCAACAACCCTATGATACAAACAGTCCCACAACATTTATCCTCATACTGACCAAGCTGAGGTTTGTGGAAAGGTGAACTTGCTCGAGATTACATGGATAGACTGATAGAGTCACGATTTTGAACCCAGGCTCCTTATCTTTCCTTGTCTTTAGTGCCAAAGATCGTAACTGCCTTCTACAAGCGATCTACAAACAAAATGCCACTGGGTTCAGACTTTTATTACAGCCACAAAGGTGGTGTGATATTGATACAGAGATAGGCAAACCAATAAAACAGAATAGAGACCAAAGATAGAACCACAGTGTATAAACACTTGCTTTATGACAAAGGGGTACAACAGAAGAGCGAGCAAAGGATGATGCTTTCAATAAATGGTGCTGGGTCGGTTGTATATCCATATAGAAAAAAATGAAACGACTCCTACCTCACACCCACCGTACACTAAAATTCTATGTGCACTGCAGATCTATATGAGAAAAACAAAACAGTAAAACTTTAGAGCTGGGCCAGCCCTGACGGCCTAGGGGTTTAACATTCTGTGTGCTCTTCTTCTGCAGCTCAGTTTGCTTCTGGGCGGGGGAACCACACCATTCCTCTGTCAGTAGCCATGCTGCGGTGAGGGCTCATAGAATAATTAGAAGGTCTTACAAATAGAATATACACTGGAATATACAACTATGTACTGGGGCTTTGGGGAGGGAAAAGAAAAAGAGAGAGAGGAAGATTGGCAACAGATGTTAGCTCAGGGTGAATCTTTCCCAGTAAAACAAAACAAAACAAAACTTTAGAGCCACTCCGTCCAATGCTGTTGCCATGCAAGTGACTGTTGAGTACTGGACATGTGGCTGGTCAGAAAGGAGATGTTCTGTAAGAATCAAATTGATACATTGGACTACATTAAAATTAAACTCTGATCATCAAAAGACACGGTTAAGAGACCAAAAAGACAAGCTGTAGAGTGAGAGAAACTGACAAAGAGCTTGTGTCCAGCATATATAAAGAACTCCACAAATAAGGAAAAGACAGGCCGGCCCCGTGGTCGAGTGGTTAAATTCGTGCACTCTGCTGCGGTGGCCCAGGGTTTGCCAGTTCAGATCCTGGGCGCGGACATGGCTCTGCTAATCACGCCATGCTGAGGCAGCGTCCCACGTAGTAGAGCCAGAAGGACCTACGACTAAAATATACAACTGTGTACTGGGAGGCTTTGGGGAGAAGAAGAAGAAGAAAAAGAAAAGATTGGCGACAGATGTTAGCTCAGGTGCCAATCTTACAAAAAAAGAGACAAACGGCCAAGTAGAGAAATGGGCAGAAGATTTGAACACAAAAAGATGTTATCACATAAGAGGATATCTAAATGGCAAATACACATATAAAAAAGCATTTGGTAGGAATGTAAATTCCTAAAGCCACTTTGGAAAACAGCCTGGTATTAACTATTATAATTTACACATAACCTATGACCCAGCAATTCTACTTCTATGTACATCCCCCCCAAAATTCATGCACAAGTGCACCAAGATACATACAAGAATATTCCTAGCATCATTATTTGTAAGAGCTCTAATCTGGAAACATCCCAAATGCCCATTAACAATAGAAAACATATAAATACTTCATAGTATAGTCATGTAACAGAATACTATACAGCACTGAGAAATAAAATAATTGCCACTACTTACAGCAACATGGTATATCTCACAAACATAATGTTAAGCAAAAGAAGCCAGACACAAAGAAATACTTTATGACCGCATTTACATAAATTTCAAAAACAGAGAAAAGCCAATCTGTGAATTTAGAAGTGAGAAAGTGGTTAGCTTTGGGGAGGGGGAAGGGGTAATGATTGGTAGTGGGTGCGTCTGTGGGGTTGGAAACATATTTTTTCTTGATTTGATGGTGGTTACACAGATGGAGTTCTGGGTTATAACTAATTTAATTATTGCACTGAGGATCTGTCCACTTTTCTGGATGTATATTATACTTCAATTTAAACTTATACTTTAAAAAAAAAAAGTGCTCTGGGGGGTCCAGAGGTCCTAGACAGTCCATGTCTTCCTGCCCTCCCGCCAGTCTCCATACCACAGCCCGAGAGACACTTCCAGTGTACAAAATCTGACTCTGCCACTTCATAGGTCCCTTTTGCCCTCACAATCACATCCCAAGATCCTTCACAATCCCCTTACACTCAGCTCCAGGACAGCCCAAGAAACACTCTGACTGCCAAGCTCTTCACACTGCTGCAGATCTGCAAAGAGAAGACACCTTTCCTGGCTTCTGGCTAACTCCCACATTTTCCAGATCTCAGCTCAGGTTATCACTTCCCTGGAAACCTCTGACTACCCAAGGCCAGCTCTGGAACAACAGCGCTCAGGAAGCGTGGCGTGCTTCCTGATTACAGCCTTCATCCCACTCTCCTCTAGCTGTGTGTTTAATTCTCTCTCTCCCCTAGAATGGGAGGTCCTTTGGGGCTGAGCACAGTGTATGTAACCCATCTCTGTCTTCCTCAGTGTCTAGTGGTTCGTAGGTGCTCCAGGTAAAGATTTAGGGAGGAAGTGACTTTGGAGGTGGCCTGTAAGGATTCAGACATTGGAGCCTGAGAATAGACATTTCAAGCACAGGGCATAAGAGTGAGAAGATTCAGAAGGAGGGAAGATATGAGTACATTCTGGGAGCCTGAAATGTTGATCTGGCTGAGGCCAAGGCTACTTACAGAAGGAAAAACAATCTTTAAAGATCAGTTTGGCATAGCCAGGAAGGTCTTCAATGCTAGGAATTTAATCTGTGGGCAGTGGGGAGCCACTGAAAGTTTTTGAGCAGGGGTGTGACATGATCAGAGCTCTGCTATGGGCATATACATTCAGTGGGAGGATGAAGGTTAGAGTGGAAGAGGAAAAATTAACTTTGGAAAGTTCAAAGGAAAAGCAACTTTGAAGGTCTAGGTAAAAGGAATGGAAGAACGAGAATCCACTCAAGAAACATTTCCCAGTTATAGCAGATCAGAAAGCCTGCCAGGTAGTAGAAAGGTGCAGGGGAAAGGCTTGAGTTCCAGCCCACATTAAATCCTTGTAGGCCTTGGAGCCAGTTGCTTCCTCCTGTCAGTCACTCAGAGCCCTTCATTCTAAAATCTGGCCAATGGGAGACTGAGAAAAAATCATGAGTGTGGAAGTTCATGGTAACCTGTAATGTGTGTGGGGATGTAGCTAAGGAAGTGTGAGAAGTCAAAATTATGTCTGGTGACTAGGGAGATAGTGATTCGGGGCACAGGAGGAGCAATTGGTTTGGGGGAGAGGATACAGCGGGAAATGATGGGTAAATCTACTCATTTCTTTACTGTTGGCTTCTCTCTGTTGAGATTTAGAAAAACCCTTGACAAGGTTCCCAGGTAATAGCACCCTGTGTAACAGAATTGCTGGTTTGTGGGTTGGTGTGTTAGCTCTGCTCAGTCATTGGAGGCCCCCTCTGTTCAGCTTCTGGTCTGGAACAGGCCTTATGTGAATGTTGAACCAAACTGAGCCAGGACGTGATCCCTAACATGGGCTCTTAACAATCTACTTGGAGAGGAGAGAATCTAACACAAGCAGTTAGACAACAATAGAAGGCGGCACAGAATTAAAGACCAAGCAGAGGGAAGGGGAGAGAGTCTACTGCAGACAGGAAGAGTAGAGAGGTCTTCTGAAGGAGCTGGGACAAAGGCTTGGGTGAGGTCTGGGAAGCATTGGAAGGGAAGAGGACAGCCTGGGCAAAGGCCTGAGAGTGGGAATGTTGGTGGCACATTTAAGGTGTGGATAAAATATAGGAAATCAAGCTGGAAAAATCAGTCAGGAGCCAATGGAGAAGGGCCTTCAAGCCCACCCAAGTGGTTCAGGACTTTAATAGGCAAAGGGAATCATTTAACACATGTGGGCAAAGAAGAAACATACTACAAGAAATTTTGGGAAGAAAGCTTTGGTTGCTGTGTATGTGTAGGATGTATTGGTGGAGGAAAGCCAGAAGGCAGGGAACCCAGCTAGGGGGCTCCTGAAATGATCCTGGTGTCAAGGGTCTGTAACAGCAGTGGCAATGGGAAAGAAGGGATACAATTTGAGGATCTTTGGAAAAAGAATTGACAGATCTTGATGATGTATCTCTTACAGGGAGCAGAGAGAAAGAGGATGATCTTCAGGTTTCCAGCCTAAAAGAAGATGTTTCAGTAAAAGTTCATAATTTTGTTTTTAATAAAGGACATTTATTCGGAAGACACATGCTTAGATATAGAATAAATAAATAACAAGTTGCTCTAATTTAATGTGAACTATCAGTTATAACTCAGAAAAGGAATCCATGTCTCTTTGTCAACTCCTTCCTCAAGTCACTAACACCTAATGTTCTCTTGGGGACAAAAAGGCCAAGAAATACTGAGCCTCTTGAGGAAGGATTTTGGAATGGGACAGCAAGACACTCTCTTATTCTTGTGTAAAACCCCAAGGCATTCTCACCGTGCCCTAAGCCTACCAAGATATATATAGTAAGGAACTTACTTATATATGTAAGGTCCAGAGAAAGTCAATTCAAATAGTAACAGACAGAATGGACCGATGATGAAAACGTTTCCATTCTGCTTAAGGTTCACAAAGAGGGCATGAACACGAGACTGCAGAAGGTATAAAATTAATTATACCTTACATTACCACAGCACTCATCGTTTTCTGTCCATTATTCATTCAATGAAACCTGAGCACCCTATGCTCAGTACTCTGAGAGGAGGGCATAGAGATGAAGGAGGCCCAGTTCCTCAAGGAGCTCACTGCTGGTTTGATCTTTACAGCCTTGGATACCTTTATTCCCACCTGACAATTAAGGAAAGTAGGATTGAACTGTGGTTAACAGCACAGGCTCACAGCTGTGGGACTTTGAGCAAGTTATTTAATCTCTGTAAGGCTGAGTTTCCTCAAAATAAAGAGGGAATAGTAATATCTACCTCGTGGGGTTTTGAAGATTAAGTGTTATCAAAGGTCTGAAACAGTGAAAGTAAAACCACTAGATCACTGAAACAGTCATTAGCAAAAGTTTGCTGTGCACAAAAAAACAGTTTGCGAACTGGGAGCACTCAAACCCAACATGGAATGAGGCTCAGAGGTATATTGTTACAAATCACCTTATGTAGTGAGGAGGCAGTGGCTGTTTGTCTTCACAGTGATTGGTTATAACGTTAGAGTTTTTCCAGTGACAGGAAAATGGGTTAAAAGTGCTTACATTATATCAGTTTTGGGGAACAATTTGTTTTGTTTATGACTTTCAGAGGCATTAACAAGAAGTGGCTCAAATTAAGTTTTGCTTGTTTTACAGAATAAGCTAATTAATTTTGCTTGTGTGACTGAACTGGTTTGTCTGCTAAGGGAATTTTCAAGTCTGGTCTCTATTTGTGTTTGATTTCAGTGTGAAAGTACACAATAGTGCTCAGCTCGATGCCTGGCACAAAGTAAGCATTCATTTAGCCATCCTTATTAAGTGGTGTGCAAAGCATTTACAGTATGTTTCTTTCTTTCCTGTCCTCCCTCCAAACCTCCTCCCTTGACCCTGAGCAAACCGTCCTAACAACCCTGGGGCACCATCTATCCCAACCAGTCACTCTAAGCCTCGCTCTAGCCCTGATCCCTTTGATCTTCATTCTCCTGTCTCTCCCTTTTCTTCTCTTTCATTTTCTTCCTTGTCTTTTCCTCTCCTCTCTCCCTAAACTTCTTGCCTTTGGAGTCTGGAGGCTCAGATTTGCGGTATGGCTATAAGTCATTTAACTACTGAGTCTCAGTTTTCACATCTGAAAAATGGGAATAATGATATCTACTCTACAAAATTGCTTTGTCAAGTAGATAAAATAAGGTGTAAGCGCCATGTAAGGTGTAGAGAACCTTACAAAAGCTAGTTACTGGCATCCCTCATCTCTATTTTCTTTCATTCTCCGCCTCCCGCTTTCGGTGCCTGTCCTATTGTGGGACTAGGAAATTCTTCGGATTTAAAGTTAGGACATAACTCCAACCGGAGTGCAGATCTGTTGGTTGTTCCCGCCTTCCACGCCCATATGAACCAATTAGATCATCCGGAGCGTGGCGAGGTTTCCCCACTTGGAGACCGCCTCTAACAGAGCTTGCACTTTTCTCCGTTCCTGCAGCTGGCCCTTTTTTCGCCTTTTTTTTTTTTTGGAGGAACTGTCCTTCCTCTTCCTTGACCCAATCACCCAAATCCCGGCATCCAAACGGTAGAGCGCCGGGGGCCGGAAGTGTGCGCTTCGGCGGCGGGTCCCCAGAGCATCGACGCCGGAAGTAGCGACTGCTAGAGAAGGATTCCGCTGGCTTCGCTATGGCGGCCATCCCGCCAGACTCCTGGCAGCCGCCCAACGTATACTTGGAGACCAGGTGAAGGGGGTCGGCCTCTAGGGCTGGGCTGGGAGGCGACGCGGAGCCCGGGCTTGGCCGTGGGGCTCGGTCCCCCGGTCGGCCGGCCTCCCTGGAGCGGCGTGGAGCGGCGGCGGAGGGGCAGCCCGAGGGCTGAGCGGGGGCCGCCGCCCGCGCCCGAGCTCCGCGCAGACTCGCGCTGAGACGTGAGCGACAGCTGCCTGTGTATCCTCCTCCCGCCTCATTCATTCATCCAGCCGGCGTGTGTGGAGTCCACAGGCCGGGGACTTAGGGTCTGGAATCTGAGGATGCGCAGGTGGCTAAGATACACACGGCCTGGCCGCTGGGAGCTTACAGTACGCGAGGGAGGCAGACATGGACGCTTTAACGTGATGAGTAGTACAGTCGTCTAAAGAAATGGTTAGAACCCAGGAAGAGGCACGTGTCCCCCGCTGTCAGAGTGATAGGAGAACGATGTGATTGAGCACCAGACAGCTAGTGCCGTGCCCCTGATGTATAGCATCACGTTTAGTTAATCCTCGTAGCAACTCAGATCATGTAGGTATTATCCTACTTTCTCTCCAATTTTAGCAAGGAAAATGCCAGAATTTACAGATTAAGTGGTTTGACCAAGGCCACACAGCTAGTAAGTAGGGGAACCTCAATGGGAGCCGGATCTTTGCACCTCACATGCTAGGTCCTTTCGCCCCGTTCGTTCCATTGCCTCTTTGGAAAAAGTTCAAAGTGGTCTTTCCAAGGAAGGACAAGTCACCTTGAGGAACTTCTTACCGCTACGACAGTATAAAACTTCGTAAGCTGACATTCAAGGTGCTTTTTTTTTTAATCTCGCCTTTATCTACCTCTCTGGCTGCATCTGCCATTCCCACAGCGGTAGCTAGGGTCCAGCCGCTGTCTGTGTCCTTCTGTTCTTCTCTGTGCTGCCTTCCACCAGAGCACAGCGTTCTCTCACATGCTGCTTTTGCTTCCTGGCCATCTTCCCCAGCTTCTTTTTTTTTTTTTTTTTTAAGATTTTATTTTTCCATTTTCTCCCCAAAGCCCCCCGGTACATAGTTGTGTATTTTTAGTTGTGGGTCCTTCTGGTTGTGGCATGTGGGACGCCGCCTCAGCATGGTTTGATGAACGGTGCCATGTCTGTGCCCAGGTTTCGAACCAGTGAAAACCTGGATCACCAAAGCAGAGCACGTGAACTTAACCACTCAGCCACCGGCTGGCCCCATTCCCCAGCTTCTTATATGGCAAAATTCTCTTTCTTCGGGCCCCAACTTGAACGTAATTCCTGAACTCAGCTGTTACCCTTTTTTTCTAAATTACAAAATAAGTTGAAATTTAAATCCAAGCAGTGTAGAAGAGTATAGAATGAGAAGTGAAAGCCACTGCTCCACGTAAAAACACTGTTAATAGTTTGTTGGATGACCTTCCAGATCTTTTTCTATGTACATAGAAACATCTCTCTCTTTTGTGTTCTATTTTTTAACAAATAGGATCATATGATCATACTGTATATATGTTTTTCCTGTAATTTGCTCTTCTTTCGTTCACTAACACGTGCAGCCCCCTGTAGTATGGACATTTCATATTTTAGTCATTCCCTCTTTGAAGGACATTTAAATTGCTTCTTGTTTTTTGTATGACAAATACTGGAATGAACATCCTTGTACATATTGTATCCTTAAGTGCTTTGGTTAGTTTTCTGTAGAATAGATAGGAGTTGAAATTGCTGAATTGAAAGGTATGCACATTTCAGACTCATATAGATACTTCCTGATTGTCAGTCCAAAAAGTTACTCCCTGTATTTTACAAATATCCACCAGAATGTAACCTCAGTGAGGGGAAGAGCAGTGAGAGCGGTGCCTTGCAGAGTAATTGTTAATCTGTGTTGAGTGTTAGTAGCGTGAGGGATAAATTGCTGGTAGAAAGGCTTTTAGAAAGCAGTGTTCTAGCACATACCACATGTATTTATAGAATGCTGGGTATTTGGGCTATACAGAGTTGATTCACTTCTCACATTCTTGGAGCTTAAAATCTAGGTGAGGGTGGAGCGGAGAGGAAGGTACGTGTCTTGGTCTTTTACTTCTTTCTTTTCCTTAGCAGTAGTTGAGTTCGGGGGGTTGCCCATCACATTGAGTGAGTTTGAGATAATCAGGTTTGCCTTTGTTGCACCCCTCCTAAACATGCAAACTTTTATTTTCATTAAAAATTTTTACGTGGGGCTGGCCCCGTGGCTGAGTGGTTAAGTTCGCACTCTCCTCTTCGGAGGCCCAGGGTTTTGCTGGTTCGGATCCTGGGCGCAGACATGGCACTGCTTGTCAGGCCACGTTGAGGTGGCATCCCACATGCCACAACTAGAAGGACCCACAGCAAAAAAGATATACAGCTATGTACTGGGTGGGTTTGGGGAGAAAAAGCAGAAAAAATAAAAAGGATTGGCAACAGTTGTTAGCTCAGGTGCCAATCTTTAAAAAAAACCAAATTTTACGAATAAGTACTGCATTTACATGGTTCAAAAATACAAATATTTAAAAAAGATATTTATTGAAAATCTTTCTGTCACCCATTTACCCGGTTTCCACCCTCACCCAGAAACTTAGCCATGTGTAAATAAATATGCACCTCGATATTTTAATGTCCTCCTTTTTTTCAAATTTACAAATTAAGTGTAAATTTTTTTCCCTAATTTGGTTGGGTTTCAGATGATTGATGATTTTTATATATAAGGTATTAGAATTTCAGATGATTGGTGATTTTTTTATATGTAAGGTATTAGCATTTTGAGTTGTCCACGGTTGTTATTTTGCTTGAAAGAAGTCCTGGCAGCCCCTGCATGTTTTACTCAAACAGGATATCTGTGGCTATGTTATTTGCATTGTGTAGTTTTCCTTAGCTGAGCATGATCACAATTTCATGACTTATAAGCTTGAAAATGAAGAGTTGTGGAGCAGTCCCATAATGTTCCTGCCCTCTGTGACCTTGTTCTTGACTGGAGCTCTGCTGTCTTCTCCCGCTGCAGCATGGGGATCATTGTACTGGAGCTGTACTGGAAGCATGCGCCAAAGACCTGTAAGAACTTTGCTGAGTTGGCTCGTCGAGGTTACTACAATGGCACCAAATTCCACAGAATCATCAAAGACTTCATGATCCAGGGAGGTGACCCAACAGGGACAGGTACAGTTAAGCCAACATTAATTTCTGAAGTCTCATTCTGTCCTAACTAACTATAAAGCAGCCAGAGCTCTCGTCCACATACCAGGGACTGGCTTGGTTGATTTCTGCCCTTCCTACCACATACCCTCACCCTAATACACACGTGGGAATTGACCAGAAATGGAATGGACCAGAAACCGACCTTGATTCCTGGGCTCTATAAGTTTCTCATAACTTCCATGTGTTGTTTATTAAGAGCAAATAATATTTGCCTGAATTATATTAATCCATAGAGTAGTCTGATAATCAGACTATCAGAAAGACGACATTTGCAATTTTTTTTTTAAGAATGAAGATGCAAAATAAATGAGTGTTTTACTGTGTATAAGTTGCGTAATGTCTTATGCGGGCACCACCATAGCACTTCCCCTGAGGGGGGCTGCAGCCCTATACAGCTGAGGCCTCTACCGGCAGATAGGGATGCAGGTGTGGGAATGTCCTGAGGCTCCAGGCCAGGAGAGAGGCATTGCCTTCGGCCTCCTTCTGAGGCAGAGGAACTAGAGGACCAGGTTACTCCTGACCCTGCCAAGTTGTCTGGGCACAACCACTTGCGCTTTTTTTTTTGTCTCTCTATTTTTTTTTATTGAGACAATATTGGTTTCTAATGCAATGTTTTGAGAAAAAATGTTGGATTCTTTCACTGATCCATTCATTTAACAAATATAGAGCACCTGCTTTGTGTCAGATACTCTTCTAAACTCGGACTATAGCTGTGAACAAAGGGAAAAACGTCTGCTCTCATTAAGACAGGAAACAGGTGTGGGAATGTGAGTTTAGTAGAACGATCAGGGAAGTCCTCTCTGAGAAGATGTTATTGGAGCAGAGGTCTGAACGGAATAAGGCGGTGAACCCTGTGACTGGGTGACTGGGGGAAGAGCAGGCCCAGGGGCCCTGAGATGGGAGCCTGTGTAGCAGATCATCTAGGACCTTATGGGACACGGTAGAGACCTTGGGTTTTATTCTGAATAAGATGGGAGCCATTACAGATTTTTGAGCAAAGGAGTAACGTGATCTGACCTGTACTCTGAAAAGATCGCTCTGGCTGCTGTTTGGAGAGATGTGGGGGCAAGAGTGGGAACCGGGAACTAGTTAGAAGGCTGCTGGAGTCACCCAGTCTAGAAATACGTGGTCGGACTAGGCTGATAGTAGAGAAGGTGGTGAGAAGTGACTGAATTCAGGTTATGTTTTGATAGAAATAGAGCCATTGAGATTTGCTGAGCTTGACTTGGGGGGATGGGCAGGTGTGTGAGAGAGAGAGATGGTCAAGGATGACTTCAAGGTTTTTGACTTGAATTTAGGGAAATGGGAAAGATCAAGAATTTGGTTTTGGTTTTGGACACATTATGTTTGAAATACTTGTCGGACCTTCAAATAGAGACATTGAATAAGTAGTTGGACGTGAGTATGCAGTTCAAGGAAAGGTCTGAGGTGGAGGTGTGAATGTGGGAGTTGTCATTATTTAGCTAGGATTTATTAGTGAAATTGATGGATGCTAACACTTATTAGTTACAAGGGCCCTTGCTTCTCAGTTTGCTTTTTCTCTCTGTTCATTCCTCCTTCTGCTCTTTTGCCTTTAAATAAGCTTGGTTCTCTCTGTGGCAGTCTTTTCTCATCTTGTTCTTTTTTGTCATTCTCTGTTTTTATTTCTTTTTCCTTAAAGAGTGGCACCTGAGCTAACATCTGTTGCCAATCTTTTTTTTTTCTCCTCTTCTTCTCCCCAAACTCCCCCAGTACATAATTGTATATTTTAGTTGTAGGTCCTTCTGATTGTGCTATGTGGGATGCTGCCTCAGCATGGTCTGATGAGTGGTGCTAGGTCTGCGCCCAGGCTCCAAACCAAAACCAAAACCCTTCCAGCCCCAAAACCCTGGGCTGCCAAAGCAGAGTGCGTGAACTTAATCACTCAGCCACGGGGCTGGTCCCTTTTTTGTCATTCTCAATTGTCCTTTTTCCTTTATGACCAGAGAGATTCCATTTTTTCAATGTATATGTGCACCTTTCACAATACACACTATATAGGAAAGTAGAAAAAAGAACAAAAAATCACCCATGAGCATACCTTATAAAGATTCATGACCACCATTAATTATATTCCCCCAATATCCCATCTCTCAGAAATGATTACTATTAACTTTTGGTGGCCATTATTCTAAACGTCTTTCTTCTCTGATATCTAGTTAAAAGGGTGGATGGATGGATGGATAACTAGCTAAGTGGAAATAATTTCAGAAGAATAGGCTATGTCATGCATACTATTATTTTAAAAAAGTATTATATTTAATTATGTATATATTTAACAGAAAAGTTGACTTCCTGCTATGAAAGATGAGGCAATTAGTACTTCCTGTCTTCCCTTCCCTCACTCCCAGTGTTTGTTGTTCTGTTTTTCCCTTGTCAGAGATTATAACACTTTCCACTCTACCTGCTTCAGGCCCTCAGCTACGGCATGGGTTCTACATGTCAGAGGGTTCAGTGCTCACCGCTGGGCTTCTCTCTTCCCATGCTAGAGGGCAGGATTTCTTGTTGAGTGGTTTTTATTGGAAGGGCTGGAGGGTGTTATATTTTTGAACTCATTCATGTTGGAGAATGTCTGCCTGTTGCCTTTATACTTGAAAAATACCGTGACTGGGTTTGCTATTCTTAGTCCACACTCATTCCCTCGGATCTTTTTTGTTCCATCACCTTATGGTTTTAACATGGCTTTGGAGAGTACTGAGGCCAGATTTACTCCCTCCTTCAATTCAGGGAAAATTTTTTGATTCGTATTTCTGACTGTTTTCTCTGTTAGACTTATTGGACTTTCTGTTTTGGGAAGCTAGTTATGGTTTGTTTCATCACCTTTGCCTTCGTATCCATCACATTTCTTTTGAGTGTGTGAGATGATGTTTTTCCATTTTTTCCTGCGTCTACTGAAGTGATCTCAGAGTTTTCCTTGCCGTATACAGTGTTTAGTCCTGTCTGTCCTATTCTTTACTGCTGTAATTCATTAGTGCTGTATTGGTGTCATTTGGCTCTCAATTTGTTTCGTTAGCTCTGGAATCTTTTCACCTTACTCTGTTGATTTATGTTTTTGTCTTGTGTTTTCTCCCAGACTGAGTTCCTGAGGGGTGTTTTTTTCCATTCCTCCTTTCCTTCTCTCCTTCCATTCGTTGTGTTATGTTTGCATAGTTTCTGTGCCATTTCTTTTCATCTCGTTCAGGCTTAATGTCAGCATCTATGAAGTCCTTCCCTTTTATTTGCTCAGGTACAGTGTGAGTGGATTCTCTTTGTTTCTTCCCCCCCATGTGGGACCAGTTGTCTTTCCTACTCCAAATGCTGAGGTTTTTTCTCTCCATTTTACTCTAGCCTGAAGAGGGTGTGGGAGAGAACACAAGTTCAGCTCATGCTGAGTGAGCCCCTTGTGGAAGGGCTAGCCTCTGTTCTGTTTTCGCAGGCTCCATCAGAGCTCTGTCCCAGAGCCCCCTCCACCAGCTGGTGGTGTTCCTCTGCCACCACCCTCAGCTCTGGGTAGTCCCCTGAGTGTAGCTGTGGCAGAGGAAAAAGATCCTCCTACCCTTTTCTTTCTCAGCTGGGTCTCTTGTAAAGACAGATGAATGAGAGAAAAATCATGTAAGTGTATTTAATACAGGGGGCTGGCCCCGTGGCCGAATGTTTAAGTTCACGTGCTCTGCTTTGGCGGCCCACGGTTTCGCTGGTTCGAATCCTGGGCACAGACATGGCACCGCTCATCAAGCCGTGCTGAGGTGGCATCCCACATGCCACAACTAGAAGGACCCACAACTAAAAATATACAACTATATACCGGGGGGCTTTGGGGAGAAAAAGGAAAAATGAAATCTTTAAAAAAAGAAAAATGTATTTAATACAAGTTTTACATGACACTGGAGCCTTTATATGGAAATGAACTCCTGAAGAAGCACGTACATCTGAGCGTCTTTATGCTAGGTTTGCTGAAGAGTGGATGGTTGTGGGAAAATGTGATAGGACAAAAGGGACGTTAGTTAAGTGTAGTGAAGTGGGGGAAACTTAGCAAGGCCTGTTCATTCCAGTTCCTCCTGATGTCCCTCTGTCTTGGTGGTAAGGATGTTCTTTTTCCTCCAGGTCTGGGGAGGGCACCTCTCACATGAGGCTCTTAGGACCTGCTTCAGGGGAAGGTCAGAAAGTCCTTCCTGCACCTGCCATTTCTCAGATTTCTTTAGCTTGCAATAGCTGATGTGCCAAGGTTGCATGTCCTGAACCCCATCATGGCCCAGTGCTGCCCTGCTCCCCTAAGATGCCCAGTGCTGGCAGCCTGCCCTACCACCCCCGAGTGCTCCTGGTGGCTGCGGGTTTCTGCCCCCAAGGGCTTCTCCTGAACTTTCTCAGGGCTACTCACCCACTCCCTCTGTTGGCTTCTCAAAATTGGAGGGTGTTTGAGAGAATTATCTGGGTGACACTCCCCGTTCCCAGTCACTACTTTTAAGGAGGACAGGCAGAAGAATCTCCTATTTATTTCCTTGGCTATCTCTTTTCAGAATTTTGGGAGTAAGTTTGTCTCCTTTTTCTTACTTGGTTGATGCTGCTGACTTTTTTGTGTGTGTGAAGAAGATTGTCCTTGAGCTAACATCTGTGCCAATCTTCCTCTTTCCTTCTATGTGGGATGCTGCCACAGCATGGCTTGATGACCAGTGTGTAGGTCCACGCCCAGGATCCAAACCCACAAACTCTGGGCTGCTGACATGGAGTGTACAAACTCAACCACTATGCCCCCGGGCTGGCCCCTGAGTTTTTGCCTTAGAAAAAATTGGAATTTTTTGTGTTTGCGTCATCAGGTATTGCAGGCAGAGTCTTACCCTGCTTCACTCCACTTTCTTTATCTGAAAGTGTCCTGTCGGTGCTTGGATATACTTCCTTCCTGTTTTCTTCCTTTCTGTCATTGTTATGTGATAAAATTTTCATTCATAACACCAGTGAACTGAGAGAATCCATGATTAGTGGACAAGAATTGGAAGTGGCTCAAATGTGAGTTGCTCATGTCAGAGCTTCCCTATATTTCTGTAATTGGTTCACAATCCTTCATAATGTCACATTTCCATGATGTAATTTTAATGAAATTGAATCACTCAAAAGATTTCCAAATAATTGCATCCAGCATTGAGTATAATTAATGACTGAGCTAAGCCGGCTGGCAGGTCTGTGGTGGAAAGCACAAAGGTGTTAGGCCCTCCTGGGTCACTGGTATGAACTGCCAGCTGACTAGGTAACACTTTTTTGCTAAACACCTCAGATGAGCAGCATTTGACATCCTGGGCTCTTCAGCAAGTCAGTGTCCCATTTCCATCCCTGGCTGTCCCTCAGTCTGACCACTCTGGAGCTATTCTTTCCATAGTCTTTCTGATGTCTTTGCCAGATGTTTTCTCAACTCAAAAACCTGCTTGGTTTTTGACTTCCTGCTTCATTTTAAACCATTTTTCTTCTTTTAAATTTCCCTATTGTCCTAGCACTGTGCTGGCCTTAGCCCTCTGAGTCTCTGTTATCTGTCCCTGCGAGCTCCTTCTCGTCCTCTCCTTGGAAGACCTGGCATCCTGTAAGGCTCTTCCTCTCACCTCTCGTGCTCCGCACTTAGCCTCACAGTGCTCAGCCGCTGCCGTGGTGGCGGTGAGTGATTATGTGCTGATCACGCTGTGCATCACCCTCACTCTGATTTCTCCTCTCCTCTTGGTAGCCCCAGGAACACCTGAAATTTAACGTATTGAACAGCAAGCTCATTGTTAATTTTGTTCATTTGATGAATATTTGCTAAGAGTCTGCTGGGCATCTTTTGCTATTCTAAGGCCTGTGAGGAGTACTTAAGCCAAGTACTAGAAGTATTAGAAGCCAAGGCAGTTTTCTTTTCCTTGCAGAGCTCTCTGCACTGCCGGGAAAACAAGATATTCATTAGAAGAAATATCTAGAAAGTAATAATATAATAAATATGCAAATGTATGTGGTATGCTATGGATTATGTATATAAGATGGGTTGGAATAATTCATAATAAGAGAAAAAGTACAGTGGAGCGGGTTTAGAATGGGATGAAGGTGTATTTTGAGGTGGGCCTTGAAAGGAATGTAGAATTTTAACTCTTGGGAGGTACAGAGAAGGGCATTTTCAATTTAGGAAGAAGTGCAGAGTGGAGGCGTGAGTGACAGGGTGTGAAGGAGAGCCCACCACCCTAGGCATCATGTCTCACACACTGGACTGGCTCTGTGATAACCCAGCCACCTCTCCCTGCCCAGGACAAATGCACAAGATGGGACTTCTGGGGCCCCCGAACTGCCTATGTGGGGAACAGTAAAGGAGCAGTTTGGGGCAGAGTGCACAGGGTAGTGGGAGATAGCACGGGGGTAAGAGCGGGCCCGTTCACAGAGACTCCCGGACAGGAGTGCAGGTCTGATCTGGCATCATTCAGGGACCATTTGGGACTGGGATAAGAAAAATATGTGAGGAAATTTAATCCAGCTGTGGTATATTGCAAGGCAGTGAACTGTGGGGGTGAACAGCAGGGTTTGTGGAGCCTGGTGGCCTTGTGGTTGAATCTTGACTTCACAGTAACACTTACTAAAGGTAGACAAGTTATGTAACCTTGCTGAGCCTTCTTATTTATAAGTGGGGAGTGTGGTTATGTGCACCTCCTGGCTTTGTTGTGGGTAGTAAATGAGCTCATGTTTGTAAAATGGTTAGCGTGGGCTTGGCACACAATAGCTCAAAAAAGTGTGGTTATTTCTTATTTATTTTGGTTGTTAATTCATTTAACGACTGTCTGTTGGACTCCTACCACAGTCCAGGCGTTGTTCTAAGAGCTGGGGATACAATAGTCATTAGGAAAGCCCTCGTGGAGCTCTCTTTCTGATGGGAGAGACAATGGACAAACAAGTATGCAGTGGCCTGCAGGCTGTGACAAATGACCAAGAGGAAATAAGGTGGTATGAGGGCATGGAGCGCACATCCCCAGCCTTGGCACTATGGCCATTTGGGCTGCATAGTTCCTTGTGGTGGGGGCTATCCTGTGCAGTGTAAGATGTTTAGCTATATCCCTGACCTCTACCCGCTAGATGCCAGTAGAACCTCTAAGTGTGACAATCAAAACTGTCTCCACACATTGTCCCCAATGTCCCCAGCAGGCACAGTCACCCCTGGTTGAGACCACAGAATAGAGAGTGAGGGAGGTGCTGTTTTGGATAGGACGACCAGGGAAGACTTTGATATGGTGGCATTTGAACAGGCTTCTGTGAAGTAGTGAGCCGTGAGACTGTCAGGGCGAGGACACTCCAGAGGCAACAGCCCTTGGCAGCTTTAGACCAGTGTGCTCGGCAAGAAACAGCATAGCGGCCAGTGTGGCTGAAGCAGGTGAGTGAGGGGGAGGAGAGCACTTAGAGGGGAGCAGAGCACCACACCATGGAGAGTCTTGGAAGCTGTGGCAAAGACTTTGGATTTTGTCCCTAGTGTGATGAAGTGTCACTGGAGGATTTTGAGCAGAGGACTGCCGTGGGGAGATTTGTTTCAAAAGGATCCCTCTGGCTTCCAGGTGGAGAATAGACTGGTGTGGAAAGGGGGAGGCAAGGCTGGAAGCAAGGAGACCGGTTGGAAGCTTTCGTTGTTGCTTCCTGTTACGTACTACATGGTTTCCATGCAGTATCTCATTTAATTCTCATAACAGTCCTGTGAGATGTAAGTACTACTGCTATTCCTATTTTATAGACAAGGAAACTGAGGCTTAGAGAGAGGGTAAGTATCTTACTTAAGGTTACTCAGCTAGTGAGTGGTGGAGTCGGAACTGAAATCCAGATCCTCTTTGACCCCACAAGCAAGTGAGGAAGAGAGGACTCCATTTTAAAAACTGCAGGCCTTCTTAGAGAACTGTAGCTTTGTTTCCTGTTAGATCTAGTATCTGGCGTGTGCCCTGGTAATCCAACAGCAGCTCCACTAGCCAGTTTCCCCTTCCTACTCTATTACTAGCAAAGTGATTGTATCAATTTGGGATGCTTGCTGCCTTTTGATTCCCATCCTTAGCGTGTTGGCCTTTGATCTCAAACTTGTCTTATGGTTGCAAGATGGCTGCTGCTGCTCATGACATCACCTCTACCTTCAAAGAAGGAAGATAGGGAAAGAGCTGTGTGTGAAAGACAAAGGAGTATGTTTGTCCCTTTTTATCAGAAAGTGATAGCTTTCCCAGAAGCTCTAATCAGCAGTCTTCTGTTTATGTCAGTTAGTCAGAACTGGGTCGTCTGGCCACCCCTGGCTGCAGAAGGGACTGATCAGTACCTGCCTTCCTGCCTCTGAGGTTGGGGCAGGCTGTGGAGGGGTTTGGAAGTGCGCAGAGGGTAGCTCACCTGCAGTGTCTGTTGGAGGCTCTCTGGCCGGAAGGCAGGCTTTCATTGGTGTGGTCTGTCGCCTTCTGGTGTCAGGCGCCCCAGGCAGAACTTTCATGTGGGCCTCCTTATGGGTCACTGGCCCACCTGTCACTGATTTGGGGCTGGATGTTAATCCATGGTCCCATCAGCTGTGGCATGGGAGCAGTGGGGACAAGTAGCAGTTCAGGGAAAGCAGGCGAAAACACCACAAGAGATCGGACACCTCTCAGACTGACAAACGTTAGAAAGTGTGGCAAAAGGACCTAGAGCAGTAAAAGTGAGAGAGAGCACCATGGGTAGATGCACGTCGGGGCCACTTTGGGCAAGATACTCGGAAAAATCTAGTGATAGTGAAATGTTCATAAACTGATCGTGCGTGTCCCCCATGAGGCGTAGCCCCTGAGAGCTGCTGCACTGTGTTTGGGAGACAGTATAAGAGTGGTTATGGCAGCATGGTTTATCATAGCAGAAACACTGGAAAGATCTTAAATACTCATCGACGAGAGAAAAGATAAGATTGGTGTGTGATCACACAGTGGGGTGAATCCTGCAGAGGGCTGCGTGGAACGAGACAGATGAGTTCATTTGCAGTGGTAAGCCAAGAAAGCTCATTGCAGAAGAATCCGTACAGTGTAATACCATTTATATAAACCTAAAAACATGCAAAACAACAATGCTTTTTTTAGGCATGCATACGTATGTAGTAAAAAAGAAAATGCATAGAAATGACAAACTTCTGGTCAAAATAGTGATTACCTGAGAGGAAAATGTGATTCTTGGTAGCAGTTTTTAGCGCGTGGGAAAGTGTGGGGGAGGAGAGGGATGCAGATGGGTGCATGGCATCTTCGACTGGATTTGTCGCCCTTTACTTCTTTTTTTTGTTTGAAGAAGATTAGCCCTGAGCTAACATCTGCCACCGGTCCTCCTCTTTTTTGCTGAGGAAGACTGGCCCTGAGCTAACATCTGTGCCCATCTTCCTCTACTTTATATGTGGGACACCTAGCACAGCGTGGCTTGCCAAGCAGTGCCATGTCCGCACCTGGGATCTGAACCTGCGAACCCTGGGCCGCCGAAGCAGAACGTGTGAACTGAACCGCTGTGCCACCCGACTGGCCCCATTACCCTTTACTTCTTAAGGGGAGGGTGCACAGTTGTTTGTCATATTATCTTTGTACCTTTTGTGTGTCTGAAATATTAAATACATTGAATATATGTTTAAAAGAGAGGACAGAAGAGTAAAAGAACTTTGAGAGTAGAGAGTTTAGAAAACAGGTCTGTGCCTGTCGGACACACAGCAAGTCTTAGACTGCAGAGCTTCCAAATTGTCAACTTTGTCAGTGGTCATTGACATCTGTGTAGCCTGCTCTGCACTGGAGAAGTCTTTCATCAGCTGCCGTCCCCCTGCCATCTCTCCCCTGTCCCACATGCCCAAAGGAATGTTTTCATTAGAATTATTTGTCTTTCTGACATTTTGCTGCAAACCCTACTGAGCTGAATTAGGTTATGAAAAGATGACATTTTATGAGGAAATGGTGCTGTAGAGGCCCAAATTAGTTGCCGTTGGTCACACTATGCCTAGTGAGTAAAAAGGGGCCTCCGTGCTCTTTCGTCATGTCTCCTTCTGATTGTTTAAGACCCCAGGCTTCTTCTGTGTCCCTTGCCTGGCCTATTCTGTAACCCTCTTCTTGTTTCTTGTGCCATTTGTGTAATGGGTTTCAGTTCGTGGAGGGCAGGGGCCTTGAGGTTTCGTTCTGGCAGCCCTCAGCTTGCAGGCTCATACTTCCAAGGCTCAGCCCAAGGATGGACAGCGCACTACTGAACTTCATCCTCAGCTTGCTCACGCAGGCCCTAGAAGGAGGGCTTGACCTCAGTTTGCCCGCGCAGCTCTTTCTCCTCTCTGGTCTTGAACCCTAGCACTTGCACTAACCACCCCTTCCCCACAAGCTCAGGCCAGGAAGCTTGACTGTGTAGTCAGAGGGAACATATTGGTTATATAATTGCTGTTTGGAAGTATACTGGCAGATTGGAATTTTTGGAATGAATTTTTACATAATTTGGTAGTTCAGTAATTTTCCAGAAGCATAGGTAGCCTGGGCCAGGTAGAGGTTTCCCCAAGTCTTTTAGGATTCACCCCCATTCCTCTTTGCATGAGAACAGTATTTTCTCCTGGACCCCAGGGTTGTGACAGGCTCCCTGTGTTGGAGCATCCTAAAGGGTAAAGCAAAGGATTTTTACCATGGGAACACCTTAGCGGGGCCAGGGGCCTCAGAGTGGACATGGTGCTTTTAACTTGGTACTTTCACAGCAGGCTTAGGAGGGGAGCTCCTTGCGTCTGGGCTGTTTCCTGGCTGCCAGGCAAGCAGGGCAAGCTGGTAAATCCAATGTTCACTGTGTTCCGGGCTGTTTTGTCTTGGCTGGTCAACTTGGAGAAACCAAAGTAGTTCAGCAAGACATATGGTTGACTAACTAATTGCTTATTTAGCCAAGAGAGTTACCTCCTATTAGGACATTTTTTCCTAGGGGAAAATCCATATTTAATGTATCATTTTGCTCTAAGAACAAAACCTGAGTGCCCAGCACAGCACCACACTCTTCTGGACATAATATAAATAACGTGTGGTGGCGATGATGCTAGCAAATCATTCCTGATTGTGTATTTCTTCCCATTCTCCTTACGCTATACTACCTTTCCTCTCTATGGACTCTGCCTGCTATAATATTATTTCTCTCTGTCACATTGCCACTTAGCACTGTCCCTGTTTCTCCTTAAGCTGAGTATCTTTGACTTAAATGAATTTTATTTTCCTTCATCTAGGTTAAGGACAGCAAATAGGTTTCAATTCTTATGCCATCTTTGATCCATTAAAAATGGCTGCCTGGAGTTCTAGGTTGGTAAGGATTCAGAGGCAAATCTAAGCTCAGCAGAGAAGAATGCTGACTGATTACCAGTGTCTGTGATAGGCACAGAATTAGGGCTTGGGGCACTCTTGTCTAAAATACTCATAAAAATGTTAAAAATTGGGGCCGGCCGTGTAGCCTAGTGGTTAAGTTCAGTGGGCTCTGCTTGGGCGGCCCAGGTTCAGTCTGGGCATGGACCTACACCGCTCATCAAGCCATGCTGTGGCAGTGACCCACATATAAAATAGAGGAAGACTGGCACAGATGTTAGCTCAGGGTGAATTTTCCTCAGCAAAAAAGAAAAAAGTTATAAATAAAGAAACTTCTTAACACATCAAACCATGAATGGTGGTTATCTCTAAATGGTTAGATTACAGGGGACTTTAATGTTCTCTTGATAAAATGTTCTGTGTTTTCTACATTTTTGACAGTGACCATATATTACTTTAATAAGCAGGAAAAAGCACTTGGTGTTATTTTGAAAAGAGACGTCTTACTTGAATGAAACCAGTGATTTGAATGAGCTGTGTCAGTGCTTGATGCTGCTGCTGGGCTGTGTGGTTGCAGTATACCTCGCAGGGGGCTAGGCGTGCTCACTGCCTTTTCCTTTCCTGTACTCCAAGAAGTCCTTTACCCTGGGCCATATTTCTTGCTAAGAGGTAGAATCTGGGACTGGCTGATTGGTTGCTCGTCTTCTAATCTGGCAGGTCGAGGTGGTGCATCTATCTATGGCAAGCAGTTTGAAGATGAACTTCATCCAGACTTGAAATTCACGGGTAAGTATGTAATCTGGCTGGATGGGGTGGGAAGGGGGAGTGGGTTTTAAAAGCTCACTATTTTGGCTGTGATTCAGGGTGAATGCTTGACGCTGGCATGGTGCCATGTAGCTTCCCAGCTGCGGCGCCACAAAGAGCCCTGGCGGATTGGGGAAAGCGGCACCTCCTTCAGAGTCCTGGGCAATTCAGAGAGCTGGTCTGAGTGACCTAGACGCAAACTCCTCATTGAATGTCGCCATTATAAACTATAGGAAAGCAAAAACTTCCTCAAGGCAGCAGGAGACCTTGTTGGATTTTAGGGGCAACTGGGAACATGGTCCAGCAGTTAGCAGGGATCGTAGGGATAGAGACTGCAAGGAAGATGAGGTCATCAGGGTGCGGTAATGGGGTTTGTGCAAGGGCAGAGCCTGCCCTGGGGGAAAGGTTATCCATGTCAGTGGTTGATGATAGAGGCCAGAACAAAGTCTTGCTTCTTTTCATCACTACACCATCCTGGGAATGAAAGCTGGAGCTGTATGGGTTATTCATACTCTTTCCTCTTTTCCTTTTTCCCACCAGGGGCTGGAATTCTCGCAATGGCCAATGCAGGGCCAGACACCAATGGCAGCCAGTTCTTTGTGACCCTAGCTCCCACCCAGTGGCTTGACGGCAAACACACCATTTTTGGCCGTGTGTGCCAGGGTATAGGAATGGTGAATCGAGTAGGAATGGTGGAAACAAACTCCCAGGACCGCCCCGTGGATGATGTGAAGATCATTAAGGCATACCCTTCTGGGTAGACTTGCTGTTCCCTTGGGCACACACAGGTCTTCTGAGATGGCCCCAGCGAACCAGCTTCCAGATGACCCAGAATGACACAGGACTCTAAACTTTATTTTGGCCTTGTAAACTGCGGCGCTAAGGAGGCCTGGGGTCTTGGGTGAGTTAGAGGTGGAAGTGTATTTTAATAAGATGCTGCTGGTCTCTTCCTCCGGTGCCTAGATTGACAGAGCATTTGCAGAAATGTCCATACATGATCGTTCGCAGGTTACTGCTCCCTGCAAATGACCCATACTGCTCCGACACACTTGGAACAAAATGAAGTCAATGCCGTCATTTTGCAATGCGTTTCCAAACTTCTTCCTGCAGGGATTTACATTCTGGGCTATGCTGCAGTCTGGTGGCTGACAGCCACAGAATTCAGAATCAAGTAGTGTCTATCAGCCTTCTTAACTCTGCATACCTTATTTCAGTCTCCTGCATTTGTTCTTCCAGGGAATGTATGCATCTCGCTATATATTTTCCCTCTCAAAAACAAGAACATCAACACTGCTGTTTCTGACACTTAGACATCCCACACAAAACCACATTGAATTTTTGCCAAATGAAAAATGCATCCAATAATCAAGTTTCTAAGAAGGTGTCAAGTGGGGAATGATAATGTGTAATAATAGAGAAATGAATTTATTAAAAGGAAGCAGAAACATTGACCATTTTTTCCCCAGGAAGGAGTAGAAATCTATAGTGAGCATAAGAACAGACTGAATTCTCCTTAAAAAGCAGTATTCTCACAAAGGATAGCCATCACTTAAGTTTTTTTAACCTAAGACTTTAGAGAAACTAGAAAAGAGATTTTATACGTTATTTTTTTTAAATCTTTCTGATTTGGGGCTAGAGGGTGGGCGAGAGAAAGGAAGTTAATACCTATGTAATACATAGAAACTTCCAAAAATAAAATGCCATTGATGGTTAAAACTGCTGCTGTGGTCTGATTTTAAGTATTGTATGAGGTTCTAGCAGCCATTTTAACCTCTCAAGCAGTATTGCAGGGCTCATATTCGAGATTTTACATCATTTTAGGTTTGTGGATCTCCAGTGGACTGCTCCCGTTCAGGAGCAGGTGTGACTTTAAAAAAGCGGTACCAAAGGAGAAGTTAAGTGCTACTGATTAGCATTTCTGAGTGAGGGGGACTCACCTGTACATTAACCAGGGGGAAGTGTTGCAAGACTGAACCATCCCTTGAACTTGCAAGAGATGCACCTGCATGTCGCTGTGGGCCCGGAGGCAACGTGTATTGTGTTCGCTTGCTTAAACTGGTTGCTCCTTGGTTGAAGAGGGGATTGTAGCTTAAATGTTCCTCCTTATCACTCTATAAATTTCGGAATTGGTAATTTATTTTGTGGACTACTAAATAAGGTTGTATTCCCTGAGCCTTCCCCACGTTCAACCTCTTTCTCTGCCTTCCGTCTCAACAACAAAAAAGCAAACGCAACACCAAACTGTGTAAATGACTTTGTAACTTCCCAGAGGTGCTTTTGAGGTTCGAGGTACTGTTTTGGGAAAGTAGGAATACATTTCTTTCAGCCTGGACTGGGTGGACATAATTGGATCCACCTCTGGGAGCAAGCAATAAGACACCATCCACTTACCTCCCAGAATTATAACCCTGAAAATACCCGCTTTCTCCCAGGTCATGGGAGTAGGGGAAATGTGTTATCGCTCCTTTGAGAAGTTGAGAAGGTTGTGAGTACACTTGGGAAGAGAGCAGCACAGGCAGTTCCTTGTTTCTGGAAGAGCTCGCCAAACATATGCCGAGGTGATCACACAGGCAGGCATGTGCCAGTTTCCATGAAGGTGTGACTTCACAGAGTGAAACTTGAACCGTTTCACGATTTCTAGTGATTCTACCAGTTAGCCAGAGTTGTAGAAATTCCTGTTTCCGTGTCAAGGAAGTTTGTTTAAAAGGAATCCTGGTTAATCCTTTTGTGATGTGTATCTACACCCTCTCAGGATAAGTACAGTTAGGACAAGTCTTATAAAAGTGTGGGGTGTGCTAGGGCCGAAAAAGCTCATTTTAGTCACATCTCAGTAGATGGAGGTGAGCGTAGCTTATGAGAGAGGCAAGGATGAGTTTATCACTTAGAGGGAGATGAATGAAGATAGGTTGTGGGACTGCTGGAGATAACCAAGGGGCAGGAGAGATACAGCTTTGGTGGGAAGGATAGGAGATTCTAGACTTTTTGGAGAAGGCTTGAAGTTGGGAATAGACAAGCCAATGAAAGAAACCTGCACACCAGTTCCCCTGGGATGAGTAAGAAGTTTGGCACCCAGCCTATAAAGTGTATGGCCCCCAAGGGCCCTAGCCCAGGGCTTCTCACACTTTGCCACACACAAGAATCACTGCAGAAGCCTATTAGAAAGCAAATCTGGCGTCAGCATCCAGCCAGAGATTCTGCATTTCTCACCATCTCCCAGGAGATGGTGACTGCTGGTCCAGACACCACACCTTGAGTGGTGAGATCCTAGAGGTCGCTTTTATCCAACATGGAATTGGGGCGGGGGTTCCTCAGAGCATGGGGCAGTCAGCACCATAAGCTGATCTGCCTCCTGGACCATTGGTGGTCTTGGAAAAGTGAAGAGATTCAAAGCACAGGATGAGCTTTAACAACTGGCTTTGACTGCTAAGATTGAGCTTTAAGAAATAGTGCCCTTCCGTCTTCTATTCCCACGTTAGTACACCGCGGACATCTGACCAGGGAGTGTGGCACTGAGATCCTGTGTGGGCACCAGGGTGCATAAGATGGTACAGTTAGTAGACGTCACAGAAAGTGCAGGGGAGATGTCATCAGCAATATGACGTTGAAGGAAAAGGGCTCTGGAACCAGATGGCCGGAGTTCAGATCCCAGCTTCACCACTTACCAGCAGTGCGATGAGTTAAGTTTCTTATTTCTCTGTCAGTTTTCTCAACTATAAAATGGGGATAATGGTCCTAACCTCATAAGGCTATTGTGAAGATTAAATGAGCTAGAAGAGGTATTTAAAACAGGGACCAGCATTTAGAAAACAGCTGTCATTACCAGGGACCTTGAAGCCACCACATACCCCTCTGGCCTCTTCATCCCAGTGTACCAGCAGCCTGTCTGCACCCCTCTCCCTCCCCCTGGGCTAACCTCTGAGAGCAAAGACCAGGGCGTATTCCCCTCTGAGAGTCCCTCAGCATCTTATGCAATTCTTTGAGGTTATTGCTACATGAATAAACAAAAATTTGTTCCCTGTCAGAAAAAGATTGAGATCCGTTTGTAGAAATAGCTTTATCCCAAGTCTCCAAACCCAGGCTTCGGCTGGTATTGGCAGCAAAGCCTTTCCCCTAAGCCCTCTGGAAGTCTTCGACTTGATTTATTTTTGGATTGTTTCTCCAGAATATGTCAAAATAGGTTTCTCTGCACAAGGGAAATGATTCCTACCCCCAAATCCTCAAGCCAATCTGAGCCGTCACCGTGGCCCCTTCTGGCACTACGTTCTTGCAACGTGTGGAGGAGGCAACATTGAAAAGCACGTTTGTCTAAGGGTAGAATGTGCTGCCTGCAAAGCCCTGGTGGTCTCAGAGCTCTGTTGCCTGTAGAGCAGGTTACTTCTCTTCAGGTGCGTACCTGGACAGGGGGCCTTGCAGCCGCCTTTTACAGATAAGAGAAGCAAAGCGCAGGGAAAGGAATCATGCTCAAATCTTGCTCTGAGGTCGGCTTGATCTGATTTAGACACTGAGTCCGCCTTTGGTCTTCCAAGTGGGTAATTCATGATCCCTAACTGCATCTGAAACCACAGATGGCCAATTTGGGGTAAGGTTTGTGGACAGAGAGATGTGAGCCTTTTGTGTGACCTTGGGTGAATCACTTTACTCTGGAACTCAGTTTCTTCATTCATCAAGTGAAGATCAGAACTATGCCCCTTTTAGCCCTAAATTTCTGAATCTAGGTCATTCTGAGAAGATTCCTTCAGCTGCCGTTTCCACTTAGCATGCTATTTTAGAAATTTGCCACTAGAGGCCACTGTGAATACAGTTTAGCCTTCCAGCTGCTTCAGAAGGCAGGCGCCTACCGATGCCACTCATGATTCTAAGCCAGGCCTGCTACCCCTTGGATGGGGAAAGCCAGCACCTGCTCAGACTGCGAGGGGCCAGAATTCAGATGTCAGCGTGGCACTGAACAGGCCTAGGAAGGCTCTGTCAGCACATGCCAACCAGCCCTCTTTCCTGTCTACTGGACTAGATAGCGGAGAAGCCCTGTGTGTCAGGTAAGGTTGGATGAGCCCTTGTGTCTGGGGCCTGGTTCTGCAGCAGGCCTGATCATAAAGAGCCAGTTCCCTCCTAGATGCTTAACGTTCCACTTCACAGTTGAAGTCATTCATTCAACAAGTAATTTTCGAGCCCCTCTTTTACACCCAACAATAGCAAATATTTTCATAGAATCAGAGAAAGTCAACCAGGATCCTTAAAGCAAAAAGTTACTTTCCTTTCTCTGTCGCATGGTCTGTGGAAGCTTCTTATATATATTTTTCTCTTAATCCCCCAAACCAGTCTCTGAGGTTGGCATTGTTATGCCCATTCACAGATGAGCAAACTGAGGAAACTTCCCAAGGAAGTTTCACTTCCCAAGGGAAGTGGCACAAAGCCTTGTACAGAGTGAGTGCATGGATGCACTGATGGGCCCAGAATTGCATGGCTAGTAAAAGGCAGGGCTAGGATTTGAACTTGGGAACTCCAGATCCCACGTTCAGCCTTGTTAGCTCCACCTTTGATATACAGAAGAGAAACATGAGGTGCAGAAAAAGAATGATCTGGTGAAGGGGCAGGGATTAGAACCTGAACCTCCCGCCTTCTAGGCTGGGCTGTCCAATTCGACTGCGCCATCCTAGAGCAGCACAGGCCAAGCGGGCTGGGAGGCCCCAGCCTTAGCTGTCTCCAAGCTCCCTCCAAGCAGAGCGCACACCTGGCCTGCCGGTGCACAGCAGGAGGAAGGGAGGGAGGGAAGGAAGGGGCACAAATGACGCTAATCGGTGTGTTTATTGGATCATAACTGCATTAGCCTCACCACTCAGCTAATCTAGAAATCACTTTCCTCTCCGTGAGGATCTGGCTACAGCTCCATTAAAAAAGCTGCTGCCACACGTACCCAGAGGAAGATCCTGTACAGCAGAAGCAGCGGGGGAGGAGGGAGCAGCGGTATTCCTACTTCCTCATGCTGGCGGGAAAAAGGGCCATTTCACATTCACTGGATAAGAAAAGCCCCCAAAGGAAGGCAAATCAAGGTTCACAACTGGCTTTTAGGCAACCTTCAGCTTTAAGAGAAAGTGTTCCCTTCATGCCTCCATTTTTGAAAGTATTTGTCTTGCTGTTTAAGATGAAACAAGAGAAGAGAGGGAACTTGTGTTGGGGGAACTTACCAGGTACCAGGTGCCTAACACATTATTCCATTTACTGCCTTCCGAAGGCCTGTGAACAAGGCGTTGTCATGTCCGCTTCAGAGATGAGTCCATTTCATGAATGGAGGCGCCACATCAGTTGGCTGGGCCTTGACGGGCCTGAGCTTCAAGCCTGGGGTCTGTTCTCTCCCTCCTTCATGCCCTAAACCCCCACAGGGGAGCTTTCCTTACCATTCTTTGCTCCCTCCTTCCTCCAGCTCAAAGACTGTGGAAACTGGTTTTCAAGCCAGGTCCCTGTGTGACCATGACAACTTCCTTCCCCCAGCCTTAGCTTTTCAGTCTGTAGAATGAGGGGCCCAAACTTGGTTCCTAACCCCACTCTGGTCTAGACTTCGACAATTTTATGATGGTATTTTTCTTCTAGGTAGCTTCTAGCACATCCTCATCTAATTGGAATCTCATACCAACTTGGAGGGGGATGGTATTATGGGTATTATCCCTGTTTTTTAAAAAAATTTTTATTGTGGTCTAAATAGTTTATAACATTGTGAAATTTCAGTTGTACGTTAATATTTGTCAAACACCATATAAATGTGCCTCTGCACCCCTTGTGCCCACCCTCCCCCCCTTCTCCCTGGTAACCACTAAATTGTTCTTTGTCCATAAGTTTGTTTATATTCCACATATGAGTGAAATCATACAGTATTTGTCTCTCTCTGTCTGGCTTATTTTGTTTAATATGATGCCCTCAAGGTCCATCCATGTGGTTGCAAATGGGATGAATTTGTCTTTTTTTATGGCTGAGTAGTATTCCATTGTATATATACACCACATCTTCTTTATCCAATCATCAGTCGATAGGCACTTGGGTTGCTTCCACGTTTTGGCTATTGTGAATAATGCTGCAGTGAACATAGGGGTGTGTAAGTCTCACTGAATTGTTGATTTCATGTTCTTTGGATAAATACCCAGTAGTGGGATAGCTTGGTCATATGGTAGTTCTATTTTTAATTTTTTGAGAAATCTCCATACTGTTTCCCATAGTGGCTGCACCAGTTTGCATTCCCACCAGCAGTGGATGAGGGTTCCCTTTTCTCCACAACCTCTCTAACATTTATTACTTTTTGTCTTGGTGATTATAGCCACTCTAATGGGCATAAGATGATATCCAAGTGTAGTTTTGATTTGCATCTCCCCGATGATTAGTGATGCTGAGCATCTTTTCATGTGCCTATTGGCCATCTGTATATCTTCTTTGGGAAAGTGTCCGTTCATATCCTTGGCCCACTTTTTGATTGGGTTGTTTATTTTTTTGTAGTTCAGTTGTGTGAGTTCTTTATATATTATGGAGGTTAACCCCTTTTCGGATATATGATTTGCAAATATTTTCTCCCAGTTTGTGGGTTGTTTTTTTCATTTTGATCTTGGTTTCCTTTGCCTTCCAGAAGCTCTTTAGTCTGATGAAGTCCCACTTGTTTATTTTTTCTTGTTTCCCTTGTCTGAGTGGACATGATATTTGTAAAAATCCTTTTAAGGCTGATGTCAAAGAGTGTACTGCCTATGTTTTCTTCCAGGAGTTTTATGGTTTCAAGTCTTACCTTCAAGTCTTCGATCCATTTTGAGTCTGTTTTTCTGTATGGAGAAAGATAATGGTCTACTTTTATTCTTTTGCATATGGCTGTCCAGTTTTCCCAACACCATTTGTTGAAGAGACTTTCCTTTCTCCGTTGTATATTCTCAGCTCCTTCGTTGAAGATTAGCTGTCCGGAGATGTGCAGTTTTATTTCTGGGCTTTCAATTCTATTCCATTGATCTGTGTCCCTGTTTTTGTACCAGTACCATGCTGTTTTGATTACTATGGCTTTGTAATATGTTTTGAAGTCAGGGATTGCTTTGTTCTTTTTTCTCAGGATTGCTTTGGCTGTTCGAGGTCTTTTGTTGCCCCATATGAATTTTAAGATTCTTTGTTCTATTTCTGTGAAGAATGTCATTGGGATTCTGATTGGGATTGCATTGAATCAGTGCTTTAGGTAGTATGGACATTTTAACTATGTTTATTCTTCCAATCCATGTATGTGGAATATCTTTCCATTTCTTTATGTCATTACTGATTTCTTTCAGTCATGTCTTATAGTTTTCTTTGTTTAGGTCTTTCACCTCCTTGGTTAAATTTATTCCTAGATATTTTATTCTTTTTGTTGCAATTGTAAATGGGATTGTATTCTTAAGTTCTTGTTCTGTTCGTTATTAGAGTATAGAAATGCCACTGATTTTTGTAAGTTGACTTTGTCTCCTGCAACTTTGCTGTAGTTGTTGTTTATTTCTAATAGTTTTATTATCCCCATTTTTTAAGCTGGGGGAACCTGAGAAGCAGAGATCCACTAGGGGTTCAAGGTCACAACCTGACTGGAGAGAAAGCGGCGCTCTGCTTCGCCCCCGGGCAGGCGGCAGGCGGCCTGTAAGAGGCTGTTGGCAGCAGCTCCCGCAGCCTGACACCTGAGCCTCACCCTGGCTCCTGATGGAATTATCAGAGAACTGGGGAACACGCACTTCCTGTAATCAGGGCAACTTTTCTTAGTCGGGGGTGGAGGAGGCAAGATGTGAAGTGTGTCTCATGAGCTCCTCTCCCAGCGCAGGGCCCAGAGTTAATGAGACTCAGGGAGATCGCAGCAGGCAGCTGGAGATGCAGGCAGGCGACCTCCAGGGGCAGGGCCACTGGGACTACAGCTTCTGCATGAAGCCAAACGCGTGGCATTTTGTGAATGTTTCCGTTTTCTTTGGCAGCCAGGCAAGCAAATACAGGCAGCTTGGCATGAAAATGAATTTAGAGCTTAAAAAAAAAGAGCATTTCACCCTTGGTGGCTTTTCAGGCCACCTCATTGCAGGTGCAGCCAGGGAAGACGGTGACGGTGACAGAGAATCTGAAGGCTAGAGTGAAATGAGAGCCCCAACCCCACCCATCAGCCTAAGGTGGGGAGGGGCAGAGAATCCTGAGGCCTAGGCCGACCCTCAGCAACTGCGGCGGGGGAAATGAGAGGGGTTTCTGGGACGAGAATCGATCGAGGCCTCCCAGCTGAAAATCCAGCTGCTCATCCCTCACCAGGCCTGAGTGTGCCAATCAGGAAAGTGTCACGTGTGTTGGTGGGAGGCTGGGACTTCAGGGAGGGACATAGTTTGCTTTTAAGCTTATGAAGAAATGTGAGGACTCACTCTCCATTTCCCAAGATGCTCAAACAAGAAGAAATGGGCTTATATCAAGTGGAGAGAGAGTGCAGGAGGCCCAAGAGCAGACTGGCTGACTGGGCAGTAATGTATTCAAACGTAATTACATCCAGTGAAAAGAAAGAGGGAGGCTGAAGCCAGGGAAAGGCCTGGCTGTGGAGGACCAAAGTCCAAGGACCGGGGCCTTCAGGGCACACCCCCTGCTAGCGGGGAAAGGAGGAAAAAATCTACTAAGAGATGGCACTTGAAAGATGGGTAAAGTTTGGCAGAGAGGAAATGGCAGGAGGAAAGGCCAGGGGCAGCCAAGCGTGACTGGCTCTGGTTGGGTGTAAAAGCCCAATGGTTGGTGTGGGGAGATGGACGGTCACCTTGGCCCTTATTGTGGAAGGCCCAGAGATGGCACATTTGCGTTTATCAATCAATAGAATGTCAAGGGGACCCATCCCTTCTTGAAGGAGCTGAGGTGAGAGAAGAAAGGATCCAGGAGACTGATTCTGATCAGAGCTCCTGTGAGTTTTTCTCCCTAGTAGCTGCTTATTGGCAAAACCACCTTGGGCCAGTTTCTTTCCCTTCCTAGGGCTCAGTTTCCAGATCTGTAAAACATAGGTGAGTTGCAATATCTTTAAAGTCGTTTGCAGCACTGAGGTTTCTAATACCACAACTAACAATGCCGAGCCAAATATTGGGTTAAATGTCGAGGTAGATGGGCTGGCTCCGTGGCCAAGTAGTTAAGTTCGAGCGCTCCGCTGCAGCGGCCCAGGGTTCGGATCCTGGGCGCGGACATGGCACTGCTCGTCAGGCCACGTTGAGGCGGTGTCCCACATCCCACAACTAGAAGGACGTGCAAGTAAGATATACAACTGTGTATGGGGGTGGTTTGGGGGAGATAAAGCAGGAAAAAAACAAAAAAGATTGGCAACAGTTGTTAGCCCAGGTGCCAATCTTTAAAAAAAAAAAAAAAATGTGGGGGCGGAGAGGGGAGGGAGAGCTTAGTGACAGGCTATGGCGTCCATGCCGGACATGGGGAGTAGTGGAAGGGTCGAGGCCCTGAGCACAGGTCACATGGTGCTGGACCAGGCCCTGTGGACCTGTGAGGGCCCAGGGACTGGATCGTGTTGGCAGACACTGAGGCTCCCAGACAGGCTCTGAGTGAAGACTGGAAGGAGGCAGCATGGCATCGGGCCTAGACAGGGGCTTTGGACCCATGCACTCCTGGGTTTGCATCCTGTCTCTGCAACTTTCCTGTGTAAGTTTGGGCAAGTTCAGGTACTGAACTACTTCAGACTTTAGTTTCCATATCTGTAAAATGGAGTAGATAATGCCCATCGTTCTACAGATTCCTATAACATGAAGTCAAAATGAATGCTCCAGCTGCACTGGACGGAGCTTCTGAGGAGTCTGGGTCTCCCTCATCTCTGTGCCCCTGGTGATGGACTAGCACAGCTCACGGCCCAGAGGAGTAAAGGTTTGTCCCATAGGACAACAGCATCCTGCAGTTACTGTGAGGATTAACTGTGTGACATGTTAAATTCTCAGTGCTGTGCTCCCTGCACAGGAGGTCCTCAGCCAACAAAATGAACGTCTAAGACTCCTTCCCTTCTCTGTGGCACTGGCCCACGGACCCGAGATTCTCAGTCTGACAGTTGTCAAACAGCAGTTCAACAGCTGAATTCATAGTAGATGCTCAATAAATGTTTGCTGGACCGAAGGCCAGAGGAGCTGTGTGTGGGGTGGGGGAGAGTCAGGCCCTGTTGGGGACTGGTGGGTGGAAGAAAGGGTTCTCACAAAGGAGTCGATGTGTCAGAGGGGAGGGGTGGACTTTTCACGTAGTCGTTTGACAAATCGAGCACCTTCTATGAGCCAGGCACTGTCTTAGGGGCTGGAGTGCAACCATGAAGGAGACCAAGTCCTTGCCTGCATGAAACTTCTCTTCTGTTGGGGGAAACAGACAAGGATAATGCCATGAGGAAAAATAAAGCAGGGCCAGGGGGATGAGAGTAGCAAGGCGCTGTGTTGGGTAGTATGGCCAGGAAAGCTTCCATGCAGACGGGGCATGTGGCCAGAACCCTGAGGGACCTGAGGGCCCCGGGGGCAAGTGTTCCAGGCTAAGGAACAGCAGGTACAGAGGTCCTGAGACAGGAGCCTGCAGGGCCAATAAGGAGGTCTGTGTGGCTGGAGTGGGGTCGCTGATGGGGAGAGAAAGATGAGATGAAGCCAGAGAGGTCCCTGGGAGGAGTGAGCCTGTAGCCTGGCAAGTCTTTTTACCACAGAGTGGGATGGGAGCCAGGGGAGGGCCTCAAGCAGAGGACTGCAACAACCCTACTGGCTTTAAGTGGCTCCCCCAGCTGGTGTGAAGATTCCAGTAGCTAGACTGGAAGGGTCAGGGAGCCTCCCTCACTTGGAAAAGCATGAGTGGCTGGAAGGAAGAAGAGAGAAGAGAAGTGAGGGAGGAAGCCAGGACTAGGGGGCTGCAGACAGATGTCAGGGCAGGGCAGGTGGGAGGGTCAGGTCCTCGGTGCAGGAAATCTGCTGGGCCAGGTGCGGGAGGGCCCTGGGGCTTCCCTTTGCCCAGGTGAAGCATGGACCCAGCCAGCTGGCGCTGTGATCTGGGGAGGGGCGGAAGGGAGGGGCAGCGTGGGGTTCTGGTTGGGATGGTGGGGCAATTGGCAGGGAAATTGCCACCCTCCAGGAGGAATGAGGGCTGGAGGTGTGGAGAGCCCCGTGGCCAGCTTTTGCCTCTGCCTCTACCCCAACAGAACATGGCTTCTCCTCACACCTTCTCAGGCACGACCTCACTGCTCTTGGGTACCTGACCTTGCTGTTATTAGTGGAGTTTCTTAGCAAGGGAAGAGTCAGGTGACCTTCAGTGCATTACTACTCTTCTCTAAGCTTTTGAGTGAAAGAATGGGTTTAATCTAGATGGTCTCCAACCAAGCTCCTTCTAGCATTTCTATTAATGGATGGAATCAGACACTGCATCTCTCCCACCTCCTTACTGCCATGGTGGTTTCAGGTTCCCGTCGTGCCCTTCTTCTTTCCTTCCCTCCCCAGGGCGGCCCTGTACAGTAGTGCTTGGTGTTCACTGCACAAGGGCACCCAGCCAAGGGAGTAAGTGGAGGCTCAAATCCAGTCCACACTCTGCTCCTCAAGCCATGTGCTCTGGCTGGCTCAGGGATGTGTTTACCCAAAGTAAAGAACACCTTTTTCTAGTTTGTTCTAAGGTACGATGTGGGCAGCCCCCGCTTCCCTGTCCCGTGCACACTCCTTCTTCTGCCCTTCTGTGTCCCTCTTCTCTTACCATCCCCAACCTCAAACAGGGCAGATCTGAGGGCAGATCTTGGGGGGTGTCGGGGGCAGCAGCTGCCTGCTCTGTGAGGAGCTCTGCCTCCTCCGCCCCCTGGTGCTTTTCCTCTCCTTATCAATGCTGCGAGTTGCCTCTTGAAATTGCTCTGCCGTCATTAACACTGCGGATTAGGTCAGATGAGAGCGTGTTTGCAGTCTTGGATGGCAAAGGCAAAACGCTGATGCTGATTATTCCAGATCTTCTGGGCATGGCCCATTCCGTGCTCACAGTTCTTAATCAGAGGGATGAGCGTTGGTTACGTGGCAGGGTGGGCCAGGCTGCCAGGCCCAGACAGCACGTCAGCAGCGTGTCTGCAGCACGTCTGTAGCACCTGCTGGCCTGCCCGCTGGATTGCCTGGACATCACAGGTGACCTCAGTTGCTCGGCACTGTCATATCCCTCAAAGGAGAAATGACCCATCCCATGGCAGTGCCCTCGGGCTGCCTTTAAACCATCAGCAATTCATTTGAGCAAGGACTTGAGCGTTTTGCCCTGGGCTGATCAGCAAGTTTTGTGTTCTGGGGCTCAGGGGTGGGCCATGTGGCCAAGGGGCATCTTTCAGACCACCCCTTCTTCAGTGTCTCCTGCGAACCTCTGCAGCCAAGGAAGCCAAGGCCTGTGGCCTCGCATCATGGCCCCTCGCCTCCTGGCCTCCTATTCTACCTCCACCACCTCACCCTGTGCTCCAGCCACACCAGGGGCCCCCAACATGGCTCTCTGGCCCTTAATCATGCTGGTTCCCTGCCAGCAGTGCCTGCCCAACCTTGTCCTCCAGGCAGAAGTTGATCGTCTGCAGCAGCACCGTCCTGTCAATGCCCTCACCTTCAGCCACTTCAGTGCGCTCCTGCCCCCCATCCAACTGCCAACACCTGCGTTTCTTTGCCTGAAGCTTTCTTGGCTTCTGGAACCTGCGTTGCCATTCTGTGCTGGTCAGCCCAGAGGGCCGGGGAATTAACACCCTCAGAAGCAGCGCTCAGCCACTGGGCGCTGACTGCCGAAAGCTGGTATATACACACCCCTGCTCCCTCACCCCTCCCGCAGGCTAAGTTTGAGGCGGGTTCTACACCATTGCCCAGAGCTCCTCGGTGGGAAGGAGCCCTAGTTGCCCACGGTGACGACTGGCTTGATAAACCGCCCTTATTGGCTGCCTTCCCTGTCTCACCCCCACACTCCCCACATATAGCGTTTCCTTAATCTCCCGAATAAACTACCACTCACATTCAGATCTTCCTGGCAGGGGCTGCTTCTGGGGGAACCAAACAAACCTCATCTTCACTGTCCGTCTCCATAGCGCCTCATTTTTGCGGTTTCCTGGACCCTCCCTTGTTCCCACTCGGGGGGCAGAACTGTTGGTCACTATTCTGTATTCCGAGGGCCTTCACACCTACCTCAACAGCACTGCTCCTGCTGCACTGTGGCTCATCCGTCTGCATGTCCTGGGGCCCCCACTAGCCTGGGAACTCTGGGCACAGACACTATGTCCTTTTCATCTCTTTATTCTCTGAGCCTAGCACAGTGCAGAGTAGGTGCCCAATACAATTTTTTGCCAAAGAGCCAGCAGTGGAAATGCAGTGACTAAGAGGGAATAGAAAGAAACGGACATATTCCAATCTTTCTAGAAAGAGACCTGGGGCTGCTACTCCAGATGCTGTCACATGACAGGTTTACATGGTAGAACATCGGTCTCACCACTCATCTGCTCAACAGCCTGCAATGGCTCCCTACTGTTGTCCTCCCCAACAGGGCCTAATTACATAGATGGCTTTTAAGACCCCCTGTCATCTGGCTCCATCCCCAGAGGCAGTCAAGCCTCTTGTTCAGAGTCAGCTTTGGTCTCAAGGGCCTGGGTTCAAATTCTCACTCTGCCAGTTCCCACCTGGGTGATGACAGGCGCAAGTTACGTAGTCTCTCTGGCACTAGCTTCCTCATTTATTACATGTGCATAATAATACCTCACATCTATAATTATTTTGAGAATTTAAAATCATGCATGGTCCTTGTGAATGTACTAAATCCCAATGAACCGTACACTTTAAAATGGTGAATTTTATCGTATGTGAATAATATCTCAAAAAAAAAAATTAAGCATAGTGTCTTTGAAAAATAGAATGGTGTTTTCATTGTTATCAGGGACGCTTCCCAAATGGCCCTAGCACACCAGGCCAGGCACACGGCAGGGACGCAGTAGATACTGATGGAACGAATGTCATTGTCTAGGACAGGTATGTGAGGGGTGGGCAGTGGTGGGCACAGAGATTCCTAGTCCCGTTTTGCATCCCTCTGGAAAGGAGGCCTGAAATATATTCTCCGTGGAGAGACGGCCTCAAGCCCAAGCGAGTGGGGTCTTTGGACCCAGCCGCGCCCACAGCTCTGGGAACCCCAGCGCCTCTGCCGCTGCCTGTCGGTCCCAGGTGGCAGAACGGAGACCGGCCGATCCTGAGCCATGTGTAAACGGAAAACACTTAACCCAGGCGGAGGAACATGTTCCTATGTTTATCTCTGACTCTAGCTGTATCTGACGTTCTGGGAACTGACCTCAGACAGAATCTCCACGCGCCGGTCAAGGCCGGGCCGCCGGAGCCCAGGCCCAGAGGGCGTGGCTTTTCCGGGCCCAGCCTCAGGCTCCGGGCCCCGCCGCCCCTCCCCGGGCACCGAGGCGCGTCGGGGCGAAGCGTGGGCGGTGGGCGCGGAAGAGGGGGCCCCATCTCAGCAAAGCTTAGACTGGGGCTGAGGAGGGGCTGCGGGGGATTTTCTGGAGATGCGTCTACGCGCGCGCAGCCCTGGGAGATGCCACAGCGCTGCGACCCAGGCCCGGAAGGGCCAGGCTGGGAGGGGGGCCGCCAGGGAGGTGCCTCAACTCTCCCCTCTCCCCCAGGGCAGGGATCAGAGCCCCTCACGCTGCAGGCGCCTACTCAGTGCTGGTGGCATAGAAGCCTGGGGAGCTCTGGCCGCCCTCAGTCTGGTGGAGGAAGCTTCTAGACCTGGGGCTGGCTCAGCCGTGTGGTCACGACGGGCCGGGGATGGGGAGGGCACTGGCGCTGGCGCGTGCCTTAGGTGGCTGACTCGGCGTGCCAGGCCCGGCGGGAGCCAGGGGCGGATAGGGGAGCGCCCATGCACCGAACCAGCCAAGGCCTAACGGCCCTCACTGGAAAACCGAGGCGACCCCTCCGGGCACTGGGGTCGCCCCCACACGCCTCCCCAGGAGACGTGGAGTATGTTTCTGGACTGAGACCCGCCCCCTGGAAGGATGCACCTTCAGTAGAGACAACCTCCAAGCCTCTGGGGTGGTGGTGGTGGTGTCATTTTTGCACACGTCCCTCCCCACCTCCGCCTCGCATAGACCCTTCTCAAACGGATGCCCCTTGGCTTCCGGAACCCTCTCCCTCCCCCAGTATGGAGACCCCTGAGGAGGGTGGGGAGTGGGGGACAGGCGCAGATGGAGACGCACGGCCGGGACCATCACTGGCTATCGCTCCCCAGGTTCCCAGCATCTGGAGCCGCGTCCCCACGCCCGCCACGCGCGCGCACACACACAGACTCACACGCTCACACAGACACACTCACACCCGTGCGCAGACCCCGCCCGCGGCCCCGCCCCGGCCCCTGCGGGCGCCCCCTCCTGTGCTCGCGGCCCCGGCACGCAGTCCGCCCCGGGCGGCGGCAGGCGGCCGCTTCGGGCAGATTTGATTTTCCCGCAGCCCGGGCGCCCCGGAGCCCGAGCCCAAGCCGAGGAGGTGGCGCTCGCAGCCGCGTCCCCAGCCCCGCCGCCGCCCGCGCCGAGACCCAGCGAGAGGCAGCGCAGCCCCGGCGCTCCGGCCACCCCCACCGCCCGCGCCCTCCGGCCCCCCACGCCCCTCTCCCTCTCCTGCACCCCTTCTGCCCCCGCCCGCAGCGGCAAGCCCCTCTCCCGTTGTCCCTCGCCACGACTCCGTGCGTCCCTCCCGGTGCCCTCTCCCCGCGCCCCCCGCGTCTCCCCGCTGCGCCCCAGCTCCCTGGGCGCCTTGCCCGTCTCCGCTGGGCCCCCAGCCTCCTGGTCGCGTCACTTGCACCCCCCTCCTCTATCCGCGGCCCCCGCACCCTCCGCCCCGCCTTCCCTCTCTCACTTCCCACGCCCCCTCTTCGCGCTCGTCTCTCCGCCCTTTGCCGCCCAGCCCCGGCTCCGGAGTTGGGGGAGAGCCCAGGGTTTCAGTTGCTCCGGAGGAGGCGTGAATCGCGCAGGGAGTGACTAATTTGGGGTGGGGGGCGCGCTGGGCGATGGAGCAGCCCGAGGACATGGCGTCGCTGAGCGAGTTCGACTCCTTGGCGGGCAGCATCCCCGCCACCAAGGTGGAGATCACCGTGTCCTGCAGGTGAGCCGCCCGCTGGCCGGGTCCCCCTGCCCCGCCCCTGGACCTGGAGCACCGCGGTCCCTGCCGCTCAGACCCTCCACGTTCTCGTGCCCCCTTCCAGAGTGTCCTCGCCGCCAGGACGCCCCCCGGCCTGTCCAGCAAAAGCCCCTGCCTAGCGGCCATTGGCGACGGCTGAATGGGAAGCCAGGCTTGGGGTCGTATCCCGGAAAGTTTGTACTCCGGGCTGTTGCTGTGAGGAGATGTGAAGACACAGGAATAGGGGTCCAGGCGCCCGAGTCGGGAGAACGGGGTAGTGAAAGGCTGTACCAGGGTCTTCGCACAGGCTATTTCTGGTCAACCCCTCCCCAGATCGAGAAAGCAGTGATTTGCCCCATCCCTCCCAGGCGTGCCCAGCCTCTGCCTTCTGTGCCCTCCTTTTCTCTCTTCTTCCCCTCCTTTGCCCCGACACTCTCATCCTCTCTTCCCCCACCCACCCAGCGTCCTCGACCCCAAGATTCTAAAGCCTTTCTTTACCTCCAACAACAAAAGTGAGTCTTGAAAAAGGATCAGATTGACTCATTCATACTGATAACAACTTAAAGTGGCACCATTGAAAAAACAACAACTTGGGTACAAAATCTTAAGCCAAAGGACTAGAACACCGAGTGTAGGATTTGAGAGTCCAGCGGGGGAGAGGGAGGAGCGTTTTTGCGCACTAGCACCCCTAAATCCTCTGGTCACACAGGCTTTGGTGGTAACTTCATCTAAGAGCTGGGTCTCCCCCAGGTTCTGCTGTCTGAGGGGAAGGCTGCCCCAGGCCGTAAGGAGGTCCAGGTGGAGAAAGGGGGATTTTTCCCTAGTGCGGTCACCCTGTGCCTGGCCCAGGGTCACTGCCTTGCTGGGACAGTGAGGGCACTGTGGCCGAGGCAGGGCCCACCTCGAGGCTCCTCCTAGATGACATTCCCTCTGCCCCAAATGACCAAGAGCATTTCCAGAGTCCTGGCCGTGCCCTTGTTCCTACTTCCCACCCATCCTTTTCCAGGCCCCTCTTTGGTCAGACTCCCCCGCCCCCCACCCCGGTATTCCAAAGTTGTGGCATTGGGGAGGTGTAGACAGAGCCAGAGGAGCTGGGCTGGGCCAGGAGAGAGGGAGGAATTTGGTGGAGATTTGACGGGGATTGGGAGGGAGGGCTGATGAGGTGGAACTCAGCTGTCCCGGTGCTCCAGGCCCTTCCGGGGCTCCTGTGATGACTCCCACATGTCTCCCCGGTGGTCCCACACACTGTGCTGTCAGAGTTATCTTCCAGCGCTATTTGCATCCTGCTGTTATTCTGCTGGGAGATTTCTGATGGCCCATTAGCTCCAGTCTCACCTCCTCAGCCATCAACAGCTGCCACCGCCTGCCCTCCCTTCTCCTATGGGGCGCACATCCCCGCGCCTGCCTGCCTGCCGCTCCCTCCTAGCCTTCAATCACGCCTGTGTCAGAGCTGTCTGGGAATCCTTCCCACCTCTAGGCCTCTGAATAGCCCATTCCCCATCCAGATTTCCCCCCTCCTTCATCTCTGCCAGTTCATGTCTCTCCATCCTGAAAAGTATGGCCTCATGCTCCCCACTTCCAGCCATCCTTCTCGCCCATGAGACACCCAGCCTGAATCACTGTCTTCTGTGTCCCTTGGGCCCTGAGTACTCAGCCTGGGCCACTGGATCACTCACACACTGAGCACTCAACCCTGAAGACAGCTCACATGTGTAGACTTCATCCCTCTTCCTCCAAAGCAACTCCGTAAGCATCTGAGGGCGGGGATCCCCACCTGACTTAGACCGTGAACCCTCTACACCAGTGGCAAGGAGAGGAGGCAGGGGACACATGGCCTTGTGGCTTTGGAGTCAGATGCCTTGAAATGGAATCTGCTCCACTGCTTGGGGCAAACCTTGAGCCTTAGTTTCCCCCATTTGTCAAGTGCAAACAATGAACCCATATTCATTGAGAAACCTTATTCTCGGAGGCAGCTCACATGGCAGCTCACATGCGTGGAAGGGTGACTGGCTCCTAGCAGGTGCTTGACAAATACTGTAGGAGGAATTAACTTAGAGAGCAGAGGATTGTGAAGCATCCAGCATAATACTTTGCACTTGCTTGGCACACAGTAGGTGCTCAACAGGTAGCTACGATAATTACTGTAAGGCAGTAGTGCTTGGCCCCTCCTGTTTGCTCTCTGGAAGTGAAGGTGTCCAAAGGACTCCTAAGAGGGACCTAGGGATGCATCTGAATTCTTGTGGGATGTTGTTCTGGGATCAACCCTGGTGTCCGTTCCCTTTCGGGCGATATGATCCATCAGCCTGAGGAGGGCCTGTCCCAGGCTTTGTCCCTGCTCTTCTGACAAAGCCAGAGGGTGAGGAGGTGGGTCAGAAGGGGAGAAAGGGAAAGAGTCACCTGGAACAGAGAGGAGGTGAGAAAACAATCTGAAGGGGCTTAAAATTATAAATCCATCTCTTTGCCTCAACCAGGTCCAACTATCCAGGTTCTAGAACAGAGAGAGAGAGAAAGGGAAGAAGGAGAGAGGAAGATGGGGAGGAGGGAGAGCTGCACGGAAAGGCTTTCTCCAGCATATTCTACACTCAATGGTCAGCAGTTAATGAGAGTCAAGTCCCGCTCCCCATCTCGTGGTCAGCACCGACTGGGCCCCAGGAGAGGAGGCTAAGGGTGCTCCTGCCCTGAGCATCTAGTTGACACCTGCTGTTAGGCAGGGAACAGTAGGGCAGGTAGAGGGGGTTGATGGGGTGAGAACTCCAGGGGACTTCAGGATGGGCAGCTGGGGTTGAGAGGGCCAATGTTTGAGGGAACTGGAAACTAGCATTCCTGGGGCCAGTTCCCTTTCCTCTCTGCTCCTTAAGAAGGTCCCCACCACTCCCTGCAGCCCTAGGAGCTCTCTTCTCTGGCCTAGGGGAGGACCTGACCCTCCACCATGTCTATCCTACAGCACTCCCAGCTGAGCAAGGCTGCCTGGTACAGGGGCTCGGCTGAGCGCCAGCACAGAAGCATAGCAGAGGCCAGCCAAGCCTCCGCTGAAGGCAGATGATGCTGTGGCATGGACCATTCGGGCTCCTGCTTTGGATAGGGTATCTCTTGGGCTAATCTATGGTCTACTCTCAGACAATTGTTTCTACCAACTTTGGGAAACTCAGGGCTAAAGGTTATAGAGCCCCTGGCTGTTTGGCTCAGTGGTTAAGAACGTGAGCTATGGGCTCTGTCTACCTGGGTTCAAATCCCAGCCCTGCTCCTGTGACCTTGGTGGACTACTTCACCTCTATCTCAGTTTCTTCATCCTTAAAAGAAGCATAATAATCCTTTTCACAGTTAGGAGGATTAAGTGAGTTAATCCATAAGTAGTTATTTATGGTGCTTATTATTTAACACCTGAAAGTAATGGAAAATTTGTCTCTGTAGCTGGGTTCAGGGTTTGCATGGGTCCTGGAGATCTGATCCATCTAGAGATTCTTATTTTCCCCCCAGCTTTGTTGAGATATATTTGACATATTGTGTACATTTAGAGATTCTGAGGGGTTGTTTTGGGAGTGAGTCGGGTAGATGATTTGTGGAACCAGAAACCAGCAGACATTGTAGAAAGTGTGAGCCACAAGCTTCTCCTTCCTCTGATGGTCTGTTCCAGAACTTTCCTGACTCTATTAGCCTCCCACAGACCCCAAAAGACTCATCTGTCCAGTGTCCCATTCCCCAAGGGCCCCACTCTCTTCCAGGTCTCTGTGTGTCGTCTGATGTGGGAATCTGGACCAGTTATGTTGGTTAGAAAGAGCGATTTGCATTTTTTATGTAACAGGAAACCTTTGCACCCCCGCAGGGTCCTGCTGGAAGAAGCATGCAGATCGCACATGGTGGGGCTCTGGAGACCCGTAGGGAGGGCAAGGAGGGACAGGCCAGGGGCGGTCGGTTGCTTAGCCCTGTTGGAATCTCTCAAGCAGCTGCCCTCTCCCGCCAGCTGGTGGGGGGGCTGGTGGGCAGCTGTTGCCTCCGCCCCGGAGACGTTGATTTCTGCTGTCTGTTCAGGTTGGCGTTTCGCTGCCCTGGGGCCCAAGGGGCAGCCTAGCTCAGGAGCTGTGCCCTGGGCCCTCGGAAGGGGTGCGACTGGGCTCTGAAAGCTTTCTTCTGACAGGCAGGGGGAGGGCGGCCCTGGGGAAGGGGGCCTGAGGGCAGCGTGGCAGCTGTCAGAGCCAGTGCTAGGAACAACTCCATTCAGCCATTGAGTTCGCCAAGGCACTCTTTAGTGGAGCCAGGGGGATAATCACAGTGGGATTTATTGAGTGCTTACTACACGCTAGGCACTTTACATCTGTGTTAGGCTGAACCATATGCCATTGCCTCTGCTCAACTGATTTTGACCTACTCAAATAACAATTTGGTTCCAACTAAGATTATTATATTAGTTTTCAATTGCTGCATAACAAATTACCACAAACCTAGCGGCTTAAAACAACAACCACTCGTTATCTCACAGTTTCCGGAGGCCAGAAGCCCAGACACAGCATGACTGGCTTCTCTGCTCGGGGTTTCTCCAGGCTGGAATCGAGGTATCTGCAGGGCCTCTGACCTCGTCCTAGGCTTGGGGTCCAAGCCAAGCTTGTTTAGGTTGTTGGCAGAATTCAGTTCCTTGCAGCTGTAAGATCCAAGTCCTGTTTTCTTGTTGGCTGTTGGATTGGGGTGGCCCTGAGCTCCTGGGGGCCGCCCTCAGGTCCTAGCCACCTGGGCCTCTCACGGCAAGCGCGGCAGCCCACTTCTTCAAAGCCGGCAGGAGATTCTCTCCCCAGTCGGCTACTGCGGAGTCTTATATAAAGTGACAGTGATGCCAGGAGCGAGGAGGCAATGATATTCCCAGGTCCCACCCACACTCAGAGGCGGGGATTGTGCAGGCCTGGACACTAGGGGCCGGGAATGTTGGGGACCATCTTAGATTTCTGCCTACCATAATTACTGTATCTTTTTCACCTTACAACAATCCTATGAGGTAGATAACAGATTTTCCCTTTTTGCTGATTAGGAAATCAGGGCTCAGAGAGGTTAAGGGAATCCAAATTCAGTTTCCTCAGACTTCCTAAGGGCTTCTTGAGCTTGAGGATTGGGGTCTGCATGAGGATCACGGGAGGAGCCTGACTACCAACCATGATAAATGTGGCCAAGAAGTAGTGCTCTCTCTCCAGGGATGGGAGAGGCCTTCCTTGCTCAGGGGTGCCTCTGGTTCTGGGAGACAAACCCAGAGGAACTCTGGGGAGCAGAGACCAGAGAGAGTCATCATGGGCTGGCAGCCAACCTTCCATGGCATCCAGACCACATGGTGGTAGCTTACCATCCCTTCTCTCCCAACCCACAGTTCCCCCTGCTCAGACCCAAGGCCATCGCTGGAGATGAGCTCTCATTGGGAAGAAAGGGTGAGGAAGAGGTGAAGAGAATAAAGCTGGAAGGCCTTGGGGCGCAGAGGAACCAGGTTCAGTTAGGAATGCTTCGGCTGTAGGTAACAGAAAATTTGATAGTAACTCAAACTCAAAATACATTTATTTTTCACAAATCACAATGAGTCTGGAGGTAAATTATCTCAGTGCTGGTTTGTCAGTTCACTTTCCATCAAGGACCCAGCTATCTTTCTACTCTGCTGTCATCCAAGTGGTGGGTTTCATTGTTACAAAATGGCTGCCTCTATTCCAGCTATTACAACACATCCAAAGATGAGAAGCAGGCCATAGGGCCAAAGGCCTTTCTCTGAAAAGTTCTTTTTATCTGGAAAGCATAATCCCTTCCAAAATCTCTCAGCGGGCTTTCCCTTCTATTTTCAATAGCCAAAGCCAGGACCCATGCCTGCCTCTAGGTTAGTATATGAGTCAGCTTGGGCTGCCAAAACAAAATACCATACACTGGGTGGCTGAAACAACAGAAATTTATTTCTCACAGTTCTCAAGGATGAAATCTGAGATCACGGTGCCATCATGGTTGAGTTCTGGTGAGAACTCTCTTCCTGGCTTCAGATGGCCACATTCTTGCTGTGTTCTCACATGGCAGAGAAAAAGAGAGAGAGCAAGCTCTCTCGTGTCTCTTCTTAGAAGGGCACTAATCTCATCACGAGGGCCCCACCCTCATGACCTCAAATAACCCTGATTACCTCCCAAAGGCCTCATCTCCAGATCCCATCACGGTGGGGGTTAGTGTTTCTATGTATAAACCTGGGGACTGCACAATTCAGTCCATAGCAACAAGAGACAGGAGCCTGCCTGCTCTGACTTCAGGGCGTCTCCATCAGATACCTGGACCAATGTGGATTCTGTTAGCAGGGGGAGAGTGAGGAATGCTTGCTGGATGGACAGCCATGGCCTCTGCCACAAGGAGCCTTTCCAAGTGACCCATGGCTGCCTGAGCTCCCTGGGGCTACAAGGGGCCTAGTGTTTCGTGTCTCTGAGGCTTGGCTCCTTGGATTTTCCTGCTGTCGGTGGACAGCCAGTGTTAGGTGACTGCGGACTGATTTTCCCAGCACAGCTTGGCTGGACCCCTGCCTACCTCTCTTCCTGTCAGTTTCCTGGGCAAGAAAAAAGACTTCCTGTGATTTCAAACATTGCGAGGTGCCCCTGTTCCCTCATATCACGTGCCTCTGCCGTCCTAGTATGGTGCCCGAAGGGCCCAGGAGGAGAGCTGCATGCCTTTGGGTCTTGAAGAATCCTGGGCAGGACACTAAAAGTCAGTGCACTTCCTGGCTTACCGTCTCTGAAACCTTGGCTGGGTCACTTAAGTTCTCCAACCTCAGTCTCTCCATCTGTAAACTGGGGGGAAGTACTGGTCCTGTCCACCTCCTATAGGATTGTTATGAAGAAGAAGAGATTATGTTTGTGAAGTTCTATATAAACCAGGATGTGCTAAATAAACGAAATAATGATAATAGGCACCAGTAACTGAACACTACTGATGCATTCATTCATCCAGTAATTGATGTTGATCCTCATTTGCTATTGAGAGTCTTCTCTGTGCCAAGCACAGTTTGAAGTGCTGAGAATATGGTGGTGAACAACATAGAGAAATTCTCTCCTCCTATAGAACTCACATTAGTGGGGGTTGGGGGGGTGGGGGTGTTAAACAGGAGTGATCTGATTGGCCTTCTAAAAAAATTTCTCTAGTTGCTGTGAAGAGAGTAGACAGGTTGGGGGTGGGGAGCACCAGGAATTGAAGCACATGACTAGGGAGGAGGCCACTGCAGCGTCCACGGGAGACACCATGGTGATGGTGGCGTGGCGAAGAGTAGACAGATTTGGGCTGTGTTTTTGGAGTTGAAACCTTTGAGACTTGATGAATGGGACAGGAGGGGCACAAGGGAGAGAGCAGTTGAGCATGCTTCCTACACTTCTATTTTAGGCTATTGGCTTCACCACTGCACGAGGCGGGTATGACCCCACGCCCAGACGAGGAAACTGGGGTTCACTAGCTCGTCCAGGGTCACAGAATCGCCATATGGCTGCGTGGAGATTCCAGCTTGGATGCCTCTGAGGCCAGAGCTCATGCCCCAGTGTGGGATGGACGATTATTACAATAATTAATGATAATAAAAATGCAAATAGCCCCAGGAAGGAGAGCTCTCTAAGCCCTGTGCAGTTACTTTTCCGACCTTGGCGAGGTGGCTTGGCAGGGAGACAGTGCCCGCGGGCGAGGAACGGGATCTGAAGGGAGATGGGCGAGTGCCAGGGGCTGGGTGCCAGCGTTCCTGTCCTCTGCGGCTCCCTCCTCGCCTGGCCTGGGATTCCTTCTGCCCGTTAGGGCGGGGAGTGGGACAGGAGGGCATGGAAAGCCCTCCAGGTCTTCTCCTCAGCTGTTCTTCGGGAGCAGCCCATGAGGCTGGGGGCAGGGAGCGGAGGGTGTGAGTGCCAGGGGGCGCTGCTGGCCGGCATGGGCCTGGGGAGCCCCTGGGTTTGGGTAATGGAGGCGCTCCCTGTGGCCCCTCCAGATGGCCTGGGCTTCAGCGTGCAGGCTCGGTGCGCCCCTGGCAAGCTGGGTGACACGGGGCGCCCAGCTCAGCCCGGGCTGCCTGGCCTGTAGCGTGGGGATAATATCTGCCTCCTGACATTGATATGCAGGGTGAACAGGGTGTCCAGGTTAAGCACCCAACCAAGGACTGGGTGCAGATTCTACCCTGGATGAATGTCATCCCCCCCCTGCCCACCGCCCCATCTTTGCCTGCCTGGGGGGTTGGCCAGATGATTAGTGTTGAATTGCTCCACAGAGAAACGGGGTGTTGCTGGCGGGTCCCTCAGGCCCAGGGGGCTCTGTGGGCCTCCTCAGGATTCCTGTTCCTCCCTGATGGTGGCTCCCCTGTGCCCAGTCTGCTCCCCTCAAGGAAGGCCATTGAGCCAGATGGGCAGTGGCGGACGAGGGCATGTGGGCACTCAAGTTTCTACTCCAGCCCAGCATTAGGGGCAGGGAGGGGAGAACATGGGGCATCCCTAGGAGCCATTCACTCTCCACATACCTTTAGTGAGCACTGAATGTACGCCAGGCACTGAATTGCAACTCACTCTGTGCTGGACACTGTTCTCACTGTTTTGCGTATATGAACTCTACTAATTCTCTGAAAACCCCTAGGAGAGAGGGACAGTTATTACCCCCACTTTACAGATGGGGATACTGAGGTGTAGAGAGGCTGAGTGAGGTCATACAGCTAGAAGGGGTGGAGCTGGGTTTTGGACCCAGTGAGGAAGCTCCAAGTCTATGCTCTCAACACCCCTCAGCTTTTCCTAGAGGTAGAAGGGATGCTCAGGGAGGGTTGTGGGGAAGAAGATAAACCATCTTTTCTTAACCTTTTTAGCCTCGTGAGCTTCTTTGGGAATCTGATGAAAGCTCCCCAGAAAGAATACATCCATCTGTACCAATATGCCTCAATTTGCTTAAAGTTTTGGGGGGGGGGTCCATGGACCCCTGTTAAGGACCCCAGGTGCAGAAAAAGCTGAGGGAGAGTGCTCTTAATGTTTCCTTCTGTGCTGTAGGCAGAGTCATTGCTTGGTGCATCCGGGCAGCAGTCGTGGGCTTTGTTTAGAGACAGCCAGGGAGGTGTGATGGTCAGTTCACCAGCAACTCACCCCAGGGGCAAGTGAGTCTCCCCTCAGATGGGGCTCCCCGAGGGCGGGGCCGCGTCCCCCTCAGACCAGGGCTCCCCGAGGGTGGGGCCGCGTCCCCCTCAGACCGGGGCTCCCTGGGTGTCTCCTCCTTTCTCTGACTGAAGAGCCCCAGCTTCTACTACTGACTCTCTTAAGCCTCGCCGATGGGAGACTGTCAGCCTCAGGTCCCCTCCTTTAGCACCAGCCAGGAGCTCTCATTTTGGCCTTCTAGCACTTTCTCCCTTTGCTGGGGCCTTGGGGACCTGAGCTCACGCCCAGTGCGTGGTCGTTCTCCCGCTGCGGCTGAATTGGAAATGATTCCTCCGGGAAGAGCGGGGAGGGCAGGGGCCCCGGCTCTGCTTCCCCAGCCTTGATTTAAGGAACAAAAGAATCCAAACTCCAGGCTGCTGTGTGGACAGCTGAAGGGTTTTATGCTCTTTTGGAGAAAAAATACATTTTTTGCTTGTTGGAAAAGACTTCTCTTTGAGCTCTCCAAAGATGGAAAGTGGAGAAAAAGCACTTATGGTCCAGTCTTTCTGTGCCTTTGTGGTTCCGGCCCTGCTTCGGGGTGGAAGACCTGGTTTCCTCCCCCAGGCTTCTTCCTGGCTGTATGTCTGTGGGTGAGTCACTCACCATCTCTGAGCCTGGAGTGCTCAGTGGATCAGGGTAAGGATCATGTAAGAGCCTTCAAGTGCTGTGTGTGCGTATGTTGTTGCGGTGGGGGAAGCTGAGGCCCTGACACCTGCTGTCCTGACATATGGTATTTGGACAAGTGCCGTCAGGAACACAATGTGTGTGTGTGTGTGTCTGTGTGTGTAGTTTGTTTAAACATGGCTTCTGGGGCCCTGTCCAGACCTACAAAACCAGACTCTAGGAATGGGGCCCAAGAGTCTGCCTTTTTACAAGTGAGGGCAGGGGCGAGTCTGAGGAAGCGAGAGGCCCATTGCTCATGGGGTGAAGCCATCTCAAGGCCAAGAGGGCAGGCTCGGCGGCCGTGAGGCTTCTATCAGGGTAGGCGGGTGGGGTGAGGCATGGTAGGGGGCAAGTGTGGATGAGGTAGAGATCAGAGAGGGGTATAGGGTGCAGGGACCCAGGCAAAGGGGCAGAGGGTCCTCAAGGGGGAGAGGAGAGAGGGAGGGAGGTCAAGGAGGAGCCTGAGTTCGGGGAGAGGCAGGTCTGCTCTCCGCCAGTGGGGGGATCCACACGCACTTCACACTGGGGCGCTGGCAGTGTATGTGTTGGGTCTGGGCTTCCTCGGACCGGTGAGGGTAGAGATGGCTTGTGTCACCCATCCCGTCTCTCCTTCATCACCAAGTGAGCCTGAGCACCCACCAGGAGAGTGACTGCCCTGCTCAGCACTAGGCCAATGATGACTGACCCATGCGATGAGCCTCACTATGTCCAAGTGCCTCACAGCAGTCCTGAGGGAGCAAGTGTTTTCAGTCCCACTTTACAGATGGGGAAACTGAGGCACAAGGAAGGCAAGTAACTTGTCCAAGCCTGGGATGTGAACCCAGCCCATGCACTTAAGCATTAAGCTCTACAGCTAACAGGAAGTAGAGTGGCGGGCCCCGAGCATGACCAGGCACCATGCAGGAGGGGAGACAAGTGCCTCGCTCACACTTCTGGCCATTCCTTTTGGTCTTCCTTCATCCATCCAATTCGCAAGGCACCTACTGAGTCAGTGCTGGGCTGGCCTGCAGTAGAAGCGGGGTCCCTGCCCTGGAGGAGCGCACAGCCTGTGTGAAAGAGAGATGCACCCCTGATTTTGCAGCCCAGGGTGTACTGAGTATGGCTGCACACTGCAGGCCAGAGAGAGCTCGGGAAAGGGGCGAGGAAATGGTTGTTGGTCAGTGTCTGTCCAGGGAGGGCAAAATGGAAGAGGAAGGACAGGAATGGGTCTGCACAGATGCCGAGGATAATCTCAGCAGACTGGAGGGAAGAGGGTTTGCATTACCCTCAGATGCCACGGCCAGGATGGCCCATGCCCCAGGGCTCACTGAGAGTCCTGAGGTCACTGGATGGGGAGCCACCAAATCTAGGTGGCTGGATTCTATTTCTTAGTCAAGCTGTGTGCCTCTTGCCCAGCTGGAAGGGTGAGCAGGGCCAAGAAAAGCCCACTTCTCTTTGAAGATAAGACTCCTTCTCTCTCTTTCTCTCTCTCTCTCTCTCACACACACACACACACACACTCACATTTAGGCTAAAATCCAGGGTCTCACTCTCTTTCTCACTAGCCTAGACATGACTAAACCTGCGTTCCAGACCCAAACTTGGACACCCAGACCTTTGAGAAGTCAATTGACCTCTCTCTGAGGCTCACATTCCTGATTTATAAAGGGATTGGAGAAGGTGACCTCTGGGGTCCCTTCCACCTTGAACATTCTAGGATTTTATGTAGTGATAGAATTTCATTATAGAATTCAAAGACAAACCCCAGCACTTGCTTTCATAGAGAAGTCCCGCCCCCCAGCCCTCTTTATTGCTTTCCAGCTCCTCACCGTGCCTCAGGTTCCACCACTGTAGAGTCATCTTTGGTGTTAAGGCTTTTGTCCTTTGTTTAAGTCAAGACAGACGCTCCCGCCCCTAAAGCTAGCGCACTGCAGGAGGAGGTCTGCCCACCTGGGTGCGGATGAGCATGTGTGAAAGTGGGATCTTACCTGTCTCCCCTCCCCTGCTGCCTGCTTTCCAGAGCTGCCTTGGGCATCGGTTCATCCCACGCTCCCTGCAGTGGGCTGGGAGGTTTATCCGATGGTTTATCTGATGGTTTTCACTGGCTGGGAGCAGGTCTGGTGGAGGAGGGTGGGAGCCAGCGAGGGGCTGTGTGCCTGTGGGGTCATGGAGAGCTAGCCAGGGCGGCTGCTTTTGGGGAGAGGCCCCTGAATGAAGAGACTGGAATGGAGGATGGGGATCCGGGGACCCCTCTCTTGGGGACATCTCCGGGATTCTGCTCAGGGATCAGAGCTGGGGTGATTCACCATCTGGGGCCTCCCCCGGCAGCAGGAGACACCATGTGCTGGCACCAGGTTGCTACTGCATCTATCTGTCTGTCTGTCAGTCGGTCTTTGTCTCCCACCTCAGGATTGGGGGCATGGGCAGTGGGGTTGACTGTGGGGTCAAGTTGCCCAGTCAGGTTGTCACACTTGATGGCTTTGGTGATGGTGACCCAGGGTAAAACCTCCTTCTAGACCTTTCTGGCTCTACCACTGCTTGCTGTGGGGTGTGGCCACTCCTGCCTCTCTCTGGGCCTCAGTCTCTCCTTCTTCAAGGAGAAGGTGGAAGAGATGATCCTGAGGGTCCCATCCAGCTCTGATGTTTGGGGTCGGCTGTCAGGAAGCTACACAGACCAGTGTCGATTGTTTCTCCTCTCTGGGAAAGGGGTTCAAAGGGCACAGGGGCCTGTGGGGGGTGTGGGAGGGCATGAGGGGAGGTGAGAAGACCCCTGGGGACATCTTTGAGGGAGATGGGACAAGGCTGAGTTGGCTGGCAAGGGCAGAGCTTAGCTTTAGGGCGTGTGGGAAGCAGTCAGTAGCTCGCACAGGGGAAGCTCCCAGGAAGCTCCTACAGGGACGGGGCATGAGCGGGGGCATGAGCGGGCTACCCGAGTCGACAGGGCCTTCAATGGGCAGGTCTCCTGGTGGGCCCCTGGGGCTCGTCCCATTGGGCCCTCTGGGAGACTGTGGGACACACCTCAGAGCTGTCCCCAGGGTTGAGGGGGCGGCAGTGAGGAAGCAGTGCATTTCTCCCCCAGCTCCTGCCCATCTTGCTTGAGGGCTGCCCTGGGGAGCGTCACCTTCCTGGTAATTGCAGCCTGGCCTGCCAGAGGAAGCCCTCAGGAAAGAAGCAGGCGCAGGAGGAAACGGTGGGTGGGCGTGTACAGGATGAGGAGGGCTGGGAGGTAGGGGAGGGCATCAACAACCTTCAAGGCTGTCACGATGGTCTCCCTTGTACAGATGAGGAAACGGAGGCTCAGAGAGGTTGAGTCACTTCCCGGCCAGAAACCAAGTTTCCAGGGGCTGTGTTGCTTCCTGACAGCAGCAGGTCGCTGTAGAATGAGGGACACCAGATGTGCAGGACATCCCCCTCCCTGATGTCCCTCTGCCTCCACTTTCTCATCTGGAAGATGGGATGATGCCTACCAATGCTGATCTTGCAGGGCAGGGTAGGAAGATTTGCATAACACTTAGGGCAGCGCCTGGTGGGGGGGGGGGGGTGGTTTTCGAGGCGTGGGAGATGGGGGATTGCACAGAGGCGGGGCAGGAGGGGCTCAGCACCTGCCTGCTCAAAGACTGCTCAGTCCCCAAATGTTGTGCCCATCATCTTGCTGTAGTGCCTTCAAGTGAGATTATTAGGGCCATGTGATAGCTCTGGCCTTGACCACAGAAGGACCCTGTTCAAATAAGTCTGCGTCCCCTGGGAGGTGTAATTCATTAATCCATCAGCACAGATGAGACGATGGAATAAACTGTCTGTAAGCAGAGCCCAGAGAGAATGGGACACTGGATGGAGACATTTTGATTGCTTGATTTTATTTTATTTTTTTGAGAGACAGAGAAGTGGTAAGAAGAGAATTTCTAGAACAGGCTAAGACATTGGGCAGACTGGGATTTGGGCCGAGAGCGAGGGGCTGTGGGACGCGGGGCACCAGGGTACACAGAGTGTGTGGGGGGATGTGTGTGCAGGTGTGTGTGCACGTGCGTGCATGTGTGTGTGTATGTCACTGGTGTGGGTGGGGGTAGGGAGCACCACACACCCCAGGGAGGCGGAGCTGAGGAAACTCCAGGGCCCGCAGACTTTAATGAGCGCCTAATAAACATGTGCAGAAGGAGCCGCAGCTCTCCCTGTTTTGCCGGAGGCCAGGCCCGCGGCAGCCTCGGGGTCTCAATAAAGGCCTGAATCCCCCGAGATCGCCTCCTCTTCTGGGCTGTGCTAACTCCTGCTCTCTCCCCCTCTTTCAGGAACCTTTTGGACAAAGACATGTTTTCCAAGTCTGACCCACGTAAGTCCTGCTCTGACAATAATAACAGTGACAACAGCAGCAACGTTAGGACTGATCGCAGCAGCCAACACTGGAGCCCTTACTGAGCACTAACTATGCGCCAGGCACCGTCCCAGGTGCATCAGGCGGTTGAATGTTCCCCCGATACTGTCCAGAGAAAGACAGCTGGGGGGGTCTGACCCTTCCCAGCCCCTGTGCTAGTGAAGCCTCGACACAGCCGAGTGGGTTGGGGGGGGTCAGGGTGTCTGGGGCCGGAAGGTCTAGTCCCAGGGAAACCAGTGCATTTGAGAGCCCCAACTGGCTGTGGTCCGAGGGGATGGGCACTGATTTTGGAGCCTAGGGTTCTAGTCCTGAGCAATGCCACTCAAGTGTATGACCTCAGACAGGTCGTTGGCCTCCTCTGAGCCTCAGTTTTCCCCATCAGTAGAGTGGGGCTGATGTTAATAGTAGGTCTCACGAAGCTGCTTGGGCTCTAAAGGGACAATGCATGTTTCAGAGGCTCTCTCCGGCCACACCTCTGCCACCCAGTCCTCTGTCATGCCCACCTGTCTACCTGCCTCACACTTCACACTTGCTCTGGCCTGGATGTGAATGGTCCCTGCCCCCTCTCCTAAAGGGTGCCCCTCCCAGACACGCCTATGCTCTAGGTCTGCTTCTTCAACCCCACCCCACGCCCACCCTCCTCCCCACCCCTACCCAGGCCAGAGTCTCCTGAGGTGCCCTCCCTCCGGGGCCCTCCCCATCTGGGGCCCCACCTTCCTCCTGGCCTGAGGTGCTAACCCTTTTTTTCTCCTCTCCCCACAGTGTGTGTCATGTATACTCAAGGGATGGAGAACAAGCAGTGGCGGGAGGTAGGTAAAGCCGCTTTCCCACTCTGGTAACATGGGCCTGTCCCTGATTGTCTGTCTGTGTGTTTGTCAAACTCTGGAGTTATCCCACCTGATATTTCTAACTGCGGCATCTAAGCTCCCCAGGAAGGACAGTAAAGTGTGCAGAGGTGGAGTGTTGTCCCTGCTGGTTCAGGAAGAGACTGAAGGTGGAGGGAAAGTACCTGCCGTCGGGGAGCCCCGGTCTGAGGGGGGACGCGGTCTGAGGGGAGACGCGGCCCCGCCCTCGGGGAGCCCCGGTCTGAGGGGGGACGCGGCCCCGCCCTCGGGGAGCCCTGGTCTGAGGGGGGACACAACTTGTCCTCAGGGAGCCCCGGTCTGAGGGGGGACGCGGCCCCGCCCTCGGGGAGCCCCGGTCTGAGGGGGGACAGAGGGAGTCCAAGCCCACCAAGATCTCTTTGTCTGGTGGCCTGAGACCTGGTACAGCATCTAGGATATGCCTTGTCCACAGTAGCCTTCCCTTGGTTTCTGACTAAGGTGAGCATGGCTTCTGTCTAGTGATTCCCTGATCAGAAACCGTCAGTGACTCCCCTTTGCTTTGAATCAAGTCCCAGCTCGGTAGCCTGGCTTCCAAGCCCTGCCACAAGCCAGGACCACCCGCCTTGCCAGCCTTGTCTCAGTTCCGTTGTCCTCACGGCGCTCCGTGTGTCTTTTGCCCCTGTGGTGGTGTGTATGAGGAGAGGGCGGACTGGAAGGGCTCACTCTCAAGAATCACAAACTGTTCATGGGTGGCTGTGAGCCTCCTAGACCTTCATTCTGTTCCCCTCCCAGCACCCAGAGGGATCCTGTTAATACCCAAGTCAAATTCTGTCCCTCTGCTCAGAGCCCTCCAGTGGCTCCCATCTTGCAAACCCATAGTCTCCATGATGGTCCACCTGGCCCTCCACGATTAACTTCTTTCACCTGGCTGACCTTGTCTCCTACTGCTCATCCCCTCCATCACTCTACTCAAGCCACATCTGCCTCCTCCCGCTTCAGGGCCTTTGCACTTGCTGTTCCTTCTTCCTGGAATGCTCTTTTCCTAGATGTCCCTGTGGCCCCCTCACACCTCCCTCAGATCTTAACTCAGATGTCATCCTATCAAGGCCTTCCCTGGCTACCTAATCTGACATTTCAATCTCTCCAACACACGTGCCCGTTCCTGCTTAATTTTTCCTCCTTATCATTTTGTGCCACAAACCATAAATGGCACTCTGGTTTGCTTACTTATCTTGTTTGTCATGTGTCAGCTCCATGAGGGCAGGGATTTTCATCTGCTTTGTTCACTGTTATATTTTAAGCCCCTGGAATGGTGCCCAGCACACAGTAGGTGCTTAATAAATGGCTGTTGAAGGAATGCAAGGAGTAGGAAAAGGAGCCAGGCAAGGATGTGGCAGCCATAGTCTCGTTCCCATCTCTGCTTCCTTCCTCCCTCAGGCCTTCTGTGTCAGCTGGTTTTCAGGTGCAGAGAGGAAAAGGGGGAACCCAATCAAAGGTGAGGGTCTTGATGCCCCTGGCTCCTGTTTGAACAACAGAAGTAGCAGAACTCCTTACTGTTGGAGAAGCAGGTCTGGCCAAGCAAGGATGAGGTTGAAGTCTGGGGGTGAAGAATGTTCTCTTCCGTAGTCGAGGAGGTAGGGGCGGATTTACTGGGTCTCAGAGCCAAAACTGGTTTCCTGTGGCCTTCGGAGCTGTAGGAATTGAGCTCACGCCTTCTGGTGATCAGAAGTGGCACAAGGCTGAGACAAGAGGGGATTTGACCTTGGCAGCCCCACCCCATGCCCTTCTCCACCTGTACCTGCGAAGTCAGCCTGTGGGCTGTGGATGGGGTCTCCACTGAGAGAGGGACGCTCCAAAGCCTAATGGGGCCAAGGCAGCTCCGAGAGCAGAGGGACAGGGGCCAGTTCCCAGGGCCTGCAGAAAGGGGAAGGGAGAAGAATGGTGCCCGAGATGACCAAAGCCAAGAGCCCATGGTGGGGTAGAGGGGCTTCCCAGAGGACATGACGAGAATGAGAGTGGCCAGGAAAGCTTCTGTTCCTCTGACTTTAGTAAGGAACCTCCCCTGCCTTGTTAGCGGACTGCCTGGAGCATCGCCTGCCATGCTCCCTGCTCCCCCTTCTCCCTTCCCCCTCCCAGGCTCGGCAGAGGCAAGAGGCTGAAGGGGGTGAATTTTATCCATAAAATGTATGGGAAATATTTCCACAGGGGCTGGGCTAAAGTTGACTTTTTTGCCCTCTCCAAGACTCTAAGTCAATTAAAGTGTAAACCAGATTGCTGGGGAAATGTTTGGCCTACTTAAGTGAACTAATTACTTTTAAGGCCTTTTGGCTGAGCTTCATAGAAAGCAGGAATGTGCTAATGTCTTAGTGATTCATTCAGAAAAGTCTGGAAGGGCCTCTTCAGAAGGGCACTGCTCCACTAGTCATTAATTGCATTCTGTAATTGAGACTTGTCTCCCTTTGGGTCAGGGTCCCCATTTGTCCACGTTGCATCTTACCACATGCACCCGCAGGGTGGAGCAGAGGAAAGGTGTGAGGCCTGGGTGTCAAATACATCTGTGGAGGACCTGGAGCAGTTGCTTAACCTCTCTGTGCCTCAGTTTCCATTTGTATAATATGGGGTAACACCTACCTTGTAGGCCTGTGGTGGAGGAGAAACAACATGATGGACATAACATGCATGGTGCATAGTCATTGCTCAGTAAATATCATTGTATAGCATCATCCAGAGTGTTGGGGGCCTTGCCGGTCACTCCCCCCATTTCAGCCACTATTTGCAACAGTAAGCATTTATGAGGCGCCTGGGGAAAGAGGAAGATGGTCAAAAGAATAGAGCTTCACTAGCAGCATGAGCTGGAACTAGGGAGTTTGCAGCCTGGAGGGGGAGAGTCACGTGCGTGAATAATTTTAACAGAAGAAATGGTGAGAAGTATCGATGAGAATAAAATGAGAGAAGTTATAGCCAGAGTGCCATGTTTGGCTAAAGCACTTTGATAGCTCATTAAATTTTTTTAAATGGAATTTTAACCTAAACACAAGCCATCTGGCTAAGGGGTGCATGATGTGGAGCAGAGGTGAATCTGGGTCAGAAGGAACTTCCAGGATCATCTGGTTCAACTTCCACATTCTTTTGAGAGGGGCAGGATTGGTCTCAGGTGGCGGAATCAGGGTGCTAGACCCCAGAGCAGTGGGAGCATCCACTTGGAGGAGCTGATTGAGCTGGGTTTCAGTGAAGCCGGGGGACATGGCACAAGGGTCCAGCAGCAAAGATGGTGGTGTAAACAAAGGCACAGAGGGCTGCCTGGATGAGGTCAGTCTGGGTCCTGAGTAGTTGGGGGATGTAATAAAAGGCTATTTATAAAGCAGTGGGCGAGGTTTAGGGAAACCAATGAGAGGTGATGAATCATGGGGCTGGCAATAGTGGGAAGCCATTGCTACTCCAGGCCTGAGGGGGGAGGGGGAGGGGGTGGTTCCTGGAACTGCAAGGAGGCTTCCTGACAGGAGCAGAGGCCCTCAGTGGAGGACACGGTCAGCCCAGCCAACCTCACCCTCTTGCCACCCTCTGTTCCCCTGCCAGCACCTCCCACTTGTGGAACCCCACTGGAAAGACCTAGGGCAGGGAGCTGTTGATGCAGTCCACATGAGCCAGCCTCCCAGGCACAGAGCAGGGTGGAGAAGGGCCGGGAGTGGATTCGGAGGGGCAAACGGAGACCATCCAGAGCAGACAGTGAGCAGATGAGCGAGGCTGGCGGCGTTCAGGGTGAGGCGCTGGCAAAATACAGGAAGAGGCACCTAAAGGGAGCTCATGGCTGTCAGGCTGAGGACAGCTGAGGTCATGGGGTTAGAATGTCAGAGCAGGAGGGTCCCTAGAGTCAAGGAGACTGACTCCATTTACGAGAGGCAGTCAGCACCATGCGCAGCCTTCAGGGGTGACTGGCAGAGCTCAGCCACATGGGTACCCCTAGGACACAGGCTTCAAGCTGTTTCTGGAGAAGGGAAGATGCACTCAAGCGTATCGAGACCCTACTTCTTTGCCTGATTCTCTGTGTGACCCACAGAGAAAAGCATCAGCGATGGAGAATTTAAAGAAAAATCCAGATCTCTCTCTATGGAACTGCCCCTGGGATGGAAGACCGCCTTCGCAACCAAGCAGGAACCAATTCTTACCACTCCACCTGCTAGTTCATTGCAAACGTCTGTTAGCAGCATCTTGGCTGAGAGCTAATCATCCTATGACCGGAGGGAGTCAAGTGCAGGCACAGCAGTTTCTCCAGGCAGGGCCTAGACTCCAGAGTTGCACAAGGCAGCAGAGGGATGAAAGCTGTTCTCGTGGCCCCTGGCGGCTGGGTTTTGGCTGATTTTAACCATTCGGGTCATTTTAATGCCTTCTGAGAAAGCTCCATCTTCCTAGCACCTAAATCTGTCACTGCATTTTATGAAAATTGACTCAAGATGTAATTTTCACCCAGGAAATGGAGCACTATTTGCATCAAGGTTTGCCAGGGACTTCTGCATGTCCTGGGAAACGCAGGCTGGCCGGGCAGAAAGAGTCCCAGAAACGCTCTCGCTGGGAAGAGGGGCATGATAGGGCGAATCTCGTGGTTTCCCATTTGAAAAGGTGGGGAGGGTGATCCCTGCCCCTCCCTTGCCACGTAACTGTCCTGGCCAAGGGCCCCTTGCAAAGGAGGAGATGGGTATCACAGAACCTTAGGATGACCCATACCACCTGCAGGGCGTGTGGCCCCAGCCACCACACCCATACCTCCCTGCTAGAATGCTCAGTCTATTTTTGAGTAACCTCAGCCCCCTGAACATTTTAATACCAGCTGGGAATGACAGTTCATCTCTAAATATTCAGAATGATCTTCCTCGGAGCACCTTGATATGTGCCTCCACGTAACTCTGACTCAGTGAGCATGTGTTGAGCACCTACTGTGTGCCAGGGGAGAATGCTGGGACACAGAGGGGTACCAGACAGTGTCTGAGGCCAGAGCAGCTCACTTTCAATTCAGGGAGGTAACAATAACAGCAATAATAATGCTAATAGCAAACACTTACGTAACAGTAGTGTGCCAGGCACTGTTGTAAGCATTTACATGTAGTAACTCATTTAATCCTCACAACAGCCCTGTGAAGAAGATATCATTATCGTCATCATCATCATCATCATCATTATTCGCAGAGGAGGAAACTGAAGCACAGAGAGATCAAGGTGAAAGTGGTTTCTAGAACACGAAATTGTAAGACCCATAATAGAGTTATCTATAAAAGGCAAAATTCCACTTCTTCCTAATTCTGCCCTCCTTAGATGGACAAAGTAAGTTGGTTTCTTCTTCCACGTGCTCTTTCCCTCAATATTGGAGGACGGCGCTCAGACCCTGTTAGTCTGCTTTCGGGCAGACTTAGAATGTGACCATTTCTGTCAGTGGTTCCTCTTTGCATCACTGTCTCTTGTCCCTTTACCAATCCAGGCACAGCCCTGGAACACATGTCCGTTTGTCAGTGTTCTTCCCAGAGGGTGTGTCCCGCACCGTCCACTTCTCCAGCCCAGAGGGTCACGGACTGGCTCCCTCCTCACCAGGGCTTGACCTGCACAATCACGCTCCTCCCTCCGGTCTCTGCAGAGTGTGTCTGTTTCTGAGGGTTAGACATCTATCGGCACTGTCTAGGCGTCCACTAGCCTTTTTGGCAGCTGTCTTCGACTTACTTCACGTTGAGTTTGGAGGCTCCTGTGTTTTTCTCACATGAGGTGCCGTCCAAACAGAATTCCTCCAGTGTAGATTTGGCAATTGAGTTTTTGAACCTAAATGTGACATATTACGTTTCCCTCTGTGATGTGTCATTTGGTAGATTCAGTCTGTAGTTACGGTCTGATGATCATGTTGAATTACGGTTGTCCATCCTCTTGGTTCTGCTTTCTGGTGCTGGCGGCGGCAGTTGTCATCCACATGAGTGACAGGGGGTGAATGGGATGGAGGTCTGTGGTCCTCTACTAGACACCTTTTCCCAGATTGACCTCAGTTCTTTAGTTGACCTTTGGGATATGCTGTTCAGCCACCTATGTAGTTCTACATAACTTTGTTATAACCCTTCCCATATTTCTCAATCCGGTCCTTAAGTATGAGTAACAGTCAAATGCCTTGTCAGATGAGGCTGTGAACTTAACATCCAAAACCCTGGGTTCCCATCCCAGCTCATATTTATTGACTATGTGACTGGTGAGGTGTTTATCTTCTCCAAGTCTCAGCTTACTCAACTGGGAAATGGGGTTGGGACATCTTCTTGGGAGGACTAATTAAGATAACACTTGCGAAAATGCCTGGAAATATCCGCTGTAAGGTGCCCTTGCCCAGCTTGGGCACCTGGGCGCTCCATCACAGTGGGAACGGCTGCACTTGGAGACCCAGCGAACTAAACCAACCTGCCCGCACCAGGAGACAGCCAACATTCTAGAATATTCAGGCTTCCTGTGAAACCTGAGTCCCCTTCTCAGCCTGGGACGCCAGGACCTGATTGGCTCCAGGAGTGAGGGCTTCCAGGAGGAGAAGGGCTTGAAGGGAAGCATCCCAGCTCCTTGTGGGAAGAGTTCCTCATCAGGAGGGGCTCTTCCAGGATGGGCCAGAGGCAGGGATGCCGTTATTGCTGTGTCGTGCCCAAACAGAGCATTGCAGTTTGGCTCACTGGCCGCCAGGATGGTGGCCGCTGACAGTGCAGGACCCCAGCTCCCTGTCTCTCTGGTGCCTTTGTCCTCTCCCGGTCTTTATCTGCCTGTGATGTTTACCTGCCTCTCAGTCTGCCCACCAAACCCTGCCTCTGTGAGTGGCGGCCTGTCTGGCTCCTGCTCCCTTCCAGACCTCCATCTTCCTCTCTGGCTCTGCCCTCAGCAGCCAGCATCCCTTCTCTCCCCTTTAGCTCCTCCTGAGCTAAAAAGGGCTTTTCGCTGGTTCCAATGGCTCTCAAAATCACAGCTCAGGAATTCACCTGTTCCCTAAGCCTCTGAGACAAAACATCAACTTCTTAGCCTGGCGTTAGAGCCTCTCCACGCGGACTACCCTAAAAATGGCCGCAAGAAAGGGACTACCACTGGTGCCCCCTGCTGTGTGCTCTGCTGGTGCCTCCCAGTGCTGCAGCGACCACTGGGGAGGTGGTACTGGCCTGCGAGGCAGGGAAAGTTGAAGCAGCTGTTCAAGGCCATGTGGTTAATGGGCGCAGGGTCGGGATTCAAATCTGTTACGAAACCACCTAACCACAGTGGGCTCTCTGCAGCTGTCGGGCCTTTGGGGCAGATACCAGCAGCCTCCCACAGGCAGGGGTGGGTGCAGGCACATCTCTGCATCCGCTCAGCCTCCACTCTGGAGCCTACACAGCCGTGAAAACACGACTCGGGCTGACTTCTGCCCCGTGCACCGGTGTCTTGAGTTGAACTGCGTGGATTTGCGCCTTGAAAATGTTGGCAGTTTCATATGGTCTAACATTCAAGCTTAGACTCTGCCTAATATTAGCAAGTGGCCCCCAGTCACACACCTGTCCTATATGTTCAGTGAGGTCCCAGGACTTACCTCTTGCCTGAAAGGCTAGCCGGAGGCAGGACAAGAGACTGTGTTCCTGCGCTGGTGAGGATCAGGCTGCAGTGGCACCATGTGTGGGAGAGCCCAGGGGTGTCAGAAGCCCAGGCCCGTTCCCAAGGCGTGAGGTCGCTGGTCTCCACAGATGCTCACACGCTGCTAGTGCAGGTGCTTACTTGCTTGTATGACACTTCTAACCACCCATGTGTCTCTCCACACCTTCCTGTTGGCCATGAAAAATCATTGCTAACACCCCTCTGTTCATAGCTTCTCCAGTGCCCAGGAGGTAACATATTTGAGGTGAGGCCTCCTCGTTAGGGTCTTTCAGATGTAACTCCCACTCCTAGGATGGAGGAAACTCATTTAAAAAGATAATTTCAAGTCATATATTATAAACAATAGAACAAAACGCAAGCTGTTTGACTCCAAGCTTTTCTCAGCCTACCTCGTGGCCTGCTCCCTGCTCCTTCCCTAGCTGTGTCCTCCCTCCAGCTTCCAAACATTCTGCGCCCCTGGACTGGTGTACTTCCCACCCTCATAGCGTTCCTCCAAAGGAAGCCCTCCAGCCACGCCCATGCCTTTATCTGACTCTGATTCCCCCTTTAGCTCTCTCTGAGCTCCCCAGACACTCCGATCCGGCAGCTGAGATTGTTTCCTGATAACTCTGATTGTTCAAGCTACTCAGAGAATCAACCAAGATGTACAGAAAATCTGCTGTGTAACAGTAGGCAGCCTTTACTGAGTGTCTGCCGTCTGCCCAGCATCTCAAACTCATCGTCCCTAATCCTTATAACAACTTTGCAGGCAGGGAGAGATTATCCCCAGATCTCAGAGAGATGGTGAAACTTACCCCAGGGGACAGGGCAAGGAGACCAGAGTTCTCTCCCTGTTGAACCACAGAGGGGTGGTGGTGTCATGGGCAGTTCTTGGGAGTCAGACAGACCTGGGTTTGTCTCAAGACCCTGGTACTTAGACCTGTGTGACCTTGTATTAGACACTTACCCTCTCTGAGCCTCAGTTTCCTCACACGTAAAATGGGCAACTAACAATACTTACGTGCTGGACTGTCTAAGGATTAGAGATAACATAGGATAAGTTGGAGGAGCCAGGTGGGCACTTGGTAAAAATAATATCATTGATGGGGTCTGGGTGCCGGGCAACGTACCAGGCGATGTACGCGCTTTATCTCAGGTAACCCATTCTGTAGATAAGAGAGTGGAGGCCAAGAGGAGAAAATAAGTTGAATAAGACACTCTGGTATCCTCCAGGGTGCAAAGCTGTAGCAGGGAGGTCTCTGCCCTCAGAGAACTTACGGGGAGCTGGGGACACCAGACAAAGATATAGAAGGATTTAAAAGCCTCGTTTTCTTCATTGTGATGAGGGTATTGGAACAGATTTTCTTGGAGCCCTCAAGTTCCAGACCACGACTAGGCCAAGAGCCACCCAAGTGGTTTAGACATGAATTCTCAGCACTTCAGAGCAAGGAAAGATCCAGAGGGCTGGGGGGGCTTCCAAGGGGAGGTGGCACCAGGCCTGGGACTTGAAGGATGGTGAGAGGAAGAAAGGGCGTTACAGGAATGGGGCCTGACGTGAGCAAAGTCTGGAGGTGGGACTGCCCCGCCTGTCCATGAGACGTCAGTGACTGGATCTGACTGTGGCCCCGGGGTGTGTTGGAGAGACACGAGAGCTCAGCTCAGGAAGGGCGGGTAGCACCCCGTAGGGCCCTGTTGGGAGTACAAGGTCTTAGATTTAATCAGGGTTCCCAAAGAGGCAGCAGTCAGTGAGTAAGCATTTACTGAGCACCTACTATATGCCAGACCCTGATCCAGGCACAGAGTGGAGAACAAGACAGGCAGAGTCCCTGCTCTGGAGCGGCTTGAAATTGGGTAGTTTCAGGTACTGATTGCTAAGTGCTGTGAAAGGATAAAACAGCATAATGAGATAGTGGCCAGAGGGAGCTGCTTTAGTTAGAGGGGTTCAAGGAAGGTCCTGCTGAGGGGCTGGTGACCCTGGAGTTGAGTCCTGCGTGGTACATGCATAAGTCTGGGAGGAGGGTGTTCCAGGCAGAGGGAACAGCAAGTGCAAAGGCCCTGAGGTGGGAACAAGCTCATTGTACTCGGAGGACAAAAAGAAGGCCGGTGTAGTTTGACAGGTGTGAACAATGAAGACAGTGGGCGATATGGTCACAGAGGTTGTCAGGGGCTGGTCCTGTAGGGCTTCATAGGCCATGTAGGAGTTCAGGTACTGCTCTAAGTGTGATGGGAAGCTATTTGAGGGTTTCGAGCAGGGGAGTGATGCAGCCAGTTTATGTTTCAAAAAGATAGCTCTGGCCACTGTGTGCAGAGCAGACTGCAGGGGAAAGGGCAGAAGGAGGAAGACGGTTTGTAGCCTTGTGGAGCTCCCGAGATGAGACGATGGTGGGCAGGGGCAGTGGAGATCCAGCTTGTCCAATGGCCAAGAGTTTAAATGTAAAATGAAATGACCCTCTGCCCACCAGGCTGTGAGCCCAATTTGGGATCCCTGATGACCAGTCTAGGACCTGGTGGCTGAGCTGTTGAGAGTGTGGGCTCTGAAGTCAAGGTCACTGGGTCCAGACTCGGGCCGCCGCCTGCCCAGCTGGGCTCTTGGGCAAGAGCTCGGGCTCCCAAGCCTGCTGTGAGGATTAGCCGAGCTAATTCATGTCAAGTGCCTGGGACGCATGGAGAAAATGCTCAGTAATGGCTCTCATAAGAAACCCTAAGTACTTTACTTAGGAAAATACTGCTTTACCCAGAGGAAGAAACCACTGGCATCATTCAGACATCCTGATGCCTTTCGGTAGGAACTACAGACATTTTGGGGTGCGCACGGGGACACGTGCCTTTAGGGCGAGGCTTGTGGAGGCCCCTCCCCCAACGCGCTGCAGCCAGACCCCGGCCCAGCCACCCAGGCGGGACCAGAGGAACAGACTGGGGGAGTGTCGTGCCAGCAGCTTGGCAGCCAGGCTTCTTGGTGAAAGGGCCATTCCCCCAGAAGCTGGGATGATTTCACAGATTATCTGGAACAATGGCTAATTAGGAACTAATCTTTTTGGCAGGAAGTCTTTCATTATGAGCTTGGTAAAATTTCACAGGCTGCTGCTGGTGTCTGGGGCCAGAGAGGAAACCTTCTCTGTCCAGGCCTGAGCACCGGGAAGGCCTCTGGGGCCTTGGGTCCCCTCCCTCAGGTCCCCCTTCTCCACCTCAGCCCTTCCTCACCTGGAGGCCTTAAGAAAACAGGAAGTGGTCTGGGAGGCCACTAGGCCACAGAAGTTGTGGTTCGCTCTGTGTGACTTTAGATAAGCCCCTTCCGCTCTCTGGGCCTGGTTTTCCTCACTCTACAAGGAGGGGGTGGCCACAGAATCCTGGCCCCCTCCAGCAAGAGAACTTTCCAGACCCAAGATGGTGGCGGGCTTGGCATGGAACCAGGTCTTCTGTGCCCCTCCCCACAACCCAGGCCCCCCTTTCTTTTGCCCTGACCTCAGGTCCTTCTCCTCTCCAGCCGTGGGCGCCCACCTGGACTCCATTCCCGGAGCCAACCTTGGAAAGCACATTCTCGTTTCCTATTTCTATTTGAGTCAGATAGCTTTCTGGCCTCTAATTTTAATCCCGGTGAACATGATTCATGAGGGGCCAGGGCTGGGCTCTGCAGCAAGGCTTCTAGAATCCCCAGTTAAGGAGCCATCAATAATATATGAAAATTATAGGGGAGCTCCAGCTGGGGAAGGGGGGCAGCTTCGAGGTAGAGAGCAGTCTGTCAGCTCCGGCCTCTTTTGGTCTGGCCGGCACAGCCAGGGGGCTTTGCAGCTGGGGGAGGTCTCCAGAGCTTCTTCCAGCTGTAATTTGTAAAAAGGCGAGAGCTGCTTACATCAGGGGCCAGTAAGATTGTCCAGGCTCACAGAGCCACCCACTCGTTACTGAGGCAGGGGACCGCGAGGAACACCACAGGGCGCACGTGGTGCCTCGTCACTCTTGGGAGCCCTGGTTCCCCCTCCCCACCGCCCGGTGCCTCTGGGGGGGACCCTCTGGCTCCTGGAGCTCCATTCCTTCGTCTGTAAGACTGGGATGATAAGAATATCTTCTCCATGAGGTCAGTGCTGGGTTAAATGAGACCATGGATGTGCGGAAGTGTTTTGAAGATGAGAAGTCACGATACAACATGGAAGGAGGAGGAGGCTTTGATGGAAGGAAGAAAGATGAGAGAGGGGGCGTTGACAGGCTGCTGGGAGAACAGGGCACGGCCAGGGCCGGAGCCCACCTGCCCTGGGCTCTTGTCATGGCCCTTTTCCTCGTCAGCTGTGTGAACTCCCCAACCCCTTCTCTGACTCTCTTTTCTCATTGCTTGAGAGGATTTGGTTCCTTCCGGCTCTAAAATGTTTAGGTTCTAGGTCAACTCGTTAATTAATCAACAAATGTTTATGGAAATCACAGGAGGGACCAGGACTGGGTGTGTGTGTGTGTGTGTGTGTGTGTGTGTATAGGGCTTGGAAGTGGGGGTTGAGCAGAGGTATAGGTCAGGGCACTCACCTGTACCACCTGACCTGTAGAACCACCCAGCCCCGCAGGAAGAGTTAACAAGGTGGAAGGGACCGTAAGCACTGCAGACATTCAGCGGTTGGGCCGGGGGTGGGAGAGCTACAGGAGGACAGACTGGATAGGACATAGTCCCAGCCTCACTCATGGTATTAACCTCTTATTGGTTAGTGACGAGATCAACTCCTTATTGATTTGGAGCCAGACTGCCTGGGTTTAAATCCTGTTCCTGCCACCCATTAGCTGTGTGACCTCGCGTGAGTCACTCAGTCTCTCTGAGTCTGATCTCAGTTTACTTATCTGTAAAATGAGGACAATAATAGTACTGCCTTATAAGGGTGTTATGAAGATTAAATGAGCTAATATATGGGAAAGACTTAGTGCCTGGCATGCAGTAGGGCTATGTCAGGGTTGTGATAATAAGCAACAGAACCCTGGCCAGTGGGGGTCCTGGGCCCATGGCCTGGTTACCCCTCTACCCCACCCTGGCCCCAGGCCCCAGTGCCCCCAGCCGCAGGCATTTGCGGGGAGTTGACCCAGATGTTGGGAGACGTCCCTGAGCTGCTTGCTGTCGCTGCCCCCAGCAAGGAGGAGGGGCCCAGATTTTAGAAATCTGGAAGCAACAGAGAGAGCCTCTTCCCAGGCTGCCTTGCTCTGCACCTCCTTGCCAGTCAGTGTGTCTGAGCGGGCCCTCCACCCCCCCCCCCCCCACACACACACACCCTCCAGCCCCACTCTCGCTCAGCGGCCTCCTTGCCCAAGGGCTCTGCCTGCCTCCCTCCCCTCCCAGAGGCCAGAGTGCATTTTCTTCTCCAGGCCTGGGTCTCTAAGCAGAACGTTCACATTCCACTGCCTTTTTTCTAACGGAGGCCTGGGGCATTGCTGGACCTTGGCATTGTGGGGAGCCCGCGGGGAGGGCAGAGCTTGGATCTTAGTGGAGTAGCTGGTTTGTAAGAGCAAGGGGCTGGCCCTGCGTTTCCCCTCAGCCTTACCCTGTGTGTGGAAGATATGTGGAGAGAAACCACTCAGAGCTGGGGCCTCCAGGGGACTCAGGCACGGAGGACCCCTTTAGACAGAGGACAGAAACCTTCTCAGGCATGGAAGGTAAGCAGAAAATGTTAGTGGTGAGAGCCAGGAGCATCTTAGAGACTAAGTATGTTAAATAAATCAGATCATTTAAGCCTCTGACAGCCTTACAACGTGTAGATAGATGGTTATTCCCATTTTACAGAAGAGGAAACTGAGGCACAGAGAGGTGAAGGGATTTGCCCGAGGTCACACAGCCAGTGAATAGCAGAGCCAGGTTTCAACCCAGGAAGCCTGGCCCCAGACTGCTCTGTTAACTATTCACTTTACTGCTCTATGTGGGAAACCCTAAGATCGGCCTTCAAAGCTAGAATCAGTGACTCATAAAGCTTTCTTTTTTTTTTTTTTTAAAGATTGGCACCTGGGCTAACATCTGTTGCCAATCTTTTTTTTTTTTTCTGCTTTATCTCCCCAAACCCTGCCTGTACACAGTTGTATATCTTAGTTGCAGGTCCTTCTAGTTGTGGGATGTGGGACGCCGCCTCAACATGGCCTGACAAGCGGTGCCATGTGCATGCCCAGGATCTGAACCCTGGGCCGCCGCAGCAGAGTGTGCGAACTTAACCACTCGGCCACGGAGCTGGTCCCCATAAAGCTTTCTGAAGACATGCTTCCCTTTGAGAAATTGATGAAAACCATGCATCTCTCCCCAGAAAATGTAGACATTTACAGATATTTGCATTCAATTTCGGGGTGTCACAAACCCACTTCGAGCCCAGGTTAAGAGCCTCAAACCCTGACTCTAATCACGTAGTGTCATTCCCTACCTGGCCCTCACTGTGGCACCTGTGTGGCTGGGATGGGTGGAGGTTGGGGTGGGAGCCCTGGTCCCTGAGAATCCCCGCTGAGGCCCTTTGGTGGGACAGCAGTACTGAGCCCCTGCATCCCCAAGGGCTTGGGACCTTGGGTTTCTCTGCTGCATGGGCAGGAGTCACGGACTCAACTGCTGGCTTGAACCTTGGCCTGGGCCAAACCTTTGAACTGACCCAAAACAGCAGTTGCTTTACAAGCAATTGTTTGAGACGTCAGCAGGAGAAGGGACATCCCGATCACAAAGACAGAGGGTTGTGGACTTTCTGAAGATGGAGTGAATAGTCAATGTTTAGCCAGGGCTAGCTCTCTGCCTCCTACTCCAATTAAAACTCTTTGTAATACAACCTCCTCTCTTTGCCTTTAAAAATCCCTGATTTTACTCCCTAGTGGGACACTATTCGGGTTTCTACCTGACTCTGTGCTCCCCAAATTGCAATTCTTTGGTCCCAAATAAACACTTTGCCGGTTAAACTGGTTTCTGCTTTTGCAGGTTGACACATGAATGTTACACAGTCTGAGAAGAGGGGGTTCGCGGTGGGGAGGACCCTTCTTGGTTTGTGTTCAACTGAGTTGGAAATTGTGTGTGTGAATGTGAGAGAGAAAATATATGTCAGGGTCCCAGCAGAAAAGAGAATTCTACTCAGTTGGTTTAAGTGAAGAGATTTAATGGATTTCTTTCAAAGGTGTGGGTGAGGTTGTGGAAACCCACAGGGGACAGTGCAGCACCCAGGGCCTAGCACCAGCAGGGAGCTGTTCCCACCCCAGGCTTGAAGGGGCAGTGGCAGGAGACAGTGCTGTGTCTGTGAGTGAGAGGCAGAGGGTGGGACGGGGTGGGGGTGGGGGGAACGACACACAACCTCTCCCAGAACCATGGTGCCAAGGCTGGGCCAGAGCAGGAAGAAATACCCCCTCCTCTGTCTCCTCCCATCTCCCTTCTCCCTGTGCCTTTGCTTGCCTGACCCGGATTCTCAATCCCAGCCCTGCACTGGCCTTTGTCCCAGGGCAGTGGTGGGACAGCTGCCCACCCGCCCCCATAAATCCCAACTTCTGTGTGTAGCAGAGCCCCTGGGAACCACTTAATTTAGTCCTCAAAGAAGTTTCAAGTCTGCCTCCCTTTTGAGGGTCTCACTGGAGCTGATGATATGTAATTAATGCTGCTTAATTGATATTCTTGGGGCTTAGTCATAGAGGTTGTAGGAGCCCTTGGGAGAATCTTTTGTGGCATGTCAGGAGCCTTTCCCACTGGGTTTTGTTGCCAGGAACAAGAAGTGAGCTTTTCAGAGGGTGAATACCCTAATTTCCAGGCTTCTTTCTCATTTATACTTACTCTTTCTTCCCACTGGGAGGCCGTCCCAGCCCCCTGGGGTCAGGCAGGTCCCCCCTCACCTCCCTGATGGCTTGGCCCCTTCCCCAATTTCACACCACAGCCTACCCAGTCCACACTTGTCCACCTTCCCAACAATTCTCTAGGGTTCTCTGTGTTAGAATCACTGGGTAAAACAAAGATTTCGGGGCTTCTCTTCGGCTTTGTTAATGATAGAATTCCTGTGCCCACCAGTGTTTGGTGGTCTGTGCCCCCTACTGTGAGCAGTGTGAGACAACCCCCCCATCCCCCCATAGCCTGGAGTGTGGATAAATGGACTGGAAGGAGGGACAGGCACTTCCAGGGCTGGTCTGGCTCCAGGTTACGGGGGGCGGGTGGCGAGGGGTTAACCCACCCTCCCCTCCTTCCCTGGGCGGGCGGGCGCACAGCAGTCGGATCCATGCCTCCCTGTTCTTCCCACTGCTTGCCTAATACCTCTTCTCTCCAAGTCCCTCTGGCTTAAAAACCCTATACTTCTATGTAGAACTAAATACACCAAGTTGATTTTTTTGAAAAACATCAGTTCCGTTGTGTTCCTATTATCATTAATAGGGGTGTAAATCAGGCCTGACAGGGACCTGGTGGCTTCTTGGATTTTTTTAAATCCAAGTTTTTGCATTGTTTTTCTTTGTTATTAGCCAGAGTAATGAAGGCTCTATAACATCTTTAGTGAGTGTCCGGGTTGTAGATTTCATACTTGTTTGTGCCGTGCTTATGTTAATGACCCCCTAGTCCTGGTCCTTCATCACTGCCCAGCCCCCTCGCTTGCCCCTTTCCTGCTCTAGGAGATTCTGGGGGGCCCTTGGAGTCCCCCTCCCTGTCCTGTTTCCAGGGGAACTCCATTTTCTTCTCCGGCAGAGCTCAATCTCTAGGGAATCCCCTCCGTTGAAGCTTCAATGCCATTTTAAAAGCAGCGCTGTCATCTTCCCTAGCGGGTGTTTTCCTTGGAGTCTCTGCCTGAGCGGGGTGAGGAGAGAGACCGTCTGCACAAGGAATGCATGCTCCCTCCGGGCTGGGGTCTAGATGACATTCTGCGCAGGGATTTTTTAAGGTGTTTGGGGGAGGAGGGCGGCGTGTTGAGGGGGAGGTAGGACTCTCTGGAACCTGGGTGTTTACTTGGAATATTCCTCAAGAAAGCCATTAGGAGAAATATCCCTTTTGTCTGAAGATGGGAGGTATTGAGAATTAGAAAGAGCAGGAGAGGACGATGCAGGAATTCTTTTGAAACAAGGGTTATACGTTTATACATTATAAGATTGTTATGGAATTTAGGGGGTGGGGCAGGAACCCAGTCTTAGTCAACTGGATGGCCTCCCCATTGCCTTGCACACAGTGGGGCTTCCATAAATGCTTGGGAAGTAAACCTCCTCTTTATTTGATTTTCATTGTGCTGGAGGACTCCTGGCAGTTAGATGAAGTAAAAATATAATGGGTTTTGGAGTTAGACGTACCTGGTTTTTGATCCCAGCTCTGCCTAGCTATGTCACCTTGGGCAAGTTACTTAACCTCTCTGATTCTCAGTTTCCTCACTTGTAAAATGGGTAATAACTCAAAGGGTTTTTGTGAGCATCGAATGAAATAACTTAATGATCCAATTGATCTATTGAGTATTCAGTAAGTGCTCAGTAAATATTAGTTTTCTTCCTTCCTCCTGCTGTATTCTTATTCATCAGTGGTTCTCAACTCTATCTGAACATTAGAATCAACTAGGGAACTTTTTAAAAACAGTGGTTCAGGCCCCACCCGTCGAGATTTGGATTTAATTGGCAAGGTGGGGCTTGAGCATGGGTATTTTTAAAAAACTCCTTTTAAAGGAAACATTTTTTAAAAACATAAGATCATGACTCCCATAGAAATATAAAATGAACACGTGGCAAAGATTTATTTAATTCATTAATTAATTAGTGAGGGAACCAGTAAGATGTCACAACTGGTTCAAGTAATTCAAACAACACACACATACAGGCAGTCAGGAATGCTGAAATGAATTTACAAATGGATGCAAAATCAGTCAGTAGCTACAGGCTAGTAATCAAATCATCAATTGCATTCCACTGAACAAAATCCATTTGCGTTTCTGTGGATAAGAATCCTTTGCATTACTCTATGCTTCCTACAATTTACAGAGCTGTAAAGTAAGTGAAAGACAACGGAAGGTGCAGACCTCTGTGAAGTCAGATCCCGGGACTAGTATATGAAACAGGACACCCAGTAATCTGCCTTTTTCTACATTTCAATCTCTTCACACTTCCCCAGTGATTGTAATGTGCAGCCAGGGGGAGGAGCCTGCCATAGACCCTCTATGTAGCTCTCTTAGCACTGTTATCGTACTGTATTGTGGCTATTTATGAGTTGTCCCTCCTGTGATAGTGACCTCCTTAAGTACAGGATTCATGTTCTAGTTATGTTGGTAACTCAGCACCCAGCACACTGCCTGGCCTATAGTGTGTGCTTGAAAACTGTTGAATGAATAATGGGATTGAGTTGGATGATAACTCTAGAAGTATGCAGGACAAGTGGTATTATTCTCCATCTTCTGATAAGGAAACTGAGGTGTGGAAAGGCTCTGATCAAGTCACACAATTAGCTGTGATGAGGTCAGGACTCAAACCCACTCATCCAAGCTTACTTCATTCCATAATTCCCGAGGACCTGCTGTGTACCAGGCGCTATGAGCAGCGAGCTTCTGCCATCCTTGCCCTCAGGACTTTACATGTAGCACAACACGGCTTCAAGAGCAGGGCCAAGAGGCCTGGGTTCTGCCTTGAAGTCAGCAATTATTAGCTGTGTGATCCTGACAAATTACTTTACTTTTCCGTGCTTTTGTAGTCTCGTCTATAAAATGGGGAAGCCTACCATAAACGGATTAAATAAGGTAATATGATGCAAGATGTTTAGCACAGTTCCTGGTCCTATAATCGTCTGCGACTGTGGGCCTGTGACTGTTAAACACTGTGTCAAGTCCTGGGCTGCAAAGATGAGGAAAACTTGGTTGCTTGTGAAGCTCAGTCTAGTGGGGTGGAAAGAGCCTCAGTCGGTCATCATCAGGGGATGTGGTAACGGCCACGATAGAGATGTGAGGAGGATCATGGGAGCACAGGCAGGGCTGGAAGTCAGAGAGCAGGACTTCTGGGGAGCTGAGTCTTCACGCATTAGCAACTGGCCCACATGGGGGGCCCACTAGGAGGCTGCCATTGGTTGAGTGGTTGAGGTGAGAAGATGATGAGGCTCAACCAAGGCCACAGTAGAGGAGGCGGGGATGGGAGGGAGAGTTAGCCGATGGAACTGACAGGAAGGAGAGATTGACCAGATGAGGGGGTGAGGCAAGAAGGTGCCAAATGTCGAGCTCCTCAGATGACCCCACGCTGTCTTGGGTGGGAGGTTCTCTTTGCAGGTTTCTAACTTAATTCGGGTGGAACAGGACGCTAGGATAAGCCCCAGATAACCTTCACACCTGAGAGGGGCCCATGTGCTGGCATTTTCCTGCACTGCAGAGCCCCATCAAAGAGGACTAGTACTCAGGATTAATTTTTTATTTTGGCAATTACTGCCCAAGCCAAAAAAACATGTTTATATATTAAGAAAGATTAACCACCTATTTAAAATATTTATCATGCATCTGCCTGTCTTGTTGACTTCAGGGAACCTCGCTCCCTACCTTCCAGGAGCATAGGACGGTGCTTTTACAGTTTATCTTTTAGCCTCATGACCCTTTTTTGAAACAGAATCTCACTGGAAATGTTCAGTGTGTTGAACAGATGTAAAAGAGGCTGCTTTGATGGAACCGATGGCCTGGAACCATGCCCATGCTGCCCTCCTGCATGGTGCGGGAAGGCCTCTGGGAACCCAGAGCCCTGGTACCACAATCTAGCCCAGTGGTTCGGTTCTCAAAGGGCAGCATCGTCAGCATCACCTGCACTTTTTGAAATGCAGGTTCTCAGGCCTCACCCTAAACCTACTGAATCAGAACCTCTGGGAGTGAGGCCTACTATCTGTGTTTTAACAAGCCCTCCAAGCGATTCTGATGCCCGGAAATGGGCAATGACTTGCCTTAAACCATTTGGGAACTCTGATGGGATTCAATTATTGAGTGTGTAATGTGTACGAAATTCTAGAGTATGTGCTGCAGGTGTACCATGAAAGTTAAGTCTCTGTGTTGTTGTCTGTTGCTGAGTAACAGATTAGCCCAGAGTTTAGCCACTGAAACAACAGGGTCATGAATCTGGCTGCACCTTTGAGGGGTCCTCCATCTCAGGGTCCCTCGTAAGGCGGTGGTCACAGCGTTGGCCAGGGCTCAGTCATCTCAAGGTTCAGCTGGGGCAGGATCCAACTCTAAGTTCACTCAGTGGTTGTTGGTAGGATTCAGATTCTTAGGGATGGGTTGGCTGACAGCCGTGGTTCCTTGCTGGCTGTTGACCCAAGGCTGCCCTCAGTTCCTTGCCACAGGAGCTTCTCACTGGGGCGGCTCACAACATGGCAGCTGGCTTCATCAAAGTGATCAAGCGAGACAGAGTGAGAGAGGGTACCCGAGGCAAAAGTCATAGTCATTCATTTCAACCTTGGAAGTGACTTGTGCTCTGTGCTGTTCCTTAGAAGTGAGTCACTAGGTCCAGCCCACATTCAAGGGGAGGGATTATGCAAGGGCGTGCATACCAAGAGGTGGGGATCTTTAAAGATCCCACAGCCCCTGTCTCTGCCCTTGCATTTATAATTAGGGCATCAAATAAGTACACACCTAACTGTGGAATCAGTCAGCATACGGTGGTCACAGGGGCAGGCGCAAGTTCAATGGCCGTTCAGAGGGAAGTAAAACTCTCCGGTTGGAGGAACTGGGAAGGCTTCCTGGAGGAGGCAGCATTAACAATGGCTCTTGAAGGAATGGATGACACGCCAAGGGCCAAGAAGGGGAGGCCAAGTAGAGGACATGGCATAGGCAAAGGGAGTGAGGTGGGAAAGTGAAGGGCCAGCTCAAGTATCACAACCATCCAACTTGGGTGGAGCCTAGATAGAGAGGGAGAATAAAGCTGATGATGGCGATTGGAGCCACAACCTGGAAGGTCTCCACTGTTGGAGCAGCTCTCACCTCAACTGGGGGTGGGGATGGGGATGGGGGCCAGGAGAGGCATGGCTTCTATTATTACTGCAGCCAGGACTGAGAGGCTCCGAGCCCAGTGCACCGCTGCCCCACCAGCCTGGCCCCAAGGTCCACACCCATCTCCTCTTGCAGTTCGGACGCACTGAAGTCATCGACAATACGCTCAATCCTGACTTTGTACGCAAATTCATTGTGGATTACTTCTTCGAGGAGAAGCAGAACCTCCGTTTTGACCTGTAAGTGGAAAATGATGCTGAGGTTGGAGCTGGGGGAGGAACCCACTGGTGGGAGATGGGGCTACAGGACCTGTGGTTAGGGCAGGAGTTCTCCTTACCAGGGTGGGTGGGGGAGGTGTGATATTAGAGGAAGCCCAGGGCTGGGCTTGGATGCAAGTGACAATTAGCTGAAGTCCAGCCCTGCCCTCAGCAGGAGATGGGAAGGAGGTAAGGAGAGGGAACGAAGCTGCCGCCCTCCATTTGTCTCAGTTAAGTGTGGGCAGCAATGAGCAAGCTCCCTGGCCCTGGGGGCTGGTTGAGGAACGATCTTGGGGGCAACTCTAGCTCTACCTCTGGGGAGCCCTTTTCTCTGCAGGTGACCGGGAGGTCCCCATTGACCTCATCCTCTGTCCAAGCTTGTTCGGGAGAGGGTCCCCTCCAGTGTCCCCCTCCCACAGAGGTACCCAGGCTTGTTGGGCTCCAGGCATCTGCATGTTCATCGCAGAGATGCAGAGGGCCCCTCTGTTGCCGGTGAAGGTGATGGTGGCATTTTAGTGTGCTGAACAGGTCGGGGAGGGTTATTTTTTGTTTTTATGGGATGTGGGCTGGTTAGAAGGGTCTATGTCCCAGAGAATTGTGGACAGAATAGGAAAAAAAGAGAGTTTGGGGTCTAGGGGAGCAAAGGGAAAAATGCAGTGGAAGGAAGTGACCTTGGAGGGAATGATGGGGGCTTGAGGCCGAGGGCACTCAGAACAGCCCAGTGCAGAGAAGGCACCTGGTGACATTTTGGAGAGAGAAGTTCTCAGGGCACGGGGCTGGTATGAGGATAACTGCCCCTCAGCAGGAGGCATCCCGGCCTAGCTGGTGAGTGGGGGGATGCTGGAGGAAGTGCTCCAGGTGAGCAGGCTCCAGGTGAAGGGAGGTGCCCAGCTGTGGGTCAGCCTGCCTGCAGCTGGCCTGGCTGAGGTGGAGGTGTTAACACCTCCCTCCTTCTCGAGTGACCGGGCCTGAGGGCAGGTAGGGCAGGCCTGGGCAAGGGGAAACAATCAGGGAAGGTCAAAGGCAAGGTGCTGAACTCCACGGGCAGCTGAGCCTTAGCTGGGAAGATGGCAGAACAGGAGCGAAGGGCAAGGTGGCTCAGCCACCTGTGAACCAGCCGGGGGTCAGAGCAAGTTTATTTTATTTTTTCAATTTTTAATGAGGTATAACATATATATAGTGAAGTACACAGACCCCATGATGCATTTTTACATCTGTTTACACTCATGTAACCATCACCTAGATCAGGAGACAGAACACGTCCAGCACCCAGAAGGCTCCCATTTGTGCCTCCCAGTCGTTACTCCAGAAATATCCACTGTGTTGGAGCCTGCTTTTGGGGGAGAGGCGTCCTGACTCCTGACTCAGCTCCAGGGCCCAGGCAGGGTTGGGCGGGCTGCCCCGGCTGCCTTCCCCATCTCTCTGTGTTCCCCGCAGATACGACGTTGACTCCAAGAGTCCTGATTTATCCAAACACGTGAGTCTGCCCATGACCACCCAGGGGTTCTGAAGGTCTCTTACATGCCAAACTCTGAGTCTCTGTGACACAGCATGTGTCTGAGGCTGCATGCTGTCATTTCAGAGCCCTCACATGTCCAGGGGTCGGGGGATAGGGGAGGTGGGTAGCTGTGAGCAGAGTGGGTGACACTGCTCTTTTCTGTACCCTGATGCAGGATTTCCTGGGCCAGGCCTTCTGCACCCTTGGAGAGATCGTGGGGTCCCCCGGGAGCCGCCTGGAGAAGCCCCTCGTGTAAGTGTAGAGGGGAGTGGGGCTGTCTGGGTTGCTTCCCCAGTGATAGGCCAACTTCTCACCCACACCTGCTGTGGGCTGGCCCAGGGTAGGGGCAGAGCAGTTGGCCAGTCATGACAGATGATGAGGGATAAGGAGACCCCATGGGCCCTGCCCTTGCAGGGCTTTCAACCCAGTTAACCTGGAGGGAGCCAGGCTCGGTCCTTAGAGCCCCATATTCCTAGGATGGCCTGAGATACCGTCTAGTCCACTCCCATCTCCCACTCCTACCATTGTATAGGGGAAGAAACAGAAGCCCAGAGAGGGGAGGTGGGTTGCCCAAGGCCACACAGCTAGGAAGTGGGAGAACTGGGATTTGAACCCAGGGTTCTGCTCACATAGCACATTCCCCGACTTACCTACACCCTGTTGTAGGCCAGAACTGGGCATGGTGAGGCCCTCCCCATCTCACCCTGCCCCTGACAGTCTGCATTGTAGGGCCGCAAGTGCTCTTAGAGGAAAGCTGTTACTCTGAGCAGACTCTGGGATGAGGAATCCCAAGGCTTCTCGCAGTGGAGCCTGAGGGTGGCTTCAGGGACCAGCCAGGGCTGGCCAGGTGGTGGAGGGGACCCTCTCATCCCTGTGTCTCAGGAAGCCCCAGGGGCAGGGCCCGGGCACGAGAGGCCCCCAGATTGGGAGAAGCGTTCAGGGCAGGGTGGGCAGAAAAGGGGCACCAACCCCCTGCTTGTTTCCGCCAAGTCCACACTGGATGCTGTCCCCTCCCCAGGATCAGTAGCTGCAGAATGTGTTATTGTTGGGCGGGGGATCTCTCCCAGGCTTTTGTGTCTGACCCCCAGTAACTGTACAGTAACTTCAGGGCCCCCAGAAAGGCCTCTCTGCCCCCAAAAAGACCTCCTCCTCTGGGTCCACAGAATATAATAATTCCTATCATTTATCGAGAATGGGGAGCAAACCCAGGTTAGAGGGGGCCTCTGAGGCTTATAGAATTTGGGGTTCTGGAGGGAGTGTGTGTCTGCCCCTCTCAGCTCCCAGCTGCCTGGTCAAAAGCCCATGCATCCTTGGGTCTGCCTTCTGCCTGCTGTTGCCTGGCCCACCTTTGGTGGAGGGGCACACCTTCTGGGGGGACTGAGGAAGACGTCAGGTAGGAGGTGGCTAGTGAGCTGAGCTTAAAGGGCAAGGAGGATCTTGGAGAGTTTGGGTGTTGGTGAAGGAGGGGGACCTCTTTCCCCCACCGAAGGTTTCCTGTGTCTAAGTCTAGTTGTGTCCCTGGCTGGACCTACGAAGAGCTCCCTTTGCCTGGACATCTGTTCTGGGCCGGACACTGTTTTGCTTCTGTGATCTCATGTGATTCTCTCAGCAGTCCCCCCATTTCGCAGCCCACACTGAGGCTCCCAGTAGAGCAGCGGTTCTCAAAGTAGAGCAGGCATCGGCATCACCTGGAGGCTGATGGTAAAGCGGAGAACTGCTGGGCTCCACCCCCAGTTTCTGATCCACTAGGTCCAGGCTGGGGCCTGTGAATTTACATTTCTAACACATTCCTAGGGGATGCTGACACTACTGGTCCAGGGACCACATTTTGAGACCCACTGAGGTAGCATACCTTGCTCAGGGCTTCATAAAAAGGTTTGGGAGGGAGACCCCGCCCTCCCCTGGCCTGTGGCTTCCAGTCCTATGTGGATACTTGATCCAGAATAGAAACCTATCTCTCAGAATCTGAATGCCAAGTGCTCTGGTCCCTCAGGACAGAGGTACTCCGCTCATGGCATGCTCTCTCTCTCCCTCTCCCTCCACAGGATAGGAGCATTCAGCCTGAATTCCAGGACAGGCAAACCCATGCCAGCTGTCTCCAACGGGTAGGTCAGCAGACATCTCTGGCCCTGGAGCCGTCAGACATCCAGCCAGCTGTGCAGAGGGATCCTCAGAGTCTGGGGCCAGTCCCTGCTCCCGCCACTGCATTCAGCCCTGGTCAGGGGGAGCTAGAGGGTCCTGGGTCCCTCCTCAAGGACCCAGACACTTTGGGCCACTCTGTAGCGGGCCCCTCCCCCATCCAGGCTAGAGCTTGAGCATCCCCAGCCCCAGTGGCTCATGGGACTTTGGGGAGCAAAGTGGGACTTCGAGGTAGGGGTCCTTTCCAGGAATCAGCAGGGGCTGAGCTCTCCCCATCCCCTTCCTCTCTCCCTGGCCTGTTTTCTTCCATTTCCCACCCTTCTCTCTCTCCCTCTTTCCACCCTCATCCCCCATCCCCCAGCTGCTTCCACTGCTGGATGTTGGCCTCCTCCTCACAGAGTAAATTCAGCTAAAGCCTCACTTTTTGCATTTGCTCACCAGCTGCAGTGGGCCAGCCTCACTCCCCCAGACCCCACCCTGGTCACCTGCTTTTGGCTGGCCTCATGCAAACATGGGCAACCTAGACCCTCCCCACTCTTTCCCTCTCCTTCTCTCCTGGTTGGACTCACCCTGGTGGGGACAGGGGAGAGAGCATCTGCTTGGGGGACCAGTCTGGAGGCGCCCCCCACAGAGGAGCATTTTGGCTGGGTAAGTGGAGCTCCACTGGCCTTTGCTGAGGGCTCCCAGGAGTCAGGGTCCCAGTAGCTGGACTGGCCACCAGACAAGCTAGATGTGGGATGGGGCCCCCAGGGGACCCAGGGATGCTCACAGCCCAGGAAGGGTGTGGATGCTAATTTACAAGGGGAGTAGATAAGCAGCAGTGGGAGAGGGAGCAGAAGTCAGGGAGAGAAGCGTGAGGGAGGGCGAGAAAGATCAGAGGGAGGGAGGGAGGGAGAAAAGAAGACCGAGCAGGTTGGGGCTGGAGAGGAGGGAAGGAAAGATCAGAAATAGAAGAGGGGCTCCGAGGCAAAGAGAGGAACAGATGGAGAAACATTGGGCGGAGGAGGCTGGAGTGAGAATTCTATCTCCCCGGTCAACATCTCGTGTCTTTACTACCAGGGAGGGCCAGACCTGGGTGGGAGGGCCTTTGGGGTACTCAGCTCAGCAGCCCAACTCTAGGGGGACAAGCTGGCAGGGGACCCTCCAGATGTAGCCCCTGCTCTGCTCACCTGATTTGGAGAGATCTGGGCTGTCTCATCAGCCCCGGGGGCCGGCTCCCCTGCCTCCTCTGTTTGGGAGCCTCTCCCTCCAAGAGCTGGCACTGGGGAGAGCTCCATCAGTGGTTCTCAAAGTGTGTTCCACAGACAGTATGCTGGTGGCCCCAAGGCTGGCTTGAGGTGGGGCCAGATTTCATCAGCTTTGCACAATTGTGAAGCAAAAGGGGCAGGGAGGGAAACGATGCTCCTTGAGAGCCTTCTCTGTGCCAGGCACTGTGTGTGCATATTAGTTAGTAAAATGGGTACTGCAATCACACCCATTTTATGGGTGAGGAAACTGAGGCTCAGAGAGGTGCAGTAATGATCCCAAAGTCACGCAGCTGCTGGACAACCTGACATTTTCTTCTCCCTCCCAGTGGCCCCTGGCTGCACTGGGACCCCCCCGGGTTAGTCCAAAACATCAGAGTGGGATGGGCTGGTGTCTGGGGAGGAGTCCCTCCTGACCAAGGGAAGAGGTGTAGATCCCCTGGGTGGAGCCCCAGAGGGGATTCTCTGGGTGGGCCGACCTCATGTCCTGGTTGCCCACATCATTGAAGAGCCCCCTGGTTGGCCGGGCTCTCTCTTCCCCGGAGAGACCCCAGCCAAGGAGTTCAAGGGGAGGTGGCCATGGAGAGAGCCTAGGTGGGCTGCCACCAAGAGGACACCAGCCCTCCTGCCTTGCTCCCTCTTGCTGCTCTCCCTCCCACAATGAATCAGAGCAGCTCAGAGCTGGAATGTTCTGGGACTCTGGGGGTCAGCTGGGAGCAGGGTGGGGTGGCTAGCCCATGAGGTCTTTTGCCCACAGAAGTGGTCTTTGGATGGAAAGTTTGAGAACCACTGGTGCAGAAGCCTCCGGGTGAGTCTGGACGCTTTTCCGATTCGAGGACTTTCCCTGGAGACACTGCCCCTCCTGGCGGGCTCTCGGGAGCAGGGGGCGGGGCGGCTGCAGGCCTGGGGCCTGACCCAGGAAGCGGTGCATTAGGCCACACTGCCACGAGTATTTCAGGAGACTCTGTCTTCTCAGGGGCTTTGGGCAGATCTGCAGGATGGTGGGGTGAGGGGAGGATGAGGAGGGCCTGAGCCCGGGAGTGTGCAGGCTCTTGTCTCTGTCTTTGTCTGACTCTCCACTCTTCCATCTTCTCCTCTCCCAGTGGTGTCCCAGGGAAGAAATGTGGCACCATCATCCTGTCCGCTGAGGAGCTCAGCAACTGTAGGGTGAGTGGCAGAGGGACTCTAGGACAGGACTTGGTGGGGTGGGGGGGATGAGCAGTGATGTGGGCAGGCTGGCCTCCCTGTGACCCCAGGACCATGTGTTGCCCTTGGAGGGAGGTGGGGGAAGAAGGGCTCCTCAGTCTGACATGGCTGTCATAGAATTCTATAACATCAGAGCTAGACGGCGCCTTCCCTTTGTACAGCTGAGCAGACTGAGGCCCAGAGAGGGGAATGAACTCACCCACAGTCAGCAGAGCTAGGCCGGGAGCCCTGGTCCCCTGGCTCCCATGCCAGGGCTCCTTCTACTCGCATCACGGCCACCGCTCACGTGTCCTTGAGCCGAGACTTGGCACCAACACTGGCAGCAGCAGGGCCTTTTCAGTCTTGGAGCCTGGGCGCTTGGCATTTAGTTGTCATTTTTCACTTTTAGCTCTGGAGTAAGGTGACACCCTGCATGGGGCTGAGAGAGTGTGGTTGGGGGTATGTGTGTGTGTGGGGAGCTGGAGTCTGCGATCAGGTCAGCCTGATTCTAAAACCGTGGGCTCATTCCCCCAAACCACCCAGGTTTGCATGCCTCTTAGGTTAATTAGGAGCCATGGGTGGGACATGGTGGGTCCTGGGGAGAAGAGGAGGAGGCAGTGACAGAGTGTGAGCACGAGACGAAGCCTGGGGTAACCTGGGAACCCAGCTTCCCGTGGGGCTGAGTCCAGCTCAGGTGGAGGGAGGGATGAGGAGAAACAAGATTTTCTGACCTTCCTGGGAAGTCAGTACAACTATTGCAGCCATTAGCTATCAGTATTTGCTATATTAGAAATTAAAACTGAGAAAAAAATTCAAATTATGTATTATATTTAAAAATAGCAATAGTTTAACCCATTACATGTTAACAGAAATAACATCTTTTTTTTAAATTTTTAAATTTTTGAGGACGATTAGCCCTGAGCTAACATCTACCGCCAATCCTCCTCTTTTTTTGCTGAGGAAGACTGGCCCTGAGCTAATGTCTGTGCCCATCTTCCTCTACTTTATATGTGGGATGCCTGCCACAGCATGGCTTGCCAAATGGAGCCTAGGTCCACACCCGTCATCCCAACCGGTGAACCCCAGGCTGCCAAAGCAGAACACGCAAACTTAGCTCCTGTGCCACCGGACTGGTCCCTAACGTCTTTTCTGAAAAAATATTTTCCAGAACAAAAGTCTGTTAGTGAGAAGAAGGCCTTACTTTACATTGTTGTAACTCTTTTTAATGTTGGCTGCACATAAGAGAGCTGGATTCTTATATCGGCTTCCACAAACAATCTGTTGTGATATCACTGTTAGGTAACCTCTAGAAAACTCCACGTTTTATTAGCATTACTATGAAAATAGCTTTGGTCTCCTGGAACCCCCAGGGTTCCTGGGCCATACTTTGAGAACTGCTGGGCTAGAAGTATCATGGTGTAGCCAATATTAATTGAGCAATTATTCTGAGCCACACACTATGCTAAGTGGTTTACATGTATCGATTTATTTATCTGATGTATTAGTAGTATGGTATACTATAATATCTGATATATTATGGTCCTCATTTTACAGAGAAGTTAAGTGACCTGCCCAAGGGCACACAGCCACTGAGTAGAAGGGATTTTGAACCCTGGCAGTCTGGTTCTTGAGCTAGGGTCTTTAACCACGAGGTTGTGGCCTTCCAAACTCTGCTTTCAGGGGCTTCCAGTTGGAGAATTAGACACAGAATTGACAGGACAGGGCAGCACAGCAGTGATCAAATCAACTCCTACGCAGCTGCTCGGTCTGGTTTCTCTCCTCCTCTCTTCAGCTCAGAGAGTCAGAGGAACTTGACAGTAGGAGCAGACCTCCCTGATGTCCCCACCCAGCAGAGGGCTCGGCGCACAGTAGGTGCTCTCGGAGGATCTATCACGAATCTGGGACTGACGGAATCGGAAGCACAGACCAAATGTTGCGTATAGCAGATGATTATGAAAACTCCCGTGTGTGCTGAGGATCTGGATGCTGCTGGAACTCAGACAAGGGAAAGAACGCAGCTGCCATGTAGAACAGAGCTCCTGTTGAAGCTCCCTGAGCCTCAGTTTCTCCACCTGTATGTTGGGGCTGATAGGGTTGCTGTGAGGATTAAAGGAGATCACGAAGGCGACGGTGCTGTGGCTCCTCGTGGGTGCTGGGGGAGGGCTGAATCTGAGTTCCTTGAAGCCTAAATTCGGTTTCCTCCCAGCTTCCAGCTGAGCAGGTGACTTCCCCCCTAGTTTATAATTAAATAAGCTAATGTAAGTGAAAGTGCTGTGGAAATCCTAAAGCTCTAGGCAGTGCTGGGCACTATGATTGGTCTAGGTATCTGGGATTGGCAAACAGCCGGCGTTTAATACTATCAGGCCCCTCCGTCCTCCTCTTCCTCCCCCTCCTCCCTCCACTCTGTCACCCAGGGAGGGCGGCAGCGCTTCCTTTAAGCCGCTGGGGGAGGACGGCTCCCTCCCTTCCTCCCGATTGTCAGCTCCTCTTTTGGGGCCTCTTTGGCTGAGTTCTGACTTTCCCTAGAATACTTGTGAGGAAAAGAGACTAATCCCAGCATCTGGCTGAATTAAAATAATTACCTCGGAACGGCTCAGCTTCTGTCGCTGCAGCCCAGCGTTCGGTGGGAGGATCAAAGGAAGAGGGTGGAGTCCGAGAGATGGTTTTTCCCCAGGGCTGGGCTTCCTGCTCGAATGAATACTTTCTGCAGGCAGACAAACCTCCCTCGTCTTTTGTCCGCGGGGATGGCATGGGCGGCAAAGGGGGACAGTGGATTCCAGCGGGTCACCTGCAGGCTGTGAGAGGGTATAGAAAAGCCTCGCACATCTAGACTTTAAATACCGAGAAAGTTCCAGCTTACTGGAAAGATCCAAAATACTGTTCAGTGGTGCTTGATGTTGACAGCGATGAGCCTAGGCTCCTGAAGGGCCTCGGAATCACCAGAGATCTAACTTTGCTCAGCAGTAAACTGTTGTTATTCCATGTGACACTGACTGACATTTGCGTAGTCCTCATAGCTCAGGAGACTCATGTTTACAGTTTGTTTGGTTCTCACTGCAGGGCTGGGGAGGTGTGAGTGACCTGGGTTTATAGATGCAGAGAGGTTGAAGTGGCCCAGGATTGCTGGGGTTCTTGGACTGCTAATCCTCAGGAAGTCTTTCCCGCACCCACGGAGCCACGAGCCTTGTTGTCCGTGGAGCAGCCATGGGCCTTGTGGTCTTTGTGGGGCCAGTAGCCTTTAGCAGGCATGGCAAGTGGCTGGGCTTCTGGAGAGAGGCAAGGGGTGTTGCCAACGTGGCCAGGGGAGCTCCTTGCCCTCCTCTTCCCAAACCCTTGGCTTCCCCTGGGCCTGCTAGGCACCCAGACCTGCCTCTCTCTGGATTCAGGACTTCCTGGCTCAGGAGAGCACATCCTCACCGCCTCCCAGTCGGGTCCCCGCACACACGGGCAAGAGTGTGCCTCACCACTCATAACCCAAGGGAGTTGAGCGTCATGATGCACCTGCCCCCCACCCCTTAGATATCCCAGCCTGCTCGTGTACTCATTTCATTGCAGCAAATATGCTTTGACTCAGTCCTTGCCCTCCCAGAGTTTCCAATTTACTGGGAGAGACAGAAATGCCAACCAGCAATCACAGTACAGCGGTGGTTCTCAAGCCTGTCAGACCCATTGCCTCTTTTTTATAACAAATATTTCATAGCACTCTTTACTATCCTGGAGGAAAATTTGTGGATAATACTATATAATATGCCAAAAAACATACAAGCGAGAGAATGAGCCCTTGCAGCTATCTGGGGGAAGATGGGGCCAGGCAGACAGAACAGGCCATGCAAAGGCACTGGGGCAGGGGAAGAGTGGTGAGTGATGTCAGAGAGGCGAGGGGGTAGGTGGGAGTGGGGGCAAGATTGTGCAGAACCTTGTAACGGGAGATTGCCAGCCTTGAATACTGACGAAATCAGAGCTCTCATGGTTCTAAAGACAAGCTTCAGGGAGAACCCAGTGTCCAGGGAATAGAGGTAAAGTGAAATGGGGGAAAGTGGCAAAGGTTTTCTGAGACTCAAAGGGATGCAGGTTGATGTTTAGTGAAGACTCATGTTGTGGCTACACGGCTGTGTGTCCAGCATGTGAGTGACCAGCATGCAAACATCACTCTTTTAAAAATTAGTTCATAGTTTTTGGGTCTTAGAAATCATTTCTCTCGTTCAAACCAAACCAAACAAAAATGTTTTTCCTCATGCTAAAACAATGACATGTTCATTGTGGACAAGTTGAAAATGCAAAAAATAGAAAAATCACCCAGAGACAATCACTGTTGACGTTTTAATGTGTTTCCTCCAAGCCTCTTTTCTGGGTGTACGTGTATAGAGTTTTTTCTTATAATTAGTAGAATATGGTGTCCTGATTTATTTTCCCATGTCATTAGATATTCTTGGAAAACATGTATCCAATAGCTGCATATTATTTCTCTGTTGTATGGATGGGCCATAGTTTATTGAATCTATTCTCTTAGAGGAAAGAATATAATTAATACTGCAGTGAACATCCTCGTAGCCGAATGGCTCCATTTTTCTTTTGAACTTTAGTTGGTGGATTTTGGTTAGTATCCTAGACACACAGGCTTAATGAGTGGGAGGGAAAATGGCCAACTGGAGTTTTCAGCCTTGAATGACCAAATCAACAGATGCACAGCTGAGTGGATTGTTGAAGAAGTCGATCATTAAGATGGCAGAGAAGAACCAGCCTGACCTCCACGTGGGCTTGTGAGCAGCAGGGCAAAGTGTTTAAGAACTTGGACTCTGGATCCAGACTAAGTGCCATTGCTCACCAGCTCTGTGACCCTGGACAAGTTACTTGACCTTTCTGCGCCTTAGTTTCTTCATTTGTAAAATGGCTTTATTTAAATTTTTGATATTTTATTTATCGTGGATTTTTGCATTGATTTTGATTTTTCAAAATATCACATTAAAATTTTTATTTTGATTACTGAGATATTTGACACCCCTTACATTTTTCACTCTCCTTATTCTGGTTCTAACCCTGGGGGGTGCTAGCAAGACCCAAACCAGAGCAGCCTTCCATTCTCCCCTCCTGGGCCTTGCCACCCTCTCCCGGCCTTCAGCCCACCTGCTGACCTCCGGACCTGACCTCTGACCTCCACAGCCCTCTTCTGAGTCAGGGAGAGCTATGTGCTAGAGTGGGCCAGGCCCCCCTGGATTGAAAGACTGTTCACTGTGGTCTCCCAAGCAGCCTGATTAACATGCGGAGAGATGCAAATTGAGGCAATCCTGCTGTTTTAGAAGAACTTAATATGTTTTTTTAAAGGATAGGGTGAAAAGGCAGAAATTGCAGGAAATTATATATTGCAGGAGCTGCTTTATCTTCTCCGCAGTTGATTTCAGAGACGCTTCTGGTTCGGGAACAGCTTTTCATGTGCTCAGAGAGCCCCACCCTCAGGTTGAGGCTGTCAAACAGCATGACCTCTGACCCTCAGCCAGAATTTGCTGCTCCCGAATCCTGCTGGCCCGGTCCATCATAATGCCGCTTCCCCAGCCTCTTCCTGGGCTCACACTACACCAACAATCCATCCATTCACTAACCCTCATTTAAGGGGCGCAGTCAGAGCCATGTTCATATGACTGTTGGTATAATTCAGAGCCACCTTCAAAACACAGTCCCCAGACAACTTGTCTCAAGGACTCCACATCAGGTGTGCATCCATCAGGGGGCACTTTGCCTTGGTTACAGCCTAGATATCTCTCTGAAGATCTGTCTTATTCCCATGGATTCACAATGGCACAACAATACAGATTATCATAATGGGGTTTGGAGAATGTCCCTGGGTCTAGATTGTGTTAGGAAGGGCAGATCAAGTTGAGCAACGCCATAAGCCCCCAACAAAGCCTCAGGTATTTGCCATCAGTGGGAATAAGGGGTGGCTCGCTAGCGGATTTTTCCAGTTAGCTGAATTTCAGAGCCAGTCTTTTTTTTTTTTTATTTTAACTAGTTTGCGTGGAGGAGGCCTTTGTAAAATGGATTTCACACTTCTCTGACTTCTCAAACTGAGGCTACAGAACATAATTAAACTTATCTTGATGATTTGGGGGTCATCATTTGGAACCTCAGTTATTAATCTTTGGAGCCAGATTGTCTTGTTCCAGTCCCAGCTTCTCTTTTTACCAGCTGTGGCTTCGGGCAAGGGTGTTCACCTCTCTGTGCCTCAGTTTTCTCATCTTTAAAATGAGAATAATAGCACCTACCTCTTGGGGTTGTTGAGAGGATTAAATGAATAAATAGAAGGAAAAGCAGTGCCTGGCGCATATTAAGTAGAACTTTATTACATTGCCATTTTTGTAGGTAAACAAGTGTTGAATGTTGGCAATTTAATGTGGGTCATCCCAGCAGTAGATGGCACTCTGCAAGTGTTGGCTGCCATTCTTACAGCTGCTCTCTGCTTAGCACCATGGACTGGCACTTAACATAGGCCATCTCCTCTGGTCTTCCCAGCAGGCTCACGGGTGCATTATTACTCCATTTATCCAGAGGAGAACACCGAGACTCAGGTTAAGTTGCTTGCCCCAGACTGCTCAGCTGGTAGGTGGTAGAGGTGGGGTCCAACCAGGTGGCCTTGGCTCTGTGGTACTTCTCTCCCAGTCAGGTGCTCTGTGGGACGTTGGCCCTCCCACTGGAGCACTGAAGGGACCTGGCAGTTGTGGTCCATTAAGTTCTGCATTAATTTTTTTCTAACGTTCCTACTCCCCTTCCTGATTGCAGGGCCTCGAGGGGTTCTCCTAGGAAGGGAAACGAAGAGCTTCCGCCCCTGGATTTTGTGGCCTCTGTCTTGGTTGTTGCAAATGTATGTGTGTATGGTTAACCGGTACAGGTTGTCGCATGCGACTCACCTGTGTTCATTCAGGTGCAGGTGTCACACAGGTGACCTCCAGATATGTGGGGCCACATCTGGAAACACAACCAAGCTCATGTCCTTGGGAGGCTGGAGGGGCCCTGGGTTCCCCACTGTCCCCTGAGTGCCAGCCTTCCGCAGCTGCCGCCCCGTCCCACTATGCTCCCTGTGGCCTCGGCACTGAAGCCTAAACTGCCCAGCTTTAAAAGAACAGCGGTGGTCATCCTGCCCAGCACGTCACTTTACAGATGAGGAAACTGAGGCTCAGAGAGCTTGAGGGACGGCTGGGACTAACTAGATCTCAGAGCTTTGGGTTCCTTGCTCAGGCTGTCCCCATTGCTCTCCTCAGCAGAGTCCGGTCCCCTCAGTGTTTTCTGATGCCACTGCCGGCTGCCTCTGTAGGGAGGAGCCAGGCCCCGCCCAATGGGTATGGGACCTGGGCAATCACAAGGGCCTTTGCTTGGTTTAATGCTCTGCTGTCACTGTCTTGAAATTTCTTATTACCTTTTTTTTTTAAAGATTTTATTTTTTTCCCTTTTCTCCCCAAAGCCCCCCGGTACGTAGTTGTATATTCTTCGTTGTGGGTCCTTCTAGTTGTGGCATGTGGGACCCTGCCTCAGCGTGGTTTGATGAGCAGTGCCATGTCCACGCCCAGGATTCGAACCAACGAAACACTGGGCCGCCTGCAGCAGAGCGCGAGAACTTAACCACTCAGCCACAGGGCCAGCCCCTCTTATTACTTTTTAACAAAGGATCCCACATTTTCCCTTTCCTCTGGGCCCCACAAATTAAATAGCTAGTTCTGGGAGGAGCCCAGCAGCTCTTCGGCCTCCTCCTTTTTCTAGGTGGTGGGATGGGGCTCCCCAGGGAGGCGTTTAAAGTGCTCCCTCCCTCCAGGGTGGGATGGATTGGAACTTTCTCCTGGGGAGACAGTGACTTGAGATCTTTCTGGGAGGGTGAGACAGAAAGACCTGAAGTCTAACTGCCTGGTTACCCACCGCGGGGCCTTGGGTGTGTGGCAACCTCTAAAAGCCTCAGTTTCCTCATCTGATAAATGGGGAGAGTAGAGGAGTTACTTCCTACGGCTGTTATGAGGAGTCAATGAAACGATGTCTGTAGCGAGAAGGCTTAACACAGAGCCCGCGTCTAGTAAGTGCTCAGAACGTCAGCCGTTCTCTTAGGCTGGGTCTGAAGCCCTAGATTTCTCAGGAGGTTCCTGGAAGCCCCCAGGGGAGCCTCCTTCTCCCTCTCAGGTGGGCGATGATGAGGGACGTCACGAAAGCCGTCATCATCCGGGCACCTCGTGTGTGGCCACCGTCCCTCCGCACTGCCTCCTCCGACCCTTCCTGCAGGAGGCACTTCCGACCCAGGGCAGCCACGGCCCAGCGCCCCTGCCCATTCTCTCCCAGAGCCGGAGTCCCAGGAAATGGGGAACCGGCCTCGGGAACTGCGATGTGCTCTCTCCGGGAGGCGGAGCCGTGTGCTAGAGGAGGCGTGACTTCGAAATCAGTTCACACGTGTCAGATTTTCGCTCTGCCAGTGACCAGTTGGGGATCTTGGGCAGGTTACCCAGCTTCTCTGACCCCCAGCTTCCTCATTTGTAAAAAGCGACAAAGGATTCTCTTGAGGGTTAGATGTGAGAAGGACATAAAACCATGAGCTCAGTGACCAGCCAGCGCAGATGGTATCTAATAAGTGTTTGTTGAATGAATGAATGAATGAGCGAATGGAGGGATGTTCTGCTTGCTGTTGTCAGATTCCTTGAGGGGAGGGGTGTGAGGTGGGGGGGTGGGGGTGGGGCAGGGACAGAGGCCCCTACTGTATGTGGGGGGGGGGGGGGGGGAAGAGGCCAGATAATCATAATAGCTTGCACACACAGCCTTAGTATGTGCCAGACACTGTTCTCAGCACTGTACTCATATTAACTCCTTTCATCCTCACAACAAGTCTATGAGGTAGGCACTGCCAGTACCCCCATTTTATAGTGAAGAAACTGAGCACAGGGAGGGTGAGTAACTTGCCCTGGGTCACACAGCTAGTGAGGGATGGAACTGAAGCAGGCAGCCTGGCTCCAGTGACCATATTCCTAACTATTATACCGTACCCACTCCCCAAGCTTTGACCATGTCCTTCAAGCTTGTGGGAGGTTGCATCTTCATCTCTGCTGCCATTTTGGTCCTCACTGGGCTGTAGGACACTGATTTCTATAGACTCTCTTCCCCACTGAGAGGAAGGGGGCAGCGTGAGGGAGCTAGGTGACTTCCCGACAGGCTCTGGCCCTCGAGGGCAGGCCAGGCCCCAGGGACCGGAGGACAGAGTGCTGAGCTCTGGCCAGTTGGCAGCTGCTTTGTCAGGATTCAGAGCTTTCAGGTTGAAGAGGCCGCACGGGGCAGGGTGGAGGGGAGGATGTGGGGGCATCTCTGCCCAAAGCCCTGCCGGCCACAGAGCTAAGGAGCTGGGACCGTGGGAGGGGAGGGGTCCAGCCATCCTCACCAAGGCCTGGGTAACTTCTTTGTGCTCTAGGGCTGTGTTGGGTGAGCGCAGCCCTGAACTGGCCATCAGGGGAGTCAGAAGCCCAGCGCTCTGCCTGGCGAACTTGGGGGACTTAGTCCTGCTCAGAGCCTTGGGCTCCTCAGCTGTGAGACGGGTCATGGTCCAGCTACATCTGCCTTAGAGAGTTGGGTGGGCCTCTCGAGAGTTACTGGTGATGCCTAACCTTGAACGTCCCACCTCCCAAAGTGTCAGCCCAGGGCCTGTCCCCAAGTCGGTGTGGAGCACACATAAGCTGCTATCCTCTCTAACCAGCCTGGTGCTCTGAAGCCTCAGGTTTTCCAGGGCCCTGAGGCTGTGTTTCCACAGGGACTGGGGCGCCCTCCAGCCTCCTCCTGCCTCACACCCCTGTTCTCCCTCCCACCCACCAGGATGTCGCCACAATGCAGTTCTGTGCCAACAAGCTGGACAAGAAAGATTTCTTTGGGAAGTCTGACCCCTTCTTGGTGTTCTACAGAAGCAACGAAGATGGAACGTGAGTTCTCTGGCAACACTTCACTCCCCTTTTGGGGTTGGGGCTGGACGGGGTTGTGGTGACTTGCCAGGTGGGGTGGCCTGGGCCACCTCTTCCGGGTACCACCCTGGGGCTCCTGCTCTAGAGAGGGCAGGGGGCTCGGGTGGAAGTCAGAGGCTCCAGGGTGGTGCCCTGGCCCAGGGATGGGGTGGTGGGCGTGGGAGCAGCCTGCGAGCCAGTGGTGCCATTCTGAGGGTCTCGGCAATGGTGGGTGCTAGGTATGCTGGAGGTAGGGGAGTGCACAAAACCAGGGCGAGGGCAGGAGTGAGAGGCCCCTCTGAGAGCCCCTTCCTTCTTCCACACAAATCACTCCATATCTCCAAGCCCAGCCCTCCCCCACCATGGCCCTCCAACACCCCCAGCTACCTGTCCCCCCACTGCACACTCGGCGAGGCAATCTGCACCCTCTTTCCCACCCGGCCCCACACTCTGCCACAGGCTTCCTTCCAAACTCCGCACGTCTTTGAAGCCCCCATTTCCTCCTCTCCTCTCCCTGATCTAGAAGCCCACCCCTACAACGTGACATGACAGAAACACACAACATGTTAGCAAGTGTAGGTCAGCAGTGTACACAGAGGGACAGATTCTAGGTTGAGGGTCTGGGGACCTAATCCTCCCCACTAACCTGCTGTATGACCCCGGGCAAGTTATGCTCCCTCTCTGGACCTGTTTTCTCATCAGTAAAATGAACGAGTTGCATTAGATGGTCTCCTCGGTCTCTTTAAGCACTACAGCTCTGGGAGGCAGCGGCCACTTATGGCCAGAATCAGGATTCTGCAGAACGAGGGAAGAAGCGGTGGGGCCAGGGAGGTTAATTAGAGAAACGCTGCTGGAGAAGGAGACTTGGAAGCAGGTTTTGAAGGAGAGAAAGGAAATGGGTCCACGGGGGAGGGGCAGGGAAGCGTCAGGGGCTGGAGAGGAGGCGTGTGCCCAGCCAGTGGGCCCTGGGCAGAGGGCAGCATGTATGCGTGAGTGAGTGTGTGTGTGAGCGTGTGTGTGTGTGTGTGTGTGTGTGTGTGTGTGTGTGTGTGTGTTGGGGGGACAGGGGAGCGGCGGAGAGGAGGTGTGTTTCAGTTCTAGGGAAAACTGATTTTTAAACCTGAAGGTACAAAACAAGGGAAATTAGGTGTGATCATCTGCATAACAAAAGGATCCTTTGTCTCTGCAAAGGACTCCCAGCAGGATTTCTTAAAATAATTCTTGTTGACTTTGACTTGACTTGAGGGAGGGAGGAAAAGGCCTGAGCAATGTTCTGAGTGCCCATGGATACGTCCACACGGGTCCCCTCTAGCGAGGCCATGCGGGGTCGCTCCGGGTGGCCAGGGCCAGCTGGCCATGGGGAGGGAGGGATTTTGGTTTTGGAGAGGGAGAGGGGCGTGTCGCAAAGTGTTTGCAGTGATTGTTCTAGCAGAGCATGTGTAGGATGGATGGGGAGGGGGCGGGGAAGAGGGAGAGGCTCGTGACTGACACGTTGAACAGGTGGGAGGTGCTGAGCGCAAGCTGTGCTGTGGAAATGCAGGGGAGGAGGAGGGGAGGGGGACGGGGGCAAAAGGGCAGTGCGGAGACCCCACTCAGCAGGGGACCGAAGTCACAGCCGCTCCCTGGTGGTGGAGAGGCTGGGAACCTGGAGGGTTGAAAATGGCAAAGGAGCTGGTCAGATGGAGGAGGCGATGGGAGTATATCTGGGGCTGGATCTCTCCAGCAGGGACACCAAAGGCAGCTGGAGAAACCAAGCCAGAGGCCCCCACCCAAGAGGTGGCCAGTATATGGGCACCTGAGAATGGGCAGGTGGCGGGTCAGAGGCTGAACTGTTGAGAGCAGGTTGGTCACCCAGGGTTTGAGGGGAGGAGAGTAGAAGGTTTGGGAGACACCCCTACTTAGGAGGAAGACTGGAGGATGGTCAGTGAGGGGCCCGGGAGAGTGAGATGTCACGTCTGCCACGCCAGGAGGGAAAGGGAAGGAAGCATCCACAGGGCTCCTGGCACTGCCCCGACCTTGTCTTCTTCAATCCTAATCACTCATCTGTGGGTAAGGATGTGACGATGGAGAGCAGGGCTGCCTGCCAATTATTAGCTGTGTAACTTTAGGCAAGTCTCTAACCCAGTGGAGCTTTCTGGAAGGATGGAAATGTTCTGTATCTCACCATTAGCCACACGTCGCTGTTGAGCACTTGAAAGAGGGCTAGTGCGACTGAGGAACTGAATTTTAAATTTCATTTTATTTCAGTTAATTTAAATGTAAATAGCCACATGTGGTTAGTGCCTCCCATTCTGGACAGCGCAGCCCTGACCCCCGCAGCTCAATTTCTTGTGTGTACGATGGAGATATCATCACAGCCCTCACAGGGGTGCTGGGAGGATTAATGAGTTAATACGTGTCATTAGAACAGGGCCTGGCAGCGTTACTGTTCTTACCACCATTTTACAATGAGAGGGAAGCTCAGAGAGAGCAAGTCACTTGCCCAGGGCTGCACAGTTGGTGAGTGGTGGCCCTGGGGCTGAAGCCCACATCAGTCTGACCCCGCTGGTAAACATTCTCCCACACCATGCCCCGAGTGTGTGTGTGTGTGTGTGTGTGTGTGTCAGAATGAATTGAGCTGAGTGGTAAGATGACCACAGGGACCAATGGTGCCTGGTCCCCCATGGCAAGTGCAGCAGTCAAGGGGCTTGTGGATTTGGTGAGGGGCGGGGGGAGCTTGGGGAGCTCAAAGAGAAAGGTTTCAGGCAAGAGTGAAGCAGAAACCAGACTACGCAGGGTTCAGGAAGAAACAAGGAGGGAGTAAATCAGGCTAATAGCTTAGAAGACCTGGTGGTGAAGTTTGGCTGGCAAGGGAGGCAGACAGGAGTCAGTGGTTCCAGAGAGATGGGAAGCTGGGAGCGTCCACAGCAGGTCCCCGTGGTTGTTCCAGGCGGGAGGTCTCTGGAGCCTTGTGAGGGCTTCTGCACAGGGCAGACCTCCCTCCCTTCACTGCCCCCTTGCTGCTCCTGAGTCTCCCTCCTGCTGGCCCCCCAGCCTCCTCTTCCTGCCCTGCCTGCCTGCCCCAGCCAGGGGCAGCTGTGGCCCTCCTTCCCCGTCCCCGTTCCTGCCCTCGTCACCAGCTCTGGGTGTGTGGGGAGGTCTCCCACACGTATCTCCACACTCCAGTGGGTGGGCGAGAAGGAGCAGAGGAGAGAGACGCTGAGCCGCGGTGACAGGAATGACATTTTGACTTGAAAATTGCCAGAGAAGAAATGGCACAGGCTGTGTGGGCACGGGCAGAGCCCAGGCTCTTTCCTGGGTGACCTTTCCAAGCCAGGAGGTAGCTGGGTAGATACTGGGAAATCTTGGGGGACAGCCCTGCCCCCAGCTCACTCTGGCTCCTGGCTGCCCCTCCATGTGGCAGGACAGGCTTCTGGGACATCTGATAGTCTATTTTTCTCCTCATTTATTTTATGGTCTGTCACTAAAATGTGAGCTCCATATGGCAAGGATGCTGCTAGTGACAGGCAGCTCATCACCTCCTGAAGCCATAGTTTCCATGTCTGGCAACTGAAGAGATTAACCAGCGGCCCCTCTGTGGACCTGGATTCTGCCTCCTTTGGGTTCAGGATTGACTGACAGCCTCCCTCTCTTCTTCGCCAGGTTCACCATCTGCCACAAGACCGAGGTCATGAAGAACACCCTAAACCCAGTCTGGCAAACTTTCTCCATTCCTGTGCGAGCCCTCTGCAATGGGGACTATGACCGGTGAGATGAGACAGCACAGGTGCAGGAGGCACAGGTCACCTTGGTGTGAGCAGTCCTCCTGGAGCTGCACACAGTGGTCCTGCTCAGGGTGGACTCGGGACTCCCTCCACCTCCGTGGGCGGGGTCTGCCCTTCATCTGCTCACAGCCCTCCCCTCCCCGTCCCGCCTCTTTCCTCCCACTCTGGCATTGCCGTGGGTGGGAACCTCCCCAGGATGGGAGTGGTGGGAGGCGGCTGGGATTCTACCCAGTGGGTGTCGGAGTGCCCTGGCCTGGAGCTCAGCAGCCTGTCTTTTTCATTGTTCCCAGTGGAGAGGCAGGAGAGGGTGAGACAGTGGCTCTAGGTACAGGCAGAAGTGGCCTCGTCCCCCCAACCCCAACTCCTGGTTAAGGGACTCTGGGAGTCAGGATCCCAGGATACTCTCTGCCAGCCAAGTTGCCATAAATGGGGGTGAGGGGTTGAGCGCAAAGAACTCGTGGAGTTTTATGATGCGACAAAGCCTACTCTTAGTGCTCATCAGCTGTCGTCATCATCTTTGAGCGTAGATTGTTGAGCGTAGATACCAGATACCTGGTTTCTAATCTTGGCTCTGTGACTAGAAAGCTCTGTCAAACCTGGGCAAACTTTGACCTGTCTGAACCTCAGTTTCCTTCTCTGTAAAAGGGGCATTTAAGTGTCTACCTACCCCTATAGGGCTGCTTTGAAGCTCACGTGAAACAACCTACACAGGAATGCTCTGGTGTGTATAATACCAAATTCAGCATTTCGTCCCCAAATGGTAATTGACTCCCTACCGTGTGCCAGGCACTGCACTGGATGCTGGGAAGTCAGCAGGGAACAAAACAAAGTCGTCACCCTTCACCCAACCTCGTGCAGTTTATGTGCTAGGGCGGGAGGCAGACACTAATCCAATAATGACACAGAGAAACACATAATTACAGATTGTGGTAGGTGCCGGGGGAGGGGGGGCACGTAGGATGGGATTGGTCTGCTTTAAGTCACGAGAACCCAGCCTGACTTCCTGGTGACTGCTGTGGCTGGTGGGCACGCTGGCTGGGGGCTCACCTGCAGCCTTGAGGAAGCTGGGCCTCTGCTGGCCACTCTGACGGGAACACTGGGACGTCAGAACAGACACCTCAGGCCTGGTGGCATTGGCATGGGCTCCCTGGGACCCTGCTCACAGTGGCTGCTGACAGGGTGTGTGAGGTGGGGAACAGGGCAGGATGAGCAGAGGAGTGGCCTCCAGGCACCCCTGGCTCCCTCCCTATTAGGCTGCTAATCCAGGAGATGAGGTGGCTCCTTTTCCTGCCTCTTGGCGGGGAGAGAGAAGCCATAGTCTGTTCCAGAGATGATTCCACAGGTGGTACCAAACACCTTCTCTGTGATTGACCCCACACCTCCAGCTGTGCAGCCTTCAAGGGAAGGTTGCACGTGTCCATCTTTTTTTTTTTTTTTTGAGGAAGATTAGCCCTGAGCTAACTAGTTACTGCCAATCCTCCTCTTTTTGCTGAGGAAGACTGGCCCTGAGCTCTCATCCGTGCCCATCTTCCTCTACTTTATATGTGGGACGCCTACCACAGCATGGCTTGATAAGCAGTGCATAGGTTCACAGCCGGGATCCAAACAGTCGAACCCCTGGCTGCCAAAGTGGAATGTGCGAACTTAACCGCCGTGCCACTGAGCCGGCCCCATATGCATTTCCATCTTCAGGGGAGCTTATAGTCTGATCATGGGGAACACAGATGTGCACACATTATTTTAGATAGATAAATAATTGTGCAAAATGAGACTGGAGGCAAAATAGGCATTCCAGCCAAACGAACCTGTTACATATCTGGCTGGGTCCTGGGGCTCCTAGAGTGGTGGGGAATGCGAGGACTGTCTGTGGGGAGCAGTACAGTCTAAAGGGGGCTCAGGGAAGGCTGGAAGGTCGGGGTGGGGGGCAGTTGCTGGAGACAGGGGCATGGTAATAATGATTGGAATGGAGAGATATGGAGAAAAAGGGAGGGAAAATTCAAGGTTGGGGATGTGAGAGCATGGCAATTCAAGTCTCACAGGGTGGAAGGAATTGGAATCTCTAGCCCCACTGCCCAGAGGTTGTTGGGGGTGCAGCTGACCCCCCACAACCCTCAACCCTAGGATCCCAGCACCTCAGAACCCAGCCTTTTCAGGGATGGCAAGGAAGGCAGCCAGGCCCTGTGGTCTGGGCTCACTGTTCAGCCATTGGAGGAGGTGAGGGTGTGATGGAAGGGTGCAGGTCGTGGGGAGGGCCCAGGAGGCTCGCATCTCCCCCTCCCAGACTGAGCCCCAGCCCGGTCGCCCTCCAGGATGGCTGGGCAGCTCAGGCTCTTCTCCACAGCCAGGAACAGATTGCCCGTGACTGACTGACAGCAGAATTAATGGAGGGGGCGAGGCATGTCACGCAAAGGGCCTGTGAAGCGAGCGGCCTCCCCACCGCCGAGCCCTAGGGTAACCCACATACCCAGCAGCCACTCAGAGGGGCCACTGTCTGGGAGGCCTCTCGGGCAGGAGAGGGAGGGCCTTGTGCAGGAAAACGAGGCCACGTTTCCTCTCTTCCGAGGCACCTCTTGAAGCCTCACAGAAATTATTCGGTTGAATCCAGCAGCCGTGTCTTCCAAGCCAGCCAGGCACCGAGCACCGTGTTGGGTGCTGTGGCGGTACTGAACTATCACGGCAAGCCTCCCTCTTAGGTTTCTTCTAGGCCAGGGCAGGGGACAGACAGGTAATTATAATAATGGCAAAGGTCCAGTAGCACTTCCGTGGTATTATGCATGCGAACTAATTAATCCTCACAACAATTAGTACCTCCTCTGAAAAAGGCACTAATACCATCCACGTTTTACAAGGCAGGAAGCTGAGACCCAGAGAGGTTAAGTGACACACCCAGGGTCTGACTGCCAGTCAGTGGCAGAACCGGGATTGGACCCAGGCAGGCTGGCTCTAGAATCTGTGTTTTTAACCCACCGCTCTGCTGCCAGCTGGCCAAGACGTGGTGTGAGTGGGGTGCATTTGGAGGAAGACTCTGAGAGCCTTGCTCAGGGGCCGGCCAGGTCTGCTTTGGGATTGGAGGTGGAAGGAAAACTCAAAAGGTCTTAACAGCTGGATATGGGAGTGAAAGAGACAGAGCATTAGGGTTTGGAGCCTGGGGGGCAAGAGAAGATGGTCCCACCAACAGAAACGGGAAATGTGACAGGGAGCCAGAGTAGGTGGCCGTGGGACAGGCACAGCAGTGCTCTGCTAAGGGGAGAGGAGAACGGAGGTCCGGGAGTCCCCAGGATGGTGGTGGGGGGGTCAGCAGAGGTCAGGTGCCCGGGGCCTTGTGGGAGATGCCACAGGTCAGGAGCAGGAGAAAGAAGAGGAGATGGTGAGAGAGAGAGCTGAGAGAAAGAGGAGGGGGCGTGGTCAGGGAGCTGAGAGAGGAGAATTCAAACAAGTATCAACTAGTGTTGTGAAAAAGAGGGCCGGAGGGTGAGAACCAGGGATCTGCTGAGAAAGGGCAGTTTTCCTGGAATGATGAGTGGAAACCGGTTAAAGATTACCGAGTCTTTAGGACATGGGCCAAATTGTGTCCTAATTGGTTTAAATACATTATCTTATTTTGTGAATTTAAATGTCGCAATAACCCTAGAAGGTGGGTGCAAGTGACATGCCCATTTCACAGATCGGGGAATAGAGGACTGGAGACTATGTGACTTGCCAGGGCAAGGAGAGGGTACATTTCCCTTGTCCAGAATTCGCCTCTGGGCTGACCCTCTACTTTGAGGTGCCCTGGCCTTTGGTGTGTCTCCAGTCCACACGAGACCAAACCCAAGCAACCCAGCTGAGCAGAGCTGGAGTCAGAGGAAATGGCATCAGGGTCAGAGCCAGTCCAGGCCTCCCATGGGGTGAAGTGGGGTGATGACAGGAAGCAGTTCCCCACCAAAGTCCCCCTGCTCTCTCCTTGAACATTCTGTGACTTGAGGATTTGTCCCTGTTAAGCCAGATGCGCCTGGGTTGGGCTGCTGTCACTCACCCCTTGTGTTGACTGAGTGGATTTGAAGAGGGCGGTCAGGGTACTGGGTCCTCCCCTGCAGAGGGGAGCGGATTCCCGGAGCTGGGGACTCTCATATCACGGAAACCTCACACTTCTGGCCCCCTGGATGAACCAGGTGCTTCTCCTTTGAACGCCCCCACATGGGAGGGGCCAGGCCAGTTTAGGAGTTTCTTATCACACTCAGCTCACACATGCAGATGCTGTCCTCAGACAGGAGGCAAAGTCACTGCACAGGGTTGCATGGTGCTCATGCCCTCCAGGCTCACTGCCTGCCCCACAGAGGCCTGGCTCTCTTCTTCCTCCTGAAGCTCTTGGAGTGTTGGACTGACTCAGTCAGTTTAGGGTGAATCCCTCAGGGCCTGTGAGCCCCAGGGACTTGTAAGCAGCAGGGAAATGTGCCTTCTCCCACCCTGGAGAGGCCCGTTAGGAGGCTGACCTGCAGTTTGGCTCGGAGTGGACTATAGATAGAGCGGCTTGGTGTGCTGGGAGGGAAGCCCGGCGTCTCTGCCCCCACCCCTCATACTGCTGGCCTGCGGAGGCTCACACACACCCGGCTCTGTCACTCTGGCCCCAGGTGTCCAGAGACCCACAGGACATGCTCCCGGCCCCGAGGCCTCCTGTGGTTAGCAACCACATATGTGATTTGGGGAAAGCCACACACTCTGGGCCTCCCTTTGTGATTTCATGGAAGGAGGAGGGCGTTGTTACTGTGTGGCCCACTTTGCAAAGCTGTCAGGAGATCTTAGTCAGCCACAGATATTTAATAATAATATTTATGGTACCGAATATATGCTAGGGACTGTTCTGGAGGCTGAAGATACAGCAGTGAACAAAACAAAAATCCCTGGCCTCGTGGAGCTGACATTTTCATGGTGAATGGGAATTGTCTGGGGGACAGGAGCTCGGAAAAAAGGCTTGAGTATTTTAGATGGAACAGAACAACACGTGTCCAACGCTAACGGTGTGAATGATGTAGTGGACTCCTCACAGCCACCCCAATGTGGGTATGATTGTCCCATTTCACAGAGGCGTAAACAGAGTCTCTGAAGGTCAAGCCAGTTGCACAGGCCCACATGACCAGAACCAGGAAGAGCTGGGATTGCCACCCAGGGTGCCTGCCCCGGAGCCTGCGGTCGTCCCTGTCCAGCTCACTGCCTCCCAGATTAGGGGCTCCATGTTCTGAGCCTTTTTATGACAAATAAGATGCTCATTTTGTGGGCAACAGAGGCCCCATTACTGTCCCACCCCCAGGAGCCCCTTCTCTTGGGTGCTGTCCCCAGAAGTCACAGTCGGTCTGACACGAGCCTTTGTTGTGCCTGTGCTAAGGGGTTGGGAGCAGGCCTGAAGCCCACAAGTCGCCGCAAGGTGGCCTGGGGCAGCCCAGCGAGGGCTGGACAGCGACAGACCGTCAACAGAGTAGTCAGAGTTGTGTCTGGCTTCTGCCACTGACTTCTCTTGTCTCTGGACACTGTTTCTCTCACCTCCTTCTCCCCCAGGCTGGAGGTTGCAGCCTCCGAGCTAATCGAACCCCCAGGCTACAGCCATCCTGGAGCCTTGATTGCTGGGCTGCATTTGCATAGGAATCTCATACTCTGTGTCTCAACCTCAGCTGCAAGTTCCAATCCCCTGAGGAACTTTTGACAATTCCCCTGCCCAGGCTGCACCCCAGATCAACTGATTCTGAATTTGGGGGTGAGGCATAGGCATCAGGATTGCTAAAGCTCCCAGGGGATCCAGTGTGCAACCAAGTTTGAAAACCAGTGCTCTCGTCGAGAGAGATCATTGGCTCTGGCTGCACATGGGAATCAGCCAGGGGACTTTTCGAAACAAACGTGCCCGAGTCCTATCCAGACCCATTAAATCAGGCCCTCTGGCAGTGGGATTTTTAAAAAATCTCCCCAGTGAGTTTTTTGGGTGTCCAAGGCTTGTGACTCTGACTGGGGTCCTCCTGCAGCCTCTGGGCATGTGGCTGTCGCTGTTCTAGTCGCCTGAGGCTGGTGTTGGTGGTCCAAGGAGAAGCACTCCTTGCTGGGTCTTTGAAGGTCCCCCGCAGAGCTGGAGGGCTCTAGGGGAAGGACTGGGAGACGTCAGCACTGTGGGGCAGAGTCCTGGCTCAGACCCTCACCAGCTATGTGGTCCTGGGCAAGTCACTGGGTGCCCTTAGGGCTCAGTTTCCCCATCTGAAAATGAAGGGGCTGGAGGTCACACTCCAGAGCATGCACAGCAGAACCACTGGGGAAGCCTTTAAACTAAGATCTGGGCCCTGCCGGAGCTGCCAAGAACCGGGCATGGGCGCCTCTGTGTCCAAAAAGCTCCCTGATGATCTGCCAGGCGGCCAGGCTCAGATGCCATTCGGGTCACTTCCAGCCTTGTCATTCTAGGAATCGAAAGTTGCGGTTGCAACCTGGGCACACTGTCCCTGATTTAAGTAAATTTCATAAAAAACTATCCAGTGTGGCCAAATGCTAAAGTGGAGAGAAAGAGGCATTTTTATAGAGACCCACCCGCATGCCAGGGGGGTTTAGCAACTGGTCTTTGCAGCTATTCTGCAAGACTCTCATTATCCCTACTTTAAAATGATGGTTTGTGGCTCGGGGAGGTTAAATGACATCTCCAAGTCCCACAGCTAGGGGCCCAGCGTCCAAGTCCACACTCCAGCCTCTTTCCAGCTCACCAGCCCACCGTCGGGGGCCTAGATATTTTTTTCTTTCCACAATAATTCACCACAGAGAGACATCGTGTTTTGGGTTTTTTTAACAAGAATTTAAAGGACTCCTTTAAATGGTGCGCTTCTATGCCCACCCCATTTTACATTTTGGTAACAAAAATCCAGTCAGCGCACAGCCTACCAGGCATTCCTTCGTTCAAGAGCAGTTTCTGCACCCTGCCCCCAAGCCCCGCGGAGGCTCAGCTGAAGGGAGACAGCGCCTCCTTCTGGGGCTCTGGAACCTGAAGGCTGACTCCTCGCAGACCCGAGGAGATAGGCCTTGGCTGGCCATGGGCGAGATGAAGAGATGTTACTAGCAGACAGGCCCATGCAGCCGGCTCTGTGTGCCCCATTTAGAACTGAAGGCCGGAGACCCCCACTCCCCATGCCTCTCCCGCCTCCCCAGACCCTGACCCTGCAGTGGGACCCTGGCAGCTGCCCCGTCCCTGGGCATCCCTGGAGGACCACTGGCACCAAGGGTTAACCCGCAACCCTCCACCTCCCTCCTCTCCGCCTCTGGTCCGCTAGCCCGTTGCCATGGAAACGGGCTAAAAATAAAACGGGCTCCCAAAGCCCAGCCCCATGCACAGGAGTCAAAACAAACTAATTAAAGCAGCCAGGCTAAGATGTGAAGATAATTACACCCTCACTCAGGAGCCAGTCATGGCATGGAAAAGCTCAGCAGGCCATCCCCGAGCCAGGGCCCCTGGGCCCATCCCTGATGGGGAGGGCTGGCTCCCCACCACTCAGACTCCTCAGAACCCAGCCTCCCACCACACAGTCTTGTTACCCCTCCCCAGGAGAGCCCACCCTGCTTAGGCCTGAGATCCGGGGGTGCCACCCCCACTGCGATGGCCCCATCCCTGATAAATTCTCACTCTGGCTGGGACCAGTGCCCCATCTGGGGTGGCCAAGGAGAAGGTGGGGTGAACTGAAGTCTGAGGCTGTTTTTCCACATCCTCCCTGAAATCTGGGGAAGCCCCTTCACATCTCTGGGGGTGCCTCTGTCCCTAAGACCTTTGCTAAAAGGCCTCAAGATAGTTCCTTTGTCTCTTGGGCTGCTTCCTCTCCACCGAGGGCCCTGGAGCCTAGTGGGTGTCCCTGCATCCCCTTCTGGCCCAGGAGCATGAGAAGGACCCCCGTCCTCAGGCCACGTGGGTGCTGGGTCAAGCCTGTCCCACCATGGGCCCTTTGCTTTACAGGACTATCAAGGTGGAGGTGTATGACTGGGATCGAGATGGCAGGTAAGCCGGCAGAAGGGCAGAAGGTGAGCAGGGATGGGGGCAGCCACTGTGGGGAGCCACCTGGGGAGAGCTGTGCCCAGGCCTCCACCCATGGCAGCTCCGGGGGTGATGGGGCCTGGGTTTCCTGTGGGAGGTCCACTGCCCCAGTGGCTCGTCCCTGCCCAACTCCACTGAGACACCAGAGGACCTCTATCCTGCAGGATGAGATGCGAGGGGCCCAAGAGGCCTCTTTTCCTCAAATAGCTGCCTAGCAGCCAGCCAGGGCCCCAAATCTCCCCACATCTTGGAGAATTTAGGATTTTCTGAAATGTGCATGTTCTAAGGTACAGACCCTAGTGACCCCCTGAGCATTCCTGGACACGTTCTCTGTGTGAGGCTAAGCATCGTGGGGTGACCGAGGTGCAGAAGGTGAGCTCAGCGCTCAGAGACTCCCCACAATCTCGCGGGGAGGGCCTCAGCTCATGAGAGGAGCTGTTTGCAGGGAGCAGGGCCTGAGGGGGTGGGCTATGGGAATGGTCAGCTTTGATGCGCACAAACGTACTCAGAAGCCATGAGGCAGGGCCAGCCTGGCCGGTGGGACGGCAGATCCCGTTCGGGGTCTTTGAGAGGCCAGTGCCTTCCCCTTCTGCAGATCAAAGTGCCCCCAGGAGCCTGTGTAGCTGGGAGTTCAGAGACCAGGACAAGAACAGGCCTCTCACAGCTTTAGTGCAGAACCCTCACTAGCTCCTACTTGTCTGTTGAACCAAATGCAAATATGTCATCCTGACTTCTGTGACCCTCCATCCTGCGGCACCACAGTGGGTGTCATAGAGGGGCTTTAAGTCCCACAATCCCCATTGGTACCTCTCAAGTCTGTGAGCGGACAGGGGATAGTGTAAAGGGCTGTGCAAACACCACTGTAAGTTAGCCCGAGCCCCTTCCATGCTGAGACCTTCCTATACAGACACCCCAGTGCCAGCACTACCTCTCTTAACTCACTCTGTCCCTCTCTCTGCTCCTCTTTAACCACATTAGAGGCACATCAGCTTCCTGTTTCCTCCCATGATTTGCCTCATCTTACCCTGGAGTTCCCTATACTTCTTTACCAGGGAAAACTGGGGACAGCCACCAGACGCCATTGGGTCCCACCATCAAGGAGCTCATCATCTGAATGCTGAGAGCTGTAAATATGTAGTCCACATACCATGTGGGCTCAAGGAGGGCCAAGGCCCCGGGGACACCTCCTGAGCATCACTCTCCAGCAGGCACCCCAGACTAGCACATTGCCCATGGTCCTCCACCAGGGACAGTGACAGTGGGTGGGGCCTCCCCGACCCACAGGGGAGACGGGAGTTCTGCTTCATACAAGGTTTTGCTGCACTTAAACACGCACTTGTAGGGGCAGAGCCCCAGAAGGTGTGGACACCTCCACCTACCTGGACGGACATAGTGCTAATTGTTTTTTCCAAAATGTTATTGGAAAAATGTCAAATACACAGAAAAGTAGAGAGAAGAGTTTAATGAACGCTTTTAAGCCTAGCACCTGAATTTCACAAGTGTTACACGTTGCCATATTTGCTTTATCTATGTTTCACTGATGTAATTTAAATTACAGACATCATGGCACTTTTACCTCTAAATATCATTGAGAATGTCTGAAAAATAAGGGCATTTTCCTACATAACTATGAATGCCATCATCACACCTGACACACTGAACAACAATTCTTGAATACCATCTAATATTCGTTTCATATTCAGATTTCCCCAGTTGTCCCCAAAATACCTTTTATTGCTGGTTTGTTCAAACAAGAATCTAAGTGGAAGTGGGTCCCATTCACCAGGGCCCAGCTCTTTGCTAGGTGACTACTGGGTTTCGTGCTCCATGGGTGACACTGGACTCTTCCGAGGGACCCAGCCTCTCTGTTGGCCTGTGCCGCTGGAGCAGTGGCCCGGGCAGAATTGGGAACCAGAGGAAGGGATGTGACAGGTGGGGGGATGGGCAGAGGTGGCGCAGGGCCTGGGCCTCGTGGTCTCAGCAGCAGCCTTCTCTTGCAGCCATGACTTCATCGGGGAGTTTACCACCAGCTACCGGGAGCTGGCCCGCGGGCAGAGCCAATTCAACATCTACGAGGTGAGGCAGACGCCAGAAGTCGGGTTTGCTCTGATGATACAGACCTCCAGTCACTGAGGACTACAGTGAGCCACAGGCTGGAGTTTTTGCGTGCTCTCCTGTGAGGTGGGCGTTACTGTCCCATTCCACAGTTAGGGAGACTGAGTCTCAGAGAAGTTAGGGGACTTGCCGAAGACAAAACCTGGGCTCACCCGACTCTGAATCACTGAGTTACAGTGCCCCCCGAAAGAGCTCCTCCAACAGGGTGGGGGATGGAAGCTGGGGTGGAGCAGAAGGCGGGCGACAGCATCGGGAGGTCCTGAGTTCAGGGTGACCCTCTGCCTCCAATCAGAACAGTTTCAGGGCCTGCTGCATACCTTGTCTTTTCCGGAAGGAAAGAGAGGAACAGGAGTGGGGATACCCCGATCTAGACCTGGGGAGCCTTGGACAAGGCACCCAATCTCTCTGGAGATAAAGTTTGCCCTCAAAGGACAGTTTCTGCCGCTGAACCTGCATGTGCTCTCCCTCCTGGGAGGCCCTCCTACCTTCCAGACCTCGCTCAGGTCCTTCTCCTCTGGGCGCCCTCCCAGCCACGCTGGCCACCTGCACTATCTCCCTCTTCTAAACCTCATGGGCAGCACAGTTCGTGCCAGACTCACTTAAGTGCAGATTCTCACAACCCTAATAACTGCTTGTTTCATATCCTGACTCTCCCACCTCCTAGCCATGTGGCCTCGGCTAAGTTTCTGAACCACTCTGTGCCATGCACGCTGAAAATTAAACCAGTTACTAGAACAATGCCCGGGCCCTAGCAAGCATTATGTCAGTGCTGTCTTCTAGTATCATCTGTTGAGCGCCTGTGTGCTAGAAGATTTACATTTCACAACCATCCTAAAACTGGCTCTATGCTCATGTGAGCAGCCACGCAGCTAGTGAAGTTGAAGAGCTGGCTTTGACTCCCATCACTGAATCGGAATCCGTCCATACTTCCACTCCCTCCCCCTGCATCTCTGTTCCCTGTGGGCAGGTCTCGTGTCCCAGCTAGACTGAAGCTCCCCAAGGGCAGGCAAGGGGACACCCCTTCTGTTGCCCCCCTTCACGTTGGCCTGGGCACCGCTGGGCACACAGTGGGTGTTTATGATACATCCACACACGGAATTCAGTTGAACGAGGCTGTCGTGAGGATGGAGCGTGGGCGAATTTCTTTGAAAGGGCTGTTATCCTCAGAGTTAACTGCTTCGTTTTCTGCATCAACAAAGGAAGGGCTGTCTTTGTCCCCTGCCACAGGCAGAGAGAAACAGCTTCCATCTTTTTCTGGCCTCCTTTAAGGAGATTTGTAGGGAAATGAATCTCCTGGAGTCTGGCTTCTAAGGGTGCTTGACAGGCTCAGAAGAGGCCACGATCTCTCAGGCTAAAAGCAGGAAAGGTTGGCTGACTTGTTTTCTGGTCCTCCATCCCTGCTCCCTTGCAATCGCTCAGAGAAACCGCAGTGCTGGGAAGCAGAAGCACTCTGATGGAAATGCCATCAGGTGGAAAAGGAATTAAACGCTGGCAGCCCAGGGGGCAGGCCTTGCACCTTGGGAGTTGTCACTGGGAGGTGGGTTTTGGCTGGGGAAGCCCTTTCTAGAGTCTGAACTGCCTGAAGAGAGAACAGGCTTCTGCCACGGAAGACCCTCATCTCGGGTCTGGCATCCCCTAGGTGTCCAACTCAATGTCCAGCGTGTGTTGGCTCCTCCTCAGACTCAGCCTTCCCAGCTGAATGCATTGGCTGAAGTCTCCCCCAGCCCTCCCCTCCCCCTGGCCAGCTGGCTTCATCCCTGTGCTGTCATCAGGGGCCACAGCACCTAGGGAGTCATCCTTGACACCTCCTGCCCCTCGCCCCACCTCCAGGCCACAACTGCACCCCACTCCTTCTACAAGCTAAATATTCTGACCTCTGTTCCCTTCACTCCCGTCCACCCCCACGACATCATCTCCAGTGTGGGGCTTTGCAACAGCCCCCTAATGACCTTCCCGCCTCCTTCGGTCCTCCACTCAGTAACCCGAGAGCTCCTCCAAAATGGTAATCCGACCACATCGCTGCCCTGCTTAAAACCCAGCTGTGCATCCCACCCCTGGCCTCCGCCTGGTTCACACAGGGGAGGGAGTACGAGATTCAGAAAGAGCCCCCACCCGGCTTAGATCCTAGAGGGCCCTTTACCAGGTACTCTTTACTCTTCACATGGGTACCATGCCCAGCGACCTGCTATCTGTGTGCACTTGGTGGGTGTATAGAGGCGGATGCACACATCCACCCCTAGGAGGCCCTTAGGGTCTGGTCCCGGCCCCTTCCCTCTGCCCACCCAGCTTTCAGCCCCATCACGCCATCTGAAGCTCTCTGAAGCTCCACGCTGGCTCAGCTTCTGTGCCTTCCTTCACGCCAGTGCCTCCCCTGGGGCTCCCTTCGCTCTTCTTCACCTGATTGGGCCTGTTGATCCTTGGAGGCTCCCTTTGGATGTGCCTCCTCCAGGAAGCCTTCTCTGCCTGCTCACCCACTCCACCCCAAAGGTAGAAGTAGATGCCTCTCCTTAGTGCTCCTGCCTCCCCACTCCTGCGGTTATTACCTGTTTATCATACTTCCTACCCTCTCAAAGACCATGAGGTCCTCAAGGGTAGGGACGTTGTCTCACTTGCTGATGTATCACCAGAGCCACACAGCTCCTGGCCCCTGGGAGCCACTCAGTGCCCCCTTGCGTAGGAGGGCAGACCCCAGACCTGCCCTGGGGGCCTTAGGGACCCTGGGGATGTGAGGAGAGGGAGAGGAGAAGGCTTAGGAGAGACAACTCCAGCCCGGGAGTTGGGAGAGTCCTGGCCTGGCCCCTAGGGGGCGATGGTCCCCTGCATGGAATTTCGGGTGCTGCCCCTTAGGGCTGGAGAGGCTGGGCCAGGGGTGGGCGGGTGTGCTGGGGAGCGCAGGAAACCTCAGAATAAACAGGGTGCTTCTTCAGTGCCCACTTCACATGAAGATCTGAGAACAAAACATTGCTTTAATATTAAAACAGTTATAATTAGAGAGTGAAAATGTGGAATACGGACTAATTTAAAGATAATACAGAAGACTTCAAAGAAATGTGCTTGTGGCCCCGTCTTCGGGTGACGCCCAGCCTCCTGGGAGTCTGTGTTTGTTCTCCTCAGCTGGGAGGGCGACTCTGGAATAAAAGTTTGAGATGCACTCAGTTCTAAAAGTTCCATGCCCTCATGGGACAGATTGGGAAACTGAGGCACAGTGCAGCATTGGAGCTGCAACCGTGCCCCCATGTCAACAGGATACTGAAATGCCTAGTAAGCCGTTTGCCCAGGAACGTGTCTGTGAGCACCACATCGTCTGGGTGGCCTTCGTACCTGTGGAGGCTGCGAGGCTGTTCTGGGCTTCTCTCCCCAGCCTCTCAATTTCCACCTGCACAGCTTGCCAGCTCTCCTACCTGAACTTCCCACCCATGCCCCATATCCAGCTCTTCCTTCCTTCTCTGTCTCCCTGCTCGCCCCTGGCCCCACAGCTAAACCCGGGCCCAAGATCTGTGGTCACTTCTTGACAGTGCTGTTTTGCCATAGCTCGGTACCTGTTCCAACACCCCCAAGGCCCTCATCACCTCTCACCTGGAGTGGTGGTGGTGGTAGTAGTAATAAAAAATAGTAGCAGCTAATGCTTACATAGTACTTACTACATTGCAGACCCTGTCCTAAACACTTACTTGTATTGACCCATTTAATCCCCATATCTTTCTATGACGTAGGTACTTTTTAGTCCCATTTTACTGATAAGGAAACTGAGGCACAGGGAGGTTAAGAAACTTGCGTAAGGTCACACAGCTATTAGGTGGCAGAACCAGGCAAACATCTCCCTAGATGTCCCTCCTTCTCCCCTTGGACTCCCCTACACCAGGTCCCAGCATCTCAGAGCCTGCTGTGATCTTGTCTCCTACTGGCCTAGAGGGCATCAGAGTTCTCTGCTGGCTGCTGTTCAGACATTTAACTTAGCATCCTTAGCTCTCTCCCATCCAGCCCAATTTACTCCTCCACCCTGTGTCCTGCGGTCAGACTAGACCCCAACCCTGTGCTCCTCCTGACCCCCACGCCCTCTCTCCATCTCTCTGTGCCCAAATCCTCCCTGTCCCTTGGTGGCCGCCTTCCATACTGCCTGCTTCAGGGACCCTTTACTGATGCTCCCCCAGGAAGGGTCCTTATTCCTCCAACTCCCTTCAGGTTTCTGACTCCCCTTTTTCGGTAGCTCTTGTCACCTATCACCTGAGGACATATCTTCTTTCTCCACCTGGAGTGAAGAATCTAGAGGAAAGGAACTGGTACCTCCATCCCCACCCTCTGAATATTTGTGAAGGAATGTGTTTGTGTTTGTCATCAAGGTGGCTGTCATGTATGCAACATTGGCCTGCAGGCAGGAACTTGGTTTCTAATTCTGTCACTACCCAGACCAGCTATGTGACCTTCGGCAAATCCCTTGGTGTTTCTGTGCCTTCCTTCCTTATCTCCAGAAGTGGCTATCAGTACTCATCCAGACAGAAGAGACTCTGCTAAAGATGCAGCTGGCTGCCCCTGCTGGAAGAACAGGAGATAGGGGAGAGGGGAAATGAGTTCACCAGAAACCTACAGCCAGCCAGCAGAGCCGGTGTGAAAACCGCCTTGCTTTGTTTGATGGGAGATTAGGGAAAGGCTGGGCCTAGACTTCCCAAGTGAAAAACAAAAGAGCTGGTGAGGCTCCCATGAGAGTACAAATACAGTGCTTGGGAAAGACCACGGAGGAGCACAGGGCGAGGTGGGCCCCTCAGCCAGCCCAGGCTTCTCAGCCTCGGCACTGGGGACGTCATGGATGTGCTGATTCTCTGTTGTGGGGGCTTGTCCTGTGTGTTGTGTGCACGCATCCCTTGCCTCTACCTACACTCCAGTTGTGACAACCAAAAATGTCTCCAGATATCACCAAATGTCTCTTGGGGGGAGGCACAAATCGCCCCCAGTTGAACCCACTGTGTCAGCCCGCCAACACCTACTGTATCCCTCGGCCTGTGATAGTCTCTGATGACAGGTCTGGTTTGGAATGCAAGCTTGCACGCGGAGGGCAGTTAAGGAGGCTCTGACTGCAGGGCAAGGGCAGCGGTGGTGGTGGTTTTAGGGGAACCTCGAAGGCCCAGGGCAACCCCAGGGCTGGGTCTCAAAGGAAGAGCAGGGAGGGTTGAAGTTGGTGGAGGGAGAAGGGGAGGGCATTTGGGGTGAGGGAAGCAGCCTGAGCCAACCACAGGGGCAGGCATGGACGGGGCCTCCTTTGGTTGCATGGGGTGGAGGGCGTGCGTGGAGGAGCAGTGGGAAAGAAGGGTAAATAAATATTATTCCAGGTGTGTTTGGTTGTGGGACACTGGGTCTACCTGGGGAGCCCAGTTGCATAAATCTAAGTGTCGGTCTCTCACAACACTCCCTGGACCCTCCTCCCCTGGACCCCCGGTTTTCACTCCCACACTCTGCTTGGAGGGGCTGAGGCCGCAGCCCGGGGTCCATGGAAGCCCTGGGGCCCAGCCCTGCCTGCCTGGAAAGGCTCCTTCTTACTTGTTTTTTTCCTGCAGGTGGTAAACCCGAAGAAGAAAATGAAGAAAAAGAAATACGTGAATTCTGGCACAGTGAGTAGCCGCCCGCTCTCAGCCGCCTGGTGTAGACGTTCTGAGCCCCGAGCTAGGTCTGGTGTCAGGAGTCATGGTATCTGTGTGTGCAGAGTATGGGAACCAGACCTAGCGGGTTGGGGGTGGGGAGGGGTGGGGCCGATGGAGCAATAGCCCAGAGGGGAGATGGTGGAGGCGGTGCAGCAGACTGTGATACAGAATGAGAAATCCCGAGAGAGGCTCCCACGGGGACTGCCTGCAGGAAGAAGAGGAAGAGGAGTAGCATTTATGGGGCCCTTACTCTGGGAAATTCCCATTAGGTGCTTTTCACAGGTTGTTCTCTTGAGAGGCGGACATTGATGATAACTGATAGACCCTTGTCGTGAAAGAGGAAGCCACGGCTGCAGGTAGGGAAGTGACTCACCCAGGGTCACAGAGGGAGAAGGTAGGAGAGGTGGCCGTCAGCCCCGCAGTTGGATTCAGAGCTGGCAGCGGCTGCAGGCACTGCCCCACTTAACCTTGGCCATCCTGGGGTCACACTGGCCCACTGGCTTCTGGGGGCTGATCTTCAGGACATTCATGCATTTATTTAATAAATATTTACTGAGGACTACCATGTGCCAGGCATTGTTCTGGGCACAAGGGGGTACAGCTGGGAACAAGACAGACTCCAATCCCTGCCCTCCTAGTGCTTATATTCTAGTGAGGGGAGACTGAGAACAAATACATATACACACATATCCCCGTGTGTGTGTCAGTGATTAGTGCTGTGGGAAAAAGTATAACAAGATAAAGGGATAGGGAATGCCAGGGACAAAACTACTATTTTATGTAAAGTGTTCAAAGAAAGCTGCTCTGAGAAGGTGACATTTGAGTAGAGATTGAAAGAAGGGGAGGGAGCAAGTACTGAGGATACTGGGGAAAGAGAATTCTAGCTGTAGGGATCAGCATGTGCAAAGGCCCTGAGGTGGAGCCCACAGTGCATTTATAGAACAATCTAAAAGCTAATGTCTTTGCAGTGCAAACACACCCAAGTTTGTACCCTTCATGTCCCTTCAAGTCCATGGCCCCATCAGCTATCGCAGCCAAACTTAGTCATTTGAGTCAGGCAGATGGCAACTCTGGACGCAGAAGAGGTCGTAGTCAGGGAGTTCTGGGGTTCCTCTGAGGAACGTTATTTTCTCCACCTGTAAAATGGGGTGGATAAGTCATCCCTACCCCGCTTACTGCACAGGCTGGCTGTGAGGGACACATGGGAGGTGCAGGAAGATGCAGGCCTGTAAACTGCGGAGGACTCTGCTCATTCGGAGCCGGCTGACCACCACTTCTCTGACTGTAACTGTTTCACAGAGAGGCTTGGGGTAGTATTTCCTTTGTCTACAGCTGCAATGTTTCTCAGCGGACGAGCTGTCGGTGTTTTGGGCAGGATAACTTCGTCTCGCAAGACCTCCCCATACAACGTGGGAGCTTAGCCCCCTGGCCTCAGCCATGGCTACCAGTAGAGCCCCAGTCATTGCGAGACCCCTGAAACTCTCCCACACATTCCTGCCCCAGGGCAGGCAGCACCTTTCCCAGCTGAGGAATCTTGGATGTATAGCTAAAAAAAAAAAAAAGTTTTGAAAATCACTGATCTCATCCAGCTTTCTTACTTTAGAGATAAAGAAGCAGAGGCCCAGAGAGGGGATGTGATTTGTCCCAGGTGTCACAGTGAGTTAGGGACAGAGCAGGACTGGGCCCAGGTCTCCTGACTTTCCTTTCCAGTCTTCACCATAAAAAATCTCTCAGGGTCCAGGATGCTTGTTAAAATACAGATGCCCAGGCCAGTTCCCTGGGGGTCCATTTTAGGAGGCCCAGGCTGGGGCCCAGGAATCTGTGTTGAGTGCTTCTCATACCTTACTCACTCTATGCAGAGTCTGCTGGGGATCATCTTAAAATGCCAAGAATCTGCATTTCTGCCTCTCTAACCAGTATCGAGGTGATGCCAATACTGCTGGTCCAGGGACCATACTTTGAGTAGCAAGTCCTTCAGTGAATACATATGGTCAGGCAAGTTAGGGAATGGCTTCATTCCAGGGCCTGGAGCGGGGTTCAACCCTGACTGTGGGTTAGGCTCATGTGAGGAGCTAAAAAAAGACCCAGGGCCAGAGCCCTACCCCAGAAACTCTGATGGAATTGTTTGGGGTCCTTACCTGGGCTGTAAGATGTTTTAAAAGCTCCCCAGGGATTCTAAGGTCCATTAGGGCAGAGGTCACTGCCATAGTCCGCTCCGAAAGGAAGGAGGCTTTGTCCACAGTGGGTGGGGGTCTCTGAGGCCCAGTCAGCACTCAGAGACCCTCCCATTATTCGGGTTAATGGCTCATCAGCTTTGTCAAGCAGAGGCCCTCACCAAGCCTACCGGTGAGTCAATGAAGCTGGCTGAATCTGCCCCCGTGGGGGGCTCCCCAAATCCTACAGTGGAGTTCTCTGACACAGGTAAAGGGTCTTCAGCCCCAATCTTGCCTCGTTTTATTGATTTTGGCTACCAGGCTTTCACTCGTCTCCACGATTCTAAATCATTGTTGTAACGAGCTGCCAGGTAGCTGCCCATCTTGGCAAAGCTGATGCCGAAGCGCCAGGAGGCACAGGTCAAGAGGCCTCTGCTTGAGAGAGGGGGTCCCAGTTGGTCAGTTACCTCCAGGGAAAGGAAAGGCTGCTCATGAGGGTCTTGGGTCTGAGAGGGTAGAGATCCAGAGACGCCAGAGGGATGAGGTGGGATAAGTAAGGCTGACGAGAAGCGCAGACCAGAGAGGCACGTTTCAGGATCGTTAGCGGGACATGGAAGCATGGAGCTTGTCAGCACCGGTGGGTTGTTAGGCCTGTGTCAGGAAGACCCCCTTGCCCTCCACACTCCACGCCGGTGTCCACTTAGGGGAAATTCGTGCCTTGGCTTGAGTCCGTGAACCCCAGTGACAGAGACAGGGCCCTTCTGGGATGCAGTTGGCATCAGGCCAAGAGTGCAGGCTCCGGAGTAAAACGGACCCGACTCCCATCTCGCTCAGCCATGTTGTTGCAGGGTCCTTGGGCACCTCTTGGAGCCTCAGTGTCCTTGGCTATAAAATGGGGATAATAACAGTACTTCATAGGGTCGTTGTGGGCACTGTATGCAAAACGGGCACCCACTGAGTGTAACTGTCAGGAACCCTCTCCCCCACCCTGTGTTCCCCACTGACAGAGCTCCCTCTTGTTTTCAAGGTCACGCTGCTCTCCTTTGCGGTGGAGTCGGAGTGCACCTTTCTCGACTACATCAAAGGAGGGTAAGAAGAGACGCAGCCAGCCTGGTTTCTCAGGGAGGGGGAAGGAGTCCCACACGTCGACGTCAGCAGCTCTGGCCCCACCCTGGCCTCTCTGAAGCCCTGGCGGGAGCCTGTGACCCTGGACTCTGAGCAGATGCCCAGAGCCCTGCGTGGCCCTGGATCCTGAGTGGCTGCAGAGGGCGCTCCTGAGCCACAGAGGCCAGCCTGGGTCATATCAGGGCCCCGTGCAGAGAAGGGACCTGGAGGTGGTAGGGACTTCATCACAAAGAGAATCAAGGGCTTAGGGGAGTGGAAAGAGCCCTGGACTAGGGAGCCAAAAAACCCAGTCTCTGGACCCCTCTTTGCTGTAAATTTGCTGGGTTACTTTGAGCATGTCCCTTTCCCTCCCTGGGCATCAGCTTCCTCCTCTGTACATAAAGAGGTTGGAGTCAGGCAAATTCTAAGCTTCCTTCCTGCTCTGAGCTTTTGATACCTCTTTTCTGTCTGAGGGACAGTAATTAACCTTCCCAGGGTCATCAGGGACCCAAAGGGGCAGGAGGGATTGGGGGATGAGCCAGGGGATGGTCCTAGGGCCAGCTTGTGGTCAAACACAAGTTTAAGGAGCAGAAAGAACCCAAGGGGTCGGTGTCCAGGCCAAGGCAGGCAGGGAAGCCTGGAGGCTCCAGCCAGCAGCCCGTGGAAAGGGAGCCTGACTCCGAGCTGAGGTCCTGCCCAGCACGCTCCCTGCCAGCTCAGGGTGTGGGTGCCGAGAGCCCACAGGTGCAGGCAGGTGAGTGACTACACCTGTCTGAAGAGGAGGCAGGCAGGACAGCTGCCAAAGACTCATCCCAGCCAAGCTGGGATGCCCGGTTCTCCAGGTCCGAGGGAAGAGCCTGGCCCTGGGAAGCCACACTCCCTCTCCCATGACACCACGCCCTGCTGCCTTGAACCCACACTCTCAAGGTTGCGGGCTCTGCTTCTACCAGCTGAGCCCGCGCCCTCCCCGCACCTCCTCTGAGCCTACTCCAGACCCTGCCGTTGCTCCCTTCCCCCCCAGAACTGCTCTGTCCTCTATCTCACGGAGCAACCACCCCTCATATTTCGTTTCGTAGCACCTGGTAATTTTCAAACCATCTTCATCCTATTTATCCTTTTATCCTTCTCATTTGCATAGTGCCCCCAATTTACAGAACACAGGGAGCAGGGTGAGGATGAGTATCTCCATTTTATATAACTTGCCTGAGGCCACACGCCTAGCCAGTGGCTGGGTTCCTTCTGTCACCGTGCTACATTTCGTGCATGGTCATGAATAATCCTGCCCCTGCCTGCCTGACAGCTGCCAGGTGGGGTGTGATGCAGACGGAGACTGATGAGTTAAAGGGCTGGGTGCTGTGACGTCTCATCGTCTCATCGAGAAAGAGCCCTCAGAGGCCGGGCTGCTGCGCAAAGCTGGCGCCACGAGTGCCAAGGAATGGACAAGTCAGAACGCTGGAGCCTGCCCAGCCCACCACCATCCCTCTCTTCACCCTCTCTGGGGAACCCGAGTAAGAGAGTGGGCTCCCAGGAGCCAGAGCCCAACGTGCTGCGTGTCCGGGCAGGTGGCCAATGGCGGCATTTGTCTGGGTATCCTCTCCTCCTAGCCTCCCACCTCCTCCACATGGGCCTGGAGGAAGGGTAGGGGCACCTCTGCCCTCGTGTCAGAGAGGGAGCTGGTTGCTCAGCAGCTCGCATCCTGCCCTGTTCTGCCCTTGGGCAGGAGAGGCGGGCCTGCAGAAGTAACTTTCCCACAAAAGTACCTGCTTTCCAGGCCCGCCCTTCCCTGAGTTGTTTCAGAACTCAGAGCAGGGGAAGACTAGTGAAGTTAGTTATTTAAGGAGTAAAGCTTACCTCTGCCCTCACCCTTTATTTGGAAGAGTCAGGCTGATGGTGTCCCTCAGCTGTAGTCCTGTGGGCTACAACCACCCTCCCAAGAGTAGCCCGTGGGGCAGGGCTCTTACCCTCCAAATGTCTCCTTTTCTCTAACAAAGACACTGAGAGATGACAACAGACAGCAGATGAACAGGGTAGGTCAACTGCTATGACAAATAATCCTCCAACCTCAAGGCTTGCTCCAAATGAAAGCTGATTTTTCATTCATGGGGTGGCAGGGATGGGTAGGGAGCTGCTCCACACAGTCATTCAGGGACCCAGGCTCTTGCCATCTTGTGGCTCCTTCTCCCTCAGAGCTTGGAGTCCACTGGATGCTCTGCCCCCAGGCAGCAGACGACGGGGAAAGAGTGTGGGGAGGACTCTTTCCAGCCTGCAGACCCTGGCTTGGGTCTCCTGCTAACCATGTCCTTCACCCTCCCTCGGGGACAAAGGTTCCATGAGTAGCAGCTCGGCTGTGATCAGATGGAGAGAGGACTGTGGTTTCCAATAGGGACCATCTGCTAAAGGCAGGTGAGGTGAGACTGGCCTCATCTTACATCATTCCTACCCCTACCTTGGAACCACCAAAACCAAAAAAAAAAAAAGTTTCCCCGAGTGTGATCCCAGAACCCCTCCTTGGAATCCCTGGATGAGGGCAGGTGATGTTTGTTGAAGAAGCAGATTCTTGGGCCCCATCTCAGACCAACTGGATTGGCATCCCTGGTGGTGGGGTGCTGGGGCCTCCTTTTTAAATCAGTTCCCCAGGTGACTCTACGCTCACTGCAGTGTGAGAACCACAAGACTAGATTATGTCAGGGGCTCAGGCCTTGTCAGCTTTGTTCTGTCAGCATCTAGCACAGAACCCAGAACAGCCAAACCCTCAGAAAGTTTCAACCCTGAATCTGAATCCTCAAGACCTAACTTTTTATTATGGAAAAATTCCAAACACATGCAAAAGTGGAGAGAAGATAGAATGAACCCCTAAGTACCCTTCACCCAGATTCAACAGTTACCAACCATGGCCAGTCTTGTTCCATGGACTCTCCCTTTTATCCAGTTATGGTGAAGCAAATCCCAGACATCCCCCCAAATACTTCGGGATGTGTCTCTAAACTATAAGGACTATCTCTTTGTAAAATAAAACCACAGTACCGTAATCACACCTAAAAATCAACCAGTTCCTTAATACCAATATCTAGTCAGTGTTCAAATTTACCCAATTGTCTTATAAAGTTTGTTAATTGGCTTATTTGAATCAGAAATCCAGACAAGATCCATATATTGCAATTGGTTGATTTGTCCCTTAATTCTCTTTCATCTATTGGTTGCCCCAAACACCTGAAGGATTTGCTAAAACAGATTCCTGCACCCCACCATGGGATTCCGATTCAGTAGGTCCACGGGGCTGGAGACTCCTCACAGGTTCCCAGGGGACCTCAACGCTGCTGGGCCATGGACCACTCTTCCAGAAGTGCTCCGACAGAATTTCCCACAGACTGGCTTTTACTGGCTGCATCCCCTGTGGTGTCATTTAACATGCTCCTCTGTCCCCTGCATTTCCTGTAAACAACCAGTAGATAGCTCTGGAAGCTCACCTGGATTCAGGTTCAATTTTTTGGCAAGACAATCTCATGGGTGGTGTTTTGTTCCTCCCTCAGGAGATGCACAATGACTACCTGTCTCTCTTTTTTGTCAAATAAGTTTTAACCCTGAATCGAACTCCAAATTTGAGCCAGAAATACAGTGAGACCCTCCTTCGCGGGCCTCAGGTGGGCCCAGGGACAGGGTTTGGGGAGGAATTAAGTAACCATAACCCCGTGCTCACACAGAGCATGATCATCCTCAAAGAGCTTTCACCCTACCCAACTCTTCTGAGGCTCACAACCACCCGTTGAGGGAGGGCATGGCTGACATTACTATCCCAGTTTTCCAGGACTGGAGGGAGATGACTGACTTCACCAAGGCCACATACCTGGTGAGCCGTGGGGCTGGCGTGGAAGCCAGGTCTCTCACTCCCTGTCCAGCACTGTTCACCCTGCCCACAGCACTGCCTCTGTCCAGGTAACTCCCCTGCTGTTTTCCCTCTTCCAGGACCCAGATCAACTTCACAGTGGCCATCGACTTCACTGCCTCCAATGGTGAGTAGGGGGATGGGCAGAGGGGCGGGAAGGGGGAGTGAGGGGACTGGAAAGGGGAGGGCTTTTCAGGGCTGTGCTAGTTGGTCCTGGCTGGGAGGCAGGTCTCCCATACCCTCTGGCCTCATCCTCACTGAAGAAGGGGTTCTTAGTCCTGAAGAACCAAAGATACAACCAAGATGGCGAAGGTATCCCCAGGTTGGACTGTGGTCACTAACAAATCTGGGCTCTGGGCCTACATACCTTGAGCCCCAGTCTTACCCTTGAGATACCTAGTCTCCCTGGGGGAACAGGACATGCTGCACTGCCTCTCGTTAATAAACAAATTAGTAAAATATGGACAATATTAGTGGTGACAAGGGTCATGGAGAAAAATTAAGCCAGGAAGAGGGATAGGGAGTTTGTGGGGGAGGCTATAAATTTTAATAGGCTGTTCAGGGAAGACCACGCTGAGGAGGTGACACTTGAGTAGAGACTCAAAGAGGCGAGGGAGCAAGTCATGTGTACGTACCTCTGCAGAAAAGTGTCCCAGAGCAGAGGGAACAGCCATTGCTAAGGCTCTGAGGTGGGAATGGCGAGAGGCTGGGACTGAGTGACAGGGAGGATGGTAGGAGATGAGGAGAGAGGTAACTGGAGGCCAGATCACGTGGGGTCTTCTGGGCCCGTGTTAGGACTTTGGGTTTAATTCCAGGTGAGATGGGAGCACTGGAACATTCTGGGCAGAGCAGAGGGGTGATCTAGCTGCCTGAGGTTTGACAGGCTCACTGTGAACATAAGGGCAGGGAGAGGGCCATCAGTTAGGAGGCTGCTGCGACGCTACACACCAGAGGAAGGTGGTGTCGTGGAGGAGGGGAGAAGCTGGTGGGTTTCCGGATATATTTTGGAGGTTTTGAACCAGGATTTGCTAAAGGATTGAATGTGTGGTGAAAGAGAAAGAAGGGAGTCAAGAGTAACAAAATACAAGTTAGGGGTGCCCTTGGACACCCCCTTCTGCATTCTGAACCCGGGGGGCTCAGAGCGTTCAGGCTGGCAAATGTCCCACGTCCTGTGCCACAGGGAACCCCTCGCAGTCCACGTCCCTGCACTACATGAGCCCCTACCAGCTGAACGCCTACGCACTGGCCCTGACCGCCGTCGGCGAGATCATCCAGCACTACGACAGCGACAAGATGTTCCCCGCCCTCGGCTTCGGGGCCAAGCTGCCCCCAGACGGCAGGGTGTCCCACGAGTTCCCACTGGTAGGATATCCCGGGAGGAAGGGCTGCGGGCCGAGCAGGCATGGGGTGTGGTGCCGAGCCTGGGGAGGGGCATTTCCCATCCTCCCCGCCTAGGGACTTAAGGCACAGCCTTTGTTGGGGGGGGGGGGGGGGGGAAGCTGCCCGCTCTGTGGAGGGGTCTTGTATCAGGGCCTCCAGAAACCCACTCCCCAACCTGCTCACAAACACTCCCCTCCACGTCTGAAGCCACCACAGTGGGCTCTGGTCTCCTTTTCCTGAGAAGACCTGGGTGGAAGTGCAGTGGAGACGTGGCTGCACTGTCCACCAAGGGCCCCGAAATGAGGATAAAGGGGTGTGGACTGGGTATGGGCAACTGCAGCTAATTCCAGGAACCCCCTGAGATGGGGGCCCTGTGGAGGTGACTCCTCAGGCCACCTCCTCTCCCTCCCTCCCACGAGTTGGGGACAGTCAGTCACTGGATCACTAACAGCAAATATCCCTCACGTGCCTGTGGAGTGCCAAGCACTGTGCTGGGCACAGGGCACAAGAGGATGGATCAGCCGCTGGCAGTCATTTTAGGGTGTGGTGGGCTGGCCCGAGCTTTCCTGAGGGGAGCAGCCGGAGCTCTTGGGGGCCTAGCTGAGCAGGTACATGGAGGGGGTCAAGGAGCAGGTTTAGATGTTGCCCTTCAGGATGGGCCCTGGGGGCTCCCTCCCCCGCCCCCCCCCCACCAGAGAAGAGTTAGGGGAGCCCAGACCTCTGGCCTCCCCACCCCAGCTCTGCCCCCAGAGACCCCCAGGCTGCCCTCTTTCCCAACCCTCCTTCCTGGGCTCAGCCTCCCCATCCACTGTGCCCCCAGAACGGCAACCAGGAGAACCCCTCGTGCTGCGGCATCGATGGCATCCTGGAAGCCTACCACCACAGCCTGCGCACGGTGCAGCTCTATGGCCCCACCAACTTCGCCCCCGTGGTCACCCACGTGGCCAGGTAAGTGCTCGGGTCAGTAGACCCCCGTCCCAACGGCTCACAAGGCGTTTGTTTCCACATCTGTCCTCTCAGGAAGGCGGAGGGAGTGTCTCTTCCCATTGACTCACCTTTCAGGGAACTCTGATCCTAAAGAGACCGCCCCCCTTCAAAGAGCTGTCTCGCTAAAGTGTTAAGGGTCCTTGTGGGGGGAAAACATGGCCAGAGCCCGGCCAGACGGACCTTCAGCCCCTGTGCCCCCCAGGAATGCGGCCGCAGTGCAGGATGGCTCCCAGTACTCCGTGCTGCTCATCATCACCGACGGGGTCATCTCGGACATGGCGCAGACCAAGGAGGCTATCGTCAATGTAAGCAGGGTCTGGGGACGGGGGAGGGGAGGGGTCTCTGTCTGCCTCTTAGGGGACCCAGGGGCATGCTCTCCTGCTCCTTTAGGGACATGCTTGGGGCGTGGCTTCTCCTCTCCCCACCCTCCTTGGGACCACTCCTGGCTTCTTGCTGCAGAGCCTGGAGGGCTGGGCAGTGGGCTTTGGGGGGTGGGGCACACCGGCTGATGAGGGCTCCTGCTCCTAAGCTTTGTACCCACCACTTCATCACACTGGGTGGCCCACTACTTCCAGATGCCCGTGGCTCTCCCATTAACCCAACTTTGGGTTTGCTACCCTGGACCCCAGCCGGCCTGGCCAGGTAGAGGAGGTGAGAGGCACAGGAACATGGCTCCCGCTCCCAGCTGGTCTGCCTGTATAAGGGGCCCCAGCCACAGCTGGCCCTCCTTTCAGGCCCCTGTAAAAGATGTCCCACATGATGGAGGCCCAGCGGCAGGAGAGGGGATGGAGGTGTCTCACAGAAGCAGACCTGTGACCCATTTCCCCTCTGCCCCCTTCCCCCTCAACCTTCTCCTCCTCGCTGATGCCCCACCTCTGTTTCCTTTGGTCTGTATTCCTGGCTGCCTTCTCCCCCGCCCCAACTCCTCTTTCTCTGTTTCTCTGTGTGTCTCCATCCACCTCTCTTCCATTTCTTCTCTGTCTGCCTTTCTTTTGATCCACCTCCTTCTGTCCCTACCCATGATTTACCCTTTCTTTTAACTGGCCCCTCGCCTGGGTCCACCCCCTCTCCATGCTGTCTCCCAGGCTGCCAAACTCCCCATGTCCATCATCATCATCGGCGTGGGCCAGGCGGAGTTCGACGGTGAGTCCCCAGACCCCTAGATGTTTCCCCAGAGGCTCAGGCCCTTGGGAATGACCCGTCCCAAAAGAGTGAGAGCTCACGCCTGGGCGTGGGTGACTCTCTGGGTGAGCAGGCAGGGTGTGAGGTGCGTTTGTTTGCGCAGGGAGGGGAGTGTCAGGGTGTGTACCCTACACCCACATCCCAAGGCTGTGGGGAGGCCCCACGTCACTCCTCCCTCCTCCAACCCTGGGAGCCTGGGGAGGGTGGGGGAGCTGGAGCCCTGGGCTACAAGTCAGAGACTCACCCGGCTGGGCTCCTCCTGTCTCGTGGCCTCAGTTTCCTCTTCTCTAACCTGGGGGTCTGGTCTGACGGTCTCTGCCCTGAATTGGCCGGGATTGGAGGATAAGTCCACTGTCTTGCCAGGCCCAGGTACCCACCATTAATTCCCCCACCCCCATGCCCCTCCTCCCTGCACAGCCATGGTGGAGCTGGATGGTGACGACGTGCGGATCTCCTCCCGGGGGAAGCTGGCCGAGCGGGACATCGTCCAGGTGAAGCCCAGACCCTGCCTGCCCCGTGGAAAATTTGAGAGCCCCTCTAGCCAGGTTGACCTCACACCCACTTCTGAAGCCTTCTGTGGAAAAGGGCCTTGGAGGGGGCACTGGGAGCCCCAGAGTGGCCTGGCCACCACAGAAGGGAACAGAAGTCAGGCTTGGGTCCCACTTCTCTGTGGGCTGTCCCAGCTCTGCCATGTCTGAGACTCACCCCCAACATTGTTGTTGCCCCGACCAGGATGCTCTGCCCAGCCCTCTGAGCCCCGGCCCCATGGCCTCCTGCAGAGGACATCCATCTGACTGCTTGCAGCTGCTGTCGTTCTCTGCTGGGCTGCCTTCCCCGGGCGATGGCAAACCCCTCGAGGGGGAGCCGGTGTCTTTAGTGTCGCTGCAGCCCTCCCCGAGAACAGGCACTGCTTGCCTTGTTGAGTCCGTGTCTCAACATCTCCACGTAGGCCGGCAAATGCAATGAGCAGACGGGCCTTTGTCCTCAGGGGATCCCTGTCCAGTCCAGCCTCAGAACGCACCCCAGTAAGCCCGGCCCTCCCTGAATCTGAGACTGAGTCCCTAGTGCTTAGGAGATTCGTAATAAAAAACTGACTTTCTCCATAACCCCTGGATTGAAAAAAATCAGAGGGGGGGCAGTCATTCCAGACATGGAGACCAAAGATAGGGGGATGGAAACACCCAGAGCCAGGGCAATCTGGGAGGCAGGATGCGGTATGCAAAGGCCTAGAGGCGGGAGTGAGCCCGAGGCTCTCCAGGGTTGGGGACACCCGGGGAGGAAGCCAAAGGGGCCTGACTGTAGGTGTCCGCCAGAGAGAAAGAGAAGCAGGGCCAAAGAGACCAAGAGGGCTCTGCCTGAGAGGTATGAGGAGACAGGAGAGCCCGTTTCCAGAAGCCAGGGGACTCCTTCAGCCTTTCCTGGGCGCCTGCTGAGCGCCTGTGCTCAGTGCCAAGACCTGAGAGGTTAAGGACTCTTGTTGGGTGGTGTCTCCTGGCACCGAATAGGGGCTCATTACTTACGTGTTGAGTGAATGGAAGAGCAGTGACTCCGACAATTCACCCTCAGGGGGAGGGGTCGAGGGAAGTGGGCGGAGGCTGGGGAGGAGGGGGACAGGATCCCAGGCTTGGAGATTTGGGGGGCTGGGTCCGGCAGGAGCCCTCGCCTGACCCTGCCTTCCCTGCTGGCCAGTTCGTACCCTTCAGGGACTACGTGGACCGCACCGGCAACCACGTGCTGAGCATGGCGCGCCTGGCCCGCGACGTGCTGGCCGAGATCCCGGACCAGCTGGTGTCGTACATGAAGGCGCAGGGCATCCGCCCGCGCCCCCCGCCCGCCGCCCCGGCGCAGTCGCCCCCGCAGTCCCCGGGCCGCACGCCCCCTGCCTCCCCCCTGCACACGCACATCTGAGCCCGGCCTGCGGCAGGGTTGGGGCCTGGGGAAGCCAAGAGGAGGACAGGCAGGGGCCCCAGACCCAGCTACTGTCCACCCAGCCCGCCCGGCCTTTGGCGCCTGTGTGCCTGGGCTGCGGCAGGGGGCGGGGTCTCTGGAGACTCCTCCCACTTTCCTGACCGCACAGCCCCAATCCAGGGAGCTGGGGGCCACAGGTGGTGGAGGTGGCTTCTGAGCCCCTGCTCTTCTCTTCTTTCCCTGACACCTGGTTCTAACCCAGCCAGGAAGGTGTTAACAATCAGGATATTTGGGGTCTCCCTCAGCCCACCTGAGCGATCCCGTGTGCTCCTGTAAGAAGCCTGGTCTGGGCCTCCCTCCTCCAGGCCCTGTTGTCCCTCCCCACTCCTGTGGTGTCTACTCCTGTCGCCCACCCCTAACCGCCACCCCAGTATCTACCTTGTCCCTAGTTCTGGGGAAGCCCGGGGGCTGCCAGGGTGCCGGGATGTCTGAACGCGGACACTGCATGCCGTGGGAGCTTTGCAGACCCAGGAGGAGAGGCTGGGTGGGCCAGGAAGGGAGGCTTTTCGGGCACAGGTCCTTTCTGGTGCCTCTCAGGCCCCATGTGACGCTGGTTCTAGACACACGCATCCACAGGGGGCCCCCGGACACCTCCACGGTTGGCTCCCCTCCTGCCCCCAGGGGCTGCTCAGGGTCCTTGGTGCCCACTCCCTGCTGTCCACTGGAGGCCTGGGCGGGGAGCAGCCTGGCCCCGGCACTCCCACACTGCCCCCCTGTCCATGGACAGGAGACGGGAGTCCTGGGTTCAAGCCCTGCCTGCGGGGGGAACCCAAGCCAGGCCCCTCTGCCTTCTGGGTCCATTCCCACATCTGTGAGGCAAGAGGGCTGGCCAGTGGTCCCGGGTTTACCTTCGAATCTGGTGTGCTGAGAGTCCATTCATCCCGTGCCGGCTTTCCCACCCCACTCCTCACCAGCACAGCCCCTCCCCCAGGCCGTCTTGGCTCTAGTGTCACCCTGTTCCAAGCTGTCCCCCCAAATCCACCCTCATCTTTCAGCCTGGGCTCTGGTGTCTGAGCCAGAGCCCCTGCCCCTGCTGTGGGAAAGGTGAGACAGGCATTCTCACCCCGGGTCCCCCAGCGCCCAGCCTGTGGCCACGTGGGGAGCAGGTCATGCATGCCAGTCCCTCCCTCCCCCGGGGTGCCTCAGCCCCCTCAGGCCCCCGAGCCTGGGAAGAGAGCAGCCCCGATCCCCATCTGCTGCCCGACACCGCTTCCCTCCCAGTCGTGCATGATGGTGGTGTTTCCACGCTGTCTGCTCCTGTGCCCGCCCGTCTCTGAGACAGTCTCTGTGTGGAACTTGCCTTAAACTGAAGTAAATTTGGTTCTTTTACTAAGGTTCCTTGTTTTCTTTCCTCCTGTGAAAAGTAGCACCGATGCTGCTGTGTGACAGAGTCCACGTTCTCCTCTCCCTCTCTCCCATTCCTTTCAACAGGGTTTACTGAGCAGCTATGATGTGCCCAGGTCTGTGCTACACACTGGGGACACAGAGAACAAACACAGGCCTGTCTCCACATAGAGCTCACGGCAAACACACGCATAAGACAGGGAACACACAGCAAGCACATAAATAGGTAAATAATGTAATTATTTGGCGATAAGAGTTACAAAGAAGAATAAGAAGGTAGAGAGTGACGTGGTGATATTTTAGATGACGTGGTCAGGGAGGGCCTCTCTGAGGACGTGATGTTTGAGATGAGCCCTCAGTGAGAGAGGGAGGCAGGCTGATAGCTGAGGCAAGAGAGCTCCACATAGAGGAAATGCAAGTGCAAAGGCCCTGAGGTGGCAGCGTGTGTTTGAAGGACAGCAAGGAGACTGGTGTGGTTGGAGTTGCGTTAAGGAGGGGAGAGTGCAGGAGATGGGGTCAGGGAGGTGAAGAATCCAGAATGCATACGGCCTGTAGGCCACTGTGAGGAGGTGAGAGAGATGAGTCGGATGATTCTCTAAAGCAAGCAGGTCACCTTACTGCACTGGATCACTCATTTGCTCATCTCCACAGTCCTCACTGAGTGTCAGTGCCAGGCCCTGCTCAGGTCTGGAGACGCTGACTCACCACTTGCACCCACAGGGGGCCACCCTCTGCTCTGGAACAATGAGCAAGGAAATCCCACAACCCTGGGTAGCGATGCCAAGCCAGCAGGAGGGGCTGGGGTCTGTGAGCAACAAAGGGGGGTTCTTGGCGCCGCTGGACCATACTCGGGCCAGTGCCCAGGATGAGTTACTGCTCCTCTGTGCGAGGGGACCGTCACTCCTTCCTCCATGATCGTTGTACAGCCATTAGAGTGGCATGCAGATATGCACACGTGCACGGGACCCACAGAAGCTTAGGTACACGACAAACACCATTTTCCTCCTTGTCCCTCTTCACATATAAATCCCTGTGGCCACTGGGGACCAGGATCACAGGGCAAGGGGACTGCTCTCTTCTCTGGCAGGCTTGCCCTCGGCTCAGCCTTCCAGGCAGCCGTTCCCAATCTGCACATCACAAGAAATTTGGTACTAATTACACCAGAGGGCAGGACTTGTTTACTGCTTACAAATGTGATGGGAAATGAGAGCTGACTCATGCTGCCCCTGTGATTAGATGCCCCTCTGACTTGCATTCCAACAGGCTTTGAGTGGGAACCGGGTGGGGTCACAGCTCAGGAAGGGGGAAGTTCCCAGAACCAGCAGCCTGTTTCACCTCACCTTGGTCACCGTGGGAAAGTGTCCGGAGGAGATGCCCGCCCGGCAGGAGAATGAGGCTCAGACCACTGCCCCAGGGTGCCGAGAGCATGTTTCCTGCTCAACACTGTAGCTTCTCCCCTGGGTTCTTTCCCAAAGTGTGTTCCCCGGAACACTGGTCCCTGGCATGGATTTGGGGAAGCTGCCTGCTTGGAGCCCCTCTCAGAGGGTCCCAGTGGCCCTTGGGGTATTCAAGGCTCTGAGAAGTCCTGCAGCAATGAGATCAGTTTGAATTGGTTCAACCATTTCTCAAACTTTTCGACGACAGAGCCCGTGCGTGTGTGTTTAGCTGTAACCCTATTACCAAGCAGAGTATGTCGTCTTGGGAATTTCAGTATAGACAATCTCCCCAGTCCCCAGGCCAGCAGAGAAGCCTGAGGCCTGCCCACAGGGGGCCAGAGGGAGGGCGTGGAGTTTGGGAATTTCTCAGAGAAGATAGGGGTAGGGGGGTGGGGACCTCCAGTCGGCTCTGGAGAGAAGAAAGGGGCCCCAAAAGGGTCCCTGCCCCAGCCACGCTGGGAAGAGAAACTACAGGGAAGAAAGGAAGGCGTTCAGAAATTCGCAGGCCCGGACTCTCGCTCTGTGTTGCCTTCGTGTCCCTTACTGGGCTGAGAGGTGGGTGTGACAGAGCTGGGGGGGGGGGCGGTGCAGGCAGGGAAGGGAGAGGTGGCTGAAAGGCTCTCCTAGGCTGTGAGCCCCACCCAGGCTGTGGCTGGCCTCTCCCCTCGCCCCACTCAATCCCCAGGCCTTTAGGAATCAGGACCCCAGGCTGTCAGCCCCCAGATCATTCCTCCACCTGCTTCTCTACCCTTTGAAGTCCCGTTACCACCCTCTTGTCTACTCATTCAGATGCCCCTGAATTAATAAAAATAAATGATGGTAATAGTAGTAATGACCAACACTCACATGCATTTACCAAGCACCAGCCTTCTTCTAAGCACTTTACGTGTGTTAAGTAAGTTTATCTTCATAACAGCCCTGTGAAGAAGGGACGGTCATTATCGCATCTTCCAGATGAGAAAACTGAGGCACAGAGATGTTAAGGGATTTGTGCAAGGTCATACAACTGGAAAGTAGTAGAGTCTGTGGGTCTGTGAGCCCCAAGGTAGAATGGAAACATTGACCTGGTTGCCACTTAGTTGCTGTGTCACCTTTGCTGGGCCACCTGCCCTCTCTGGATCTCAGTCTCCTCACCAGTAAAACGGAATGGACGGGCTCTAATATCGCTAAAGGGTTTTCCCGTCTCTCTTGATTCTCAGCCTTCCCCTCAGCCTATCCTCTCAGACCCCAGCCAGACCCCATAGGCCTCCTGGGGCCCTGTCATGGCCCGGCTGGATGGGCTCCATCACCATACCAGCCCCTCCCACACCCCTGGGGTGCCTGGCTGCCATCGGCCTGCAGAAGAGTTTCCTGAGCCCTGCCCGGAAGGCACGGGAGAGACAGAAGCACAGGATGGGGCTGACGGCACAATTGGAGTAGGCCAGGATGGTGCAGAGGCCGGATGTCACGAAAGCCGTCGGCGTGGCGGGCAGGCCACCCATGGCCGCTACATAGCCGAGCACGGAGCAGGGCCCCCACATCAGCACGAAGACCAGCAGCACTATAAGGATGAGCCCCGTGTTCTCCCGGTGCTCCTGGATGCTCTCCCCGATGGGGCCCCGTGACCGTGTCCACAGGAGCCAGCCCACGTGGCTGAAAGAGCAGCCCAGGCCCAGCACGCAAGGCAGGAAGGCCAGAGCCCCCAGCAGCGTGAAGTAGCAGGAGGTCCAAGCAGGGCTCAGAAGCAAGAGGCAGGCCCGGGCCCGCACTGCCTCCTCCACCACCACTCTCTGGAACAGCCAGTTGGGCAACGAAGCAGTGAGGCCCAGGATCCACATGGCCCCACAGAGCAGCAGGCGGGCACCCTGGCTGCATGGGAGGGCCACGTCAGGCCGGGCCACTGCCACGTGGCGCAGAAGGGCCGTGGCCACCATGCTGTAGAAGGTACAGAACATGGTGGCGTTGTTGGTGGCCTGGCTGGTGGTGCAGACGGCCTGGCCCAGCCACCAGTCATGCCTCAGGAAGCTCAGCAGCAGCACAGGCACCACACAGGACAGGAAGAGCAGGTCAGACAGCGTGATGTTCACCATGAGGCTGGTGGTCAGGGCGAGGAGCGGGCGAGGGGTGCTGGGGCCCTGGCCCACCACCAGCAGCATGAGCCCATTGGCCAGCAGCCCCACCAGCAGGATGAGGCCGCAGGCCCCAGCAAAGATGAGTCGGAGCCGTTGCTCGGGTGTAGCTGTGAGCCTCGCGGTGAACGTGACATTGGGTTCCATCCTCCTGCTCCAAACACACAAGGACAGCGTAGAGACCAACCCGAGGGCCGCCCCTCCTTCCCTGCGGAGCCCCCTCCTCTCCCAGACACCTGCACACAGCAGGTGCCCTTGGCGGACATTAGCCCCTGTAGACCTCACAACAACCTGATGGGACAGGCTCCTCGACAGTCTGGGTTCCAATCCCACCTCTGCTCCTGGGTAGCTCCATGACCCTGGGAATGTTACCTAATGTTTCTCTACCTCAGTTTCCTCAACTCTCAAAAAGTGAGGAAATAAAGAAAATAAAACACATGTCAGGGGCCAGTCTCGTGGCCAAGTGGTTAAATTCGCACACTCTGCTTCGGCGGTCCAGGGTTTCGCCGGTTCATATCCTGGGCGCGGACATGGCACCACTCATCAGGCCATGCTGAGGTGGCGTCCCACATAGCACAACCAGAGGCACTCACAACTAGAATATACAACTGTGTATTGGGTGGCTTTAGGGAGAAAAAGGAAAAGAAATAAAATCTTTAAAAAAAACACATCAACAGGGTCTGCCACTAAAAGGTGAGATTCAGGTAATTTTCATTTTCTTCTTTTTAATTTATTTCTAAAACTTCTGCAGGGAGTAAGAATTGAATCTGATAAATAAATATTATATATATATATTTTTTTTTTTTTTTTGAGCAAAACCTTGCCCTACCTGTGAAACAGGCAGATTTTTATCTGAGGTTCAAGTAAGAAAGTGGATACGCAAGGGTTTCCAGAAGGTGTAAAGCCCCAGGCAGTGGTTCTCTGCACATTGGGATCATCTGAGGAGTTTCAAAAATACTAGGGCTGGCCTGGTGGCATAGTGGTTAAGTTCACACGCTCCAATTCGGGGGCCCAGGGTTCATGGATTCAGATCCCGGGTACGGACCTACACACCACTCATCAAGCCAGGCTGTGGTGGCATCCCGCATACAGAATAGAGGAAGATTGGCACAGATGTTGGTTCAGGGCCAATCTTCTTCACCAAAAACAACAACAACAACAAAACAAACAAACAAATGCCTGAGTCCCACCCCCGAAGACGTGATTTAATTGGTCTGGGCTTTGACATTTTTGAAAGATCCCCGATGACTGTAAGGGGCAGACCACCTTGGGAACCACACCCTCTATGGTAGTGCTGTGCTGGTACCTAACAGGGTAGGGGCAAGCACTGCACCCCAGCTGTCGGATCTTCCTCCTCACCCTGGCTCCTTCCCACAGGCTGAAGACATGGGGAACCCCCAACTGAGAGGACTCAAGCTGGGAGGTGGGGTCTAGACATCCCAACCTGCGCCTGGGGGCCAGGACCCCCAGCTTTAGTGGGGAGAGACTTGCCCATTAACTCAATGAATAAATAGTTCCTGAGTGTTTACCCTGAGCCAGGTTCTGGGAATCCGGCAGCAAACAAGACAGTGGGGTCCTAATTCTAGTCCGCATTCCCTTTCCTCCTGCACTGGGGGTGGGGCTGGAGAGACCCCTCTCTAGCTGGCTCGGAGCAAGGACTGGGGGTCCCCCGAGCCCCTCCTGCAGAGCCCTGTCTGGGGGACTTGCTTGGTCTCGGGGACCCTGTAGCATCAACCTGCCTGAGGGCAGCTCAGAAGAGACCGGAGACTGCGGACTCTCTGTGGGGTCTCAGACTGCCCCAGGGCCTGCAGGAGAGGGAGGAATGAGGGACAGGCCAACACCCTAACTGCCCTGGAGGGACGCTGTAATGAAGCCACTCTCTCTGCATTTGTTACTGTATATTTTTTCCACCTGGCCCAGGCCTGCCTGCCAATGACATGCCTGGAAGGAAGGGGAGGGGCGGGAAAGGCAGAGGAAAAAGAAGGGATGGGGAGAGGGAAAGAAAGGCTCGAGGGACCGGGCCCCTGCTCCACCCAAGCTTCCTTTCCTGCCTCTAAGAAGCTCCATGACTACGTGGTCAAGCTTGTGGGCACTGCAGCCTGGGTTCAAAACCCCGCTCCACCACCTGCTGGCTGTGTGACTGTGGACAAGTTACTCAGTCCTCTGTGCCTCACTTTCCTCGTCTGTAAAATGGGATAATAATAGGCCCAATCTCATAGGGTTGATGTGAGGATTAAATGAAGTAACACAAGTTAAGTGCTCAGAACAGCGCCTGGCACAGAGTAGGCGCTTGGTAAATGAAGGCCGTTGCTCTGCTCCTGCGCACCCTTAGTTCCCAAAGCTCTCTGCCCTAACATCCCTGCCCTCCCCCCTCACTCCACATCCTGAGCCCCATCAGCCCAGTCCCACCCTCCTTTTCTTAATCAGCCTCAAGCTCAGTTGTGACCAGAGGCCCCTTGGCTGACATGCCCCGAGGACTCACCGCTTGCCTGGAAGTTCGCTCTGAAGTCCAGCTTGAGTCCCTCCGGGGGCTCTCCTCGCCTGCCTTGTGCTGCTCTGTGGTTCCTGAGCCCTGCTTGCTGACTTGGAGCCCTCTGACACCGGGAGAGGCTGGCCTCCCCTCCACCACTGTTCTCTGCACAGAAGCTGGATCGAGCCAGGGAAAGCCGAGAGAGGGCTCTGGGCAGGTGTGCGTCGCTTCCTGCGCCCCACCTCTAGGGAACCTGAGCTAGCTGCCTGAGGCCGGGGCAGAGCTGAGATGCGGGGACAGGTCCGGGGGCCACTTCTGTACCAGGTCCCCCAAGGGACAGGGGCTCTATCCGCTCTGCTGGCTCCCCCAGGAATCACACCCTGCCTACCTGCCTCATTAACTCGAGGGCCCACAGGACAGAGATGTCGGTGCCTGCCAGGTCCCCAGATGCCAGAGAGAGGGCCATTAGCAACAGCAGGACCTGTCCCCCACCCCCCCATCCCCGCCCAGGGCCAGGCATCACTCACTCCAGTCTGCTTCTCCATGTCTCTCTGTCTCTCAGTCTCTGTCTCTGTCTTCTCTGAGCATACCACAGGCCTAGAAATTACTCAGAGCAGGAGGCGGTTGTGTGCTGACGGAGAGGATCCAGGAACAGAGAAGACAGTGGGGGTAAGAAAGAATCAGCAAGGGTGGCTGGTAAGAGAACTGGCAGGTCACGGAATCACCCTGTGGATGGTCTAGAGGTTGAATGGGGTCCACTGAGGACATCTGATCCAACCTTTGGTAGCTTCTGATGCCTGAATCTTCTCCACCTCACCTGTTACCAAGTGTCACCTGGCTTCTGCTTGTATGCCTCTAGTGACAGAGAGCTCCCTGCTGCTGAGGCCTTCCTTTTTGGAATTGAGCAGAGGGACAGGGGCCAAGGGCAGAGACCTTGATTAAACAAGTTGGAGGCCCTGTCCTCTATCACCTGCCTGCCCTCTTTCCCCTCCGTTCTCTCTCTGCCCGTCTGTCTCCTGAGCTGTCTCGGCTTGTCTCTCTATGACACTGGGGTTTCCTCTGATTCAGCTGAGGAATTCACCAGCACCCGAATGACCACAAGGTTCCCAGCTCAGCGCCCTGCACACACTGGACTCTGACATGGTGAGCCTCATTGGGGTTACGGTGAGAGGAGGCAGACTACACTTTTGCAAACACAGGTGACAGGAGATGGTCCAGCACCAAGAGGCCATCTCCCTATGCCCCTCAAAGCAAGCTCCCCCAGGGCGCTGACAACCGCAGCCCCGGGTTGTCACGCACACCTTTCGGGAGGCAAATGTTGTGCAATTCTGGGAATTCCCTCAAAAGTCCCAAAGAGAAGCCCATGAGTGAGCTGAATCCCATTCCCCTGGCTCCCCAGGCCCCACCAGCCACACCCCAGCTGCACCCCAAGGGCACCCAGCTGCACCTCAGGGCTGGGGGCTGCACCAGGGGACACCACGGCATTGGGGTGGGGGTGGGATCCCCGAATGTGACCCCTTAGAGGCAGATCTTGGGGAAAGGGAGTGGGGCTGGGGCTCAGGGAGCTGGGGGTTGGGGAGGGGGCATATCAGGGGCCATCAGAACATTGTTGCTCCCCAGGAATGGGATTCTGCGCAGAAGACACCTCATGCTTGCAGACAGATGATGAGTGAGGCAGGGGCCACCAGCTGTGCCAGGCACGGACAGTGGCGCTGCTTTCGTAAACAGCGTGCTTTGTAATAAACAGGCTAGAGCAATTCATAATCAGCACCAAAGCAAGCTCCTTGAGAAGTCTCTTTCCCTCCTCTCAGCATTTATTTTTATTTCTGATTATATAAGGAATACCCAGTCACTGTAGAAGACCTGAAAATACAAATACATATAAAAAGGAAAATAACACCCCCAGGAATTCACCCCATAATTTTACTACTCAGAGATGTGTGGCGTATTTTCCTTAAGTTGTTTTTCTAGACTTTCCCATTCTTTAAAAGTTTTAAACTCCCCCCCTCCCCAACACCCCCCAAGCCTTATTTACTCAGCAAAGTCCTTCTCTGGAGCACAAAGGGCAGCTTAAGTGTCGCCCCTGGAATCCGAGTCCTGATCTGAGGATGGTTTTCCTGGACTGGCCCTCTCTGTCGTTGTCCGGGCAGGTGGGACAGGAGCTGAGGAACAGGAGGCCCCTGAGGGGTGGCTGTCCTACCCTGGTCAGGCCAGGTGGTCAGAAGCAGCAGAAAGCTCTCTTCGGCGGCCTCTCTGGGGCCACCTTCACCAGGGAGCCCATCAGGCGGTCTTCTTGCATCTTGAGTGACCTGCGTGACACCCAGGCATCAGTCCTCTCTCTCACCTGCCAGGGGCAGCAGGGAGGGGCCCTGGAGTGCAGCTGGGAGGCTGGGGGGCTGGACTCCTGAGCTTCCCCTCCCACCTGCTCTGCCCCTGCCCGGCATTCCATGCGGCACCAGGAAAACCGGGCCACAGGGACTCGGCCTTCTGTCTCTTTCCTGGCATTCTTTCCAGACTACAGTGCACCAGGTACCACGAAAGGGACTCTGATTATGACCATGAAGTCACATGTCCTTGCCTTGAGTGGTGAGGGAGGCAGAGAGGAGAAGGGGTGGTCAGGACCCAGGAGTGGGGAGGCACAGAGGGGGACTTCACAGCAGGTCCTGGAGAGATCTAGGGACGAAGGCGGCAGTCGGTGCTGAGACCCAGCAGTGGACAAGCGTTCACTAGCAGAAAAGAGGGGTGTACTCCAGGCAGAGGGCAAAGGCACAGGATCAAGAGACCTTGAGGGTGGGGGAAGCGAGGGAAGCTCCTTCATTCGTTCGTTCATTCATTCATGCATGCGTGCATTCGCTCACAATGTACTTGCTGTGCGCCGGGCACTGCGCTAAATCCCAGAGCCTCAGGACTGAGTGGCCAGAAAGAAGCCTTGGAGGCAGCAGGGGCTCAGGGCTCTGTGGGCCTGGAAGCCACATTCAGGAACTCGGCCTTTTATCCTAAAGCAAAGGGAAGCCCCGAGCAGCTGTCTTCTGAAGGCCGTCACGGCGGGATCGGGGTGCAGTGGAACAAGGTGACCCTCGCGGCTTTGTCAAAGCAGGGGCTTAGAGATCCTCCGGTCCAATACCCTCCCCCGACTCACTTCATCCACGTATGGAGCACCTGGTCTGCGCCAGCCCCACAGCCCCGGGAGCAGGGAGGGGAGAGCCCCGCAGACCCAGGCCTGCCCTCCCGGAGCTGCGGGCGGCCTCATGTGGGAGGCAGAGGCAACAAGGAAACAAAAACCTGTGCAATTACGACTCATCAAGAAGGGCTGTGAAGGACACGACAGAGGACGGTGATCCAGAACAGTGGTGGGAGGGGGCGCAGTTGGGGAAGGGCCCTGAGCAGCTAAAGCTTAGAGAGAGAGAGAGAGAGAGAGAGAGATCGAGTGCACACACGGCACAGGGGGACAGGGGAGATGGCTCTGGAGACGATGCAGCCCACTGTGAGGCATTCGGATTTTATTCCAAATCCAGTGGAAGTCACTAGAAGGTTGGAGGTAGGGGAGTGACTCTCCTGCCGCACTTAGATGAGAACACTGGGGCTCAGAGAGGGGACGTGAGACTTTGGGGAGGGGATGGAGCTAATGGGACTGGTAGAACTGGAGTGAGAAGACTCCCCACACAGTGCTCTCTCTCCTTCCCCAGACTGGGGAGCTCTGTGATGTCACAGGTGTCCCATCTCACACAAGAGGATGCTGGGTGGGGTGCAGCAGGTGGCACTTACCGGGCCAGGTTCACCATGGGCTCCAGGATGTTGTGGCCCAGGGCAGCACTACACTCTCCAAAGGAGACCCCCAGCTCCTGCAGGCCAGACAGACAGGGGTGTGGGTGCCTTGGGGGAGACTACCCAGAGTCCAGGCGGCAGCCTTCCCCACCAAAGGCCTGGCCATCAGACAGCATCACACCTGGTACGTCCCCTGCCCAACTCCAGCAGGCGAGGCAGCCCTGTGTCCATGTGGCCCAGGTCCCCATCCTCACTCCTCTGCCCACTGCCCCTCCACCCTGGCTGGCCAAGGTGTCAAAAATGCCACCTCGGAAACACTTCACAGCCTTCAGAGTGTCAGTGGGAAGCCTGTGGCCCCACTTGGAGAAATGTCCTTGGGTCCCTTTTTTTTTTTTTTTTTTTTTGCTGAAGAAGATTCTCCCTGAGCTAACATCTATGCCAATCTTCCTCTATTTTGTAGGTGGGTTGCCACCACAATATGGCCACTGAGGAGTGGTGTAGGTCTGCGCCCAGGAACCAAACTTGGACTGCTAAAGCGGAGCACACTGAACTTAACTACTAGGCCACAGGGCTGGCCCCCTTGGGGACATTTGTAAACCATTAGCTATGTTTTTTTAATCTTAAAAATAATTGGAGGACATATTGGAAAATACAGCATAAAAAGTATAAGTACGAAATGCAAACCACTCTTGTTAGTATTTGAGTATATATTTCCATTCCATTTTACATAACCTTTTATTGGAGGGTGGGACACTAAATGTCATCATACTGTTAGGTTAGACCCTATGAAACTGCCGTTTTGGTGGGCCCCAAACAGTCAAATATCAGTCATCTCATAGGGTTCAACCTAACCTATACCAGGACTTGCAGCTGCCTTTCTGACTTCACATTATTTATGAGTATTTCTT